>NC_080790.1:30395117-30698147 GCF_028018385.1 Neofelis nebulosa
TTGTACCTCTTAGTCCCCTTCACCTATGTTACCCATTCACCTACCTGCTCCCCTTCTTCAGCCATCTTTCGTATGCATATATTATGCCTAGAATCAATACCCGTTAAACTAATCACTTTCCTAAACATGATTCACAACATGATATATAACAAGGTTATAGTCAATCAGCCCTAAGATGAACAATCCCTGGACGTATCTTTATCCAAAGACTAATGCTTTTTATATAAAAGTATTGCTTTTATGTATAAAGGATGCTATACTATTAAGTCAACTGGTATTCAACTAATTGACATTTACCATTAGAACTTTAGGTAAGGAAAAAGGCTGAGGAGTATGAAAATTTGACATGTTTCTATAAAAATTCCAGAGAAGATAATTATGTCATCAAGAGTACATTCAATATATATAAAAAGATAAAATAAGGTAAAAATAATCAGTAACTGAATATCGATACACTTTGTTCATCATATTAAATGTTAGTATCTCTGTTCTAGGTACACCTAGAACATGGAACTTAGCTCACATGAGACCAAAAATCCAACTCATGGTGCCTGGAGAAAATGTTAGCCATAGCAGGGGCATTAGCAAGCAAATCTATGAAGAAAAGTATACTGTAGAGCAATATTACAGTTGGTTCATTCACCTTCCAACCACTAAGGAAGACTGACTACTCAATTGTTTTTTAAAAAACTCAGATGTTCGTATTAGCTGATGGTCTCTAAATAGGGCATATACTAATAGTTATATAAATGATACAAACTTCTATTTCTGTATTCAATGCCTATGTCCCTTTGCCCTGATGTTTACAAAACACAATTTAATTCACGCCCATTTAAACACTTGTATTTGCTGCCATTTTAACGGTAAACCTTATAACAAGCTTAGTGCTGAATAATATAAAAAAGTTTTCAAATATGTCACGAGAGGCTATAGGCTGCATAGAACAGTGCATGAACTCTGAGAGATAGGCAAAATATTGGTTATTTCACTTCAAACATACAGAAACCGAGGTTCAAAAGGTTAAGGAACTGCCTAAGACATAAACCTATGAGATCTAAACCAGAACACAGTCTCTAAATGTAGCCTTTTTTCAGCTGTACAACATAGTCTCTCCTGATTTATGGTCTAAACCACAAATGGAACTCAAACTTTATCTAGTTAACCTCAAGTAGAATACAAGATTTTATTAGACATCTTTGAAAATTCCAAGAGAACTTACTAGAACTTATAAAATCTGAAAGATCAGATCAAAAAATGAACTTTAACATTATTAAACTATAAAACACTTATTTAATTGCAATGAGTCTAATAAATAGTTTCTAATAATTTAGTTAAGCTAATATAAAAACACAGTTTTCAAGTGATATACATATAATCATCATAATGGTCTAGATATACCTGCCTTATTAAAGGCATTAATTAAAATCTTAGTTCAGAATACTTATGTTTTTTTTTTAATTTTTATTTATTTTATTTGAAAGAGAGAACATACACACGTGCTCAAGTGGGGGAGAGGGGCCAACGAAGGGAGAGAGAGAGAGAGGGTGAAAGGGAGAGGGAGAGAGAGGGTGAAAGGGAGAGGGAGAGAGAGGGGGAAGGGGGGTGGGGAGAGAGAGACAGAGAGACAGAGACAGAAAGAGAGTGAATCTTAAGCAGCCTCCACATGCAGTGTAGAGCCCGTCTCGGAGCTATTCCCACAATGGTGGGATCATGACCTGAGCCAAAATTAAGAGATGCTCAGCCAAATGAGCCACCCAGGTGCCCCCAGAATACTTATGTTTTAAAAGTAAATACCTTTAGTGCACTAAGAACAGCAGTAAAAATATTAAGCTGCACAGCCTGCTGACGGACGCCTTTGGCTTGTTTAACGCATTCAGCAAAGTGGTCCAACATTTGTAATCTATGATAATAGAATAAAGATCACATTAGCAATACTTTTTATTCAAATATGGCTCAAAAAAGATACATAAAAAGAGTATAAGCTAATTGGTAACAAATAATGCCCCACACTGTCTCATTTTTATTTCATTCCTGCAGCTGGTTCAAACCCGAGCTCCTCCTGAATTGATATAGGGGCATGCGGTTTTTAAGTGGAACAAGGCAAGAGACTAAATATTAAGTTTCAATGAACAAAATAAGGTCATAATTTCAGTGTTAACATTAACGCCAGAATCTAACAAAGTGCCTGGTATACAGTAGGTGCTCAAGGTTTCTTGAACAGAATTAGCAATCATTAATTTTGCATCTGTGTAGAAGATTCAGTTGGAAATTTTTAAATGAGGCATAATTTTTTTCTTCTTTTCAAAATACACTCACATGGAAGAAAACTGTACCTCATGTCCTATTCTCAGAAGCTAACTGGGAGGTTTTTATTTTATTTTTTTATTTTTATTAAAAAAAAATTTTTTTTTTAATGTTTATTTATTTTAGAGACAGAGAGACAGAGCAAAGCAGGGTAAGGGCAGAGCGAGAGGGAGACAGAATCTGAAACAGGCTCCAGGCTCCAGGCTCTGAGCTGTCAGCGCAGAGCCTGACACGGGGCTCGAACTCACGAACCGTGAGATCATGACCTGAGATGAAGCCGGACGCTCAACCGACTGAGCCACCCAGGCGCCCCAACTGGGAGGTTTTTTGAAGGGATTTAGCTTTGGTCATTTTTTTCTTTTAATGTAAAAAATCAGAAGTGAATTTTTTTTTATTTCAAATTTTTTAAATGAGACAGTCAGAAAAAAAAAAAAAAATCACAGCCATTTGAGACTATTCCGATAAAAGAGAATGAGATCATTTCAGATTCTTCTAAAAATAAATCAGATGGGCGAAGGAACCCGGGATGTTGGATTCAGTACCAAAATAACTACGATCTAAAGTAGGAAATCAGGATCTCCCTAAGGTCACTGTAAGGATTTAAGCTCAATTTACAATAGGCCATAGGTCTCAGGTCAAAGTATTCTTCAAATATCACATAGGAAGAAATCATCTAATCCTTCAGTAAAACTCCACTGAGAGTTACTGGGGGCTAAGATTGACTACTTAGTACTTGCTCTGACATAGATCCACATCTTCTAAGGATGAGGAAACTGGGCATTGCTTTCAAGCATACACATAAGAAGACACACAGGGTCTCCAACACTACCGGAAGCATGATTCACCTATGACTGATCTCAAATACATAACCTTTTTAAAAACCTTACTTTAAAAAATGTTTTTTCTTTTTTATAAAATATTTGTTTCACTTAATTTGAAGATTAGTAACAAAAAATTACATCCAGAAATAACTACTCTTACCCTCAGATACATTTTCTTTCAGGTCTTTTTTTTAATCATTATTTTTAATGTTTATTTATTTTTGAGGGGGGGAGGGGCAGAGGGAGAAGGAGGCAGAGGATCTGAAGTGGGCTCTTTGCTGACAGCAGAGAGCCCAATGCAGGGCTCGAACTCACAAACTGTGAGATCACAACCTGAGCCAAAGTCGGACTCCTACCCGACTGAGCCACCCAGGCTCCTCTCAGGTCTTTTCTTTAAAATACAGGACTGGGATCACTTCTTGCCTTTTATTTTACTTTTATCATTTAACATTGTATAAGGAGCATATCAAAACATTATCCATGTAAAAAAACATTCTAACCTATTGACCTTCCATAATTGATTGACTCATTCCTCTATCACTGGATATTTAAGTTATTAATTGTTAATGTAATTTATTTAATTGTTCTACAAAAGTGAGTTAATATAGTCAAAATAACCCTGGACTCTACTTACAGCTCTCATAACTAGCTGTGTAACTTTGGGCAAACCACAAACTCTTAGACCTGGATTTCCTGATTTAAAACAAGGATATTAAAGTAGATGCTTTATGAGATTCTTTCCCCTTTCATATTCTTCACTTATGTGACAACCAAATGTTCTTAAAGATACCTGGGTAAAGTGAAATTTTACACGGAAATTTTTCTCCTCAAATTAAAAAGCAATTAACCAAGTAACCTATGCATTTTTTAAAGATAATATTTACATTATTTTTTATATTTATGTTATCTTTATACACAAACCTAACAATGTTTCAAAAGCATTGTTTAAAAAGATTTTTTATTTTTAAGTAGTCTCTATATCCAACGTGGAGCTTGAACTCACAAGCCCGAGATCAAGAGTCACATGCTCCACCGAATGAACCAGTCAGGCACCCCTAAAAGCATATTTTGTTAAACAAGTTACCTATGAGTGTCTTACACTAATTCATTTTCACTCTTCTTCTTGAGAAAACCACCATAAATAGATAAAATGCCTACAAAAATTAGGGATAGTGTCTGTGGACACAGAATACAGCAAACCAAAATGCTCCTATTAGAAAAACAACCTGTTACTTTCGTTTCCTAAGTCCCAGACTAAACCATATGACAGACAAACACTATTAGAGAATGGACTTCACATTCATTAACTTCTTCAGTAATAAAAAAAAAGAGCAAAGTGATGTCTCTAATTAAAGATATGGAAAACCTACTTAAAAACTCGCAAATGAATTATTGAAATGAAAATCTTGCTGTTTTAAGACAGTCCACAAGACAATGGATGCCAGAGGCCAGTTCACAGAGCCAAATCTTAAAACGTTTCAATTATGTGGAATTTTCAAGCAATTTTTTTCATCATGTATGTGTCACTTACATTATTAAATTTATAAGCCTATTATTTAAGTAGTAGTTTACCTTATTACAGGTAACTGAGATGCGAAAATCTATTGCTTAAATATAATTTATATATATGTTTTTCCTGACAGCTTTATTATGTTAAATACTTAAAAAGTGTTATTTTTTATTTTATTTTTTAATTTTTATTTTTAAAAAGTTTTCATTTAAATTGCAGCTAGCTACCAGTGTAATCGTTAGTTTCAGGTGTGCAATATAGTTATCCAACACTTCCATACAATACCCAGGGCTCCTCACAATAAAAGCCCTCCTTAATCTCCATCACCCACTTAAACCATCCCCCACCCACCTCCTCTCTGGTATAGTTTATATTAAACTAAAATTATTTGATTGATTTTATACTAACCGGTGTTTGTAAGAAACATGAGGAAACACTACACCAAAAAGAGCCACAGAAGCATCAATGACTGAAACCCCAAGAGGGAGAGGACCAGGCACAGCTTCTCCAGCAGGGATTCGTAAGTAAATGGAGGATGGGTCGTGCTCCAGAGCCCCACTTCCAGATGCACTGTTTGGCTGGAGCTACAAAAAGAAGGACATAAAAATCATTCAAAATCTACTTTTAAGAAACTCACTAAGTATTAGTTAGGCATGAAAAACAGAAAAACCAAGAATGATTGAATTTGAAAAAAAAGAAAAAAACAAAAATGATTGAATCTGAAAAATTTTAAATAGATAAAAATATTATTTGGCCACTAAAAAAAGCCATCAGTAACACCTTGTATAATTTTAAGAAAATACTTATTCATTTTAACATTTGTATATTGACCACCTTACAATGTGTAAGCAAAACAATATCAGGAATAACTTCAACTCACGAAAACTCACTAAAAGAGGCATTAGTAAGTCTTTTTTTAAAAGAACGTAAGAAATTCACCATTTTTCACTATTTTTTTCTACCACCAGGAAGCGATCTTTAAATGTCTAAGAAAGCTAAAATAAAATTAAACTTTAGTCTGAAATATTTCCTTTTTAAGTAACAATCTGTAACAGCCCCATTGCTTTTGATGACGTAGTATTTCATTCCCTGTGTAGTTTGCTACCTGGTCTTCAATTGATTTATGATCAGTTTCTTGAAGCCAGGAACCAAGAAGAACACTGTCATCATAATGGCAGAGGGATCTGAGGAGGGAAGTGGTTGTGTTGGCTGAATTGTCAGTCAAAGTGAATTCTGCTACCAGTTCTCTAAGAAGTGCGTTGAAAGATCCTAAAAAAACAGAACTTCAGATCAGACATGAAAGAATAGTTTTTATGAAAACTGCAATCATTGCCCACAAAAAGAAGCACCATGTTCAACAGGGATAAAATAATTAAGTCCCATCGCTTCTCAGCCTCTTGGCTAAGATCAAGTGAAATAATTAAGTACCCCCTGTTCTCTTTTTTAAAAAATCTGTATCAAATACTTTAATGCTGTTTTAAAATACAATAATGGTACTTTCTTTTTTATTATTGTATTATGCGTTTTAGCCCAAGTTATTTAAAGGAACAAAAAACTTAGAGAAAATATTTACAATAACTATTACATTTCCTATTTAAATTGAAAACATTTAAATTTAATATATTAAATATTTTCATGCTTTAAATATTTATTTAAATATACTAAATATGACACGATTACTTATTATTAATTACCCAGTGATGTGCAGACACTGAAGCCGAACACATCAGAATTCTTGGACATGGCTGAAGTGAAGACAAATCAATGGCTTATTTTAATATTAACATTTTACATAATATTTGATATCTATAGAGTACATTATTATTCTCTTTCAAGATTCCTAAATTATTGGCTATATTATAATATATATGAAGCAGTTTCAGACAGTAATTAAAAGCAGAGACTTTGTTGTTGTTGTTGTTTTTTAGTGTTTATTTATTCTTGAGAGAGAGAGACAGAGCGTGAGCGGGGGAGGAGCAGAGAGAGAGGGAGACACAGAATCTGAAGCGGGCTCCAGGCTCCGGGCTCCGAGCTGTCAGCACAGAGCCCGATGCGGGGCTTGAATGCACGAACCGTGAGATCATGACCTGAGCCGAAGTTGGACGCTTAACCGACTGAGCCACCCAGGCGCCTCTGTTGTTTTTTTTTACTATGAAATTTATTGTCAAATTGGTTTCCATACAACACCCAGTGCTCATCCCAACAGGTGCCCTCCTCAATGCCCATCACCCACTTTCCCCTCTCTCCCACCCCCCATCAACCCTCAGTTTATTCTCCGTTTTCAAGAGTCTCTTATGGTTTGGCTCCCTCCTCTCTAACTTTTTTTTTCCCCTTCCCCTCCCCCGTGGCTTTCTGTTAAGCTTCTCAGGATCCACATAAGAGTGAAAACATATGGTATCTGTTCTTTCTCTGTATGACTTATTTCACTTAGCATCACACTCTCCACTTCCATTCATGTTGCTACAAAAGGCCATATTTCATTCTTTCTCATTGCCAAGTAGTATTCCGTTGTATATATAAACCACAATTTCTTTATCCATTCTTCAGTTGATGGACATTTAGGCTCTTTCCATAATTTGGCTATTGTTGAAAGTGCTGCTATAAACATTGGAGTACAAGTGCCCCTATTCATCAGCACTCCTGTATCCCTTGGGTAAATTCCTAGCAGTGCTATTGCTGGGTCATAGGGTAGGTCTATTTTTAATTTTTTGAGGAACCTCCACACTGTTTTCCAGAGTTGGCTACACCAGTTTGCATTCCCACCAACAGTGCAAGAGGGTTCCCGTTTCTCCACATCCTCTCCAGCATCTGTAGTCTCCTGATTTGTTCATTTTAGCCACTCAAAGCAGAGACTATGAAGTTGAACCAGTTGGGTCTGAATCCAAGCTCTGCCACTTACTAGATCTCAGACTTAGGTAAGTTACATCACCTCTCTGTACCGGAGGTTCTTCATCTATAAAATATAGGTGAATTACCTCATAAAGTTGTGGTTAGAGTCCAAGGAGATAATACACGTAAAGGGATTAGAACAAACCTGGAACACAGTAAGTGCTCAACGAGAGTTAGCTACTCTACATGAATAAAAGTAAAATGGTTGTCTTCCTTTGTACGGTCAGGGGACAGCCTTGGTCAGAACTCTGTAATGTTGTGAAGAACTAGAAAGATACACTGAAGAATTTTTATTAGATAATGCAAATTTCATTTACCTTCATAAGTCTTTGGAGGTAACAAAGCCAAGATATCATAAAGTCTTAAACGGACCATTGCCGCACTAGCTTTCAGATGAGCTCCATGGGCTTTAATTACAGACGGAATGCTAAAATATCAAAAGTACAGTTGGTGTCAGCTTAGTAGAATAAGTGTTATAGACATTGTCAGCAATGTATCGATGTATTGTCAAAATACATTGGCAAGTATAATATTTTCACCTTAGTTTGTACTGTGACCTTTATTGGAACAGTATAAAATACAATTTTATTTCAATTCATTCCATGACTATAGTTTTTAAGTTCATTTTAAAAAAGTAAAGTTTTACATGTTTCCTGTATAACATTAGAGGGGAGTGCAAAACATGATTATTTATAAATATGTAAAACTGAACATTAACTTGTTATAATCGCTTACTTACTGTGACATCATGGTCATGGCACATTCAATTGGGGTCATCAATTTTCTAATCACATCTTCAGTCAGGAGCTCAGGGCAATGTGCGACAAAACTCCTCATTGCTAGATAAAGTTTTTAATTCTTAATTATTATGAAATATAAGGTTCTGAAATCAGGTCAAATCAAATGAAGAACTAACTGCAACTACAGAGAAACATCATTAGAAAAGGCTAGAAGAAAGGTGGAGGGAGGGAAGATATCTGTTAGGGAGATTTCTGTGAATGGGAATTCAAAGGTCTGTTAACATCACTGAATTCAGATAACCTCAAAGAAAGCAAGACAGAACCAAGGGTGGACAAAGTGGCTCAGTGAGAAGGAATATCTTTGCTGCCTCTTTAGCAATAGAACTAAGACAAAAAGAGCTCTCAGATGTTTGGGAACAAAACTGACACCTTGCCCTGCCACCCTTATGCTTTAAGCATATATCTGTTTCCCACAGTTTGGAAAAAGAAGCACTTTCCAACCAAAAAAGAACAGAGTCACCCAGGGTAATTCTAGTTCCCAGTTGAAACAAAACTGGAGCCTTTCCTGTAAGTTGCTGACTTCTAAACAAAAACAATTTTATTCATAATTTTTGTAACGTGGATGTCTAAAAAAATGCATCTCAACATTTGCAGATTTGATAATGCTGGAGGGAATAGCTGTTTGTCCATCATGAAAAGACTCACTGTCAACTCAGTGACCTGGGAGATCCTGAGTGTCTTCTTCCTTTAAATACCTACTGGGTTTTCTATGTGGTGACAGTGCCTCTTTGACAGGTAGAAGACTGCAATAACTGGACTCAAGAGGCCTGGGTTCTAAGTCTTGTCTGACCACTGATGCTAACCTCCTGTTTTAAGTCACTGCTTCATTTCCATCTCAAAATTAGGTTATTTATGGGATGCCTGGGTGGCTCGGTCAGTTAAGCGTCAGACTCTTGGTTTTGGCTCAGGTCATAATCTCACGGTTTGTGAGTTTGAGCTCAGTGCTGACAGGCAGAGGCTTCTTAGGATTCTCTCCCTCCCTCTCTGTCTGTCCCTCCCCTACTCATGCACACGTGCACGCAGGCTCTCTTTCTCTCTCCCCACCCCCCAAAATAAATAAATTAGTTTACAAAGTTTCTTTCTAAATCTACAAGTCTATGAGTTCATCACTACACATTAACACAAAAATCTGAAGTAGTGATTCTCCTTAACCTCACAAATATTTTCGTAATAAAATTATATTCTGGGAGCACACCCCTTTCAGTTCTTACCACATAAAGCTCCGGCACGACCTTCCAATGTTACCTGCCAGGTAAAAGAATCGCCTCGGGCCTTCTCAGCCTCCAATTCCTTTAGAGAACGAGGGAAAACATTTCGCCACAATAACAACATCTTGGGCAGATGGTATCGAACTACAGATGGTCCTAATGGAGAAAAGGAGAACACGAAACCATACATACATAAAACAAACATTACTAACCAAAGTCAAAGAGCCCCACACAAGCTTTAATATCATTTCACTCTACCTTCACCTGTGACAGTAATAGTTTCAAAATGTTTCTTTTATTTTCCAGTGTGATTGAGAAATAAGTGGCATATGTCACTGTATCAGGTGAAGGTTTGGGTTACAAATAGTGTGAAATGAGCACCACAGCAGGTCTGGCCAACATTCATCATCTCATATAGATACAATAAAATGAAAGAGAGAAAGAGAGAGAGAGAGAGAAGAGAAGAGAAGAGAAGAGAAAAGGAAAGGAAAGGAAAGGAAAGGAAAAGAAAGGAAAGGAAAGGAAAGGAAAGGAAAGGAAAGAAAAGAAAAGAAAAGAAAAGAAAAGAAAAGAAAAGAAAAGAAAAGAAAAGAAAAGGATTTACTACTCTCTTGACAGCTTTCCTGTCTGTCACACAGCAGTATATCTGCATGCTGGACATCGCATCTCCGGTATTTACTCATCTCAGAACTGCAAGTCTCTACTTTTTGATCACCTTCCCCCACTTCCTCCCTAACTCAAAGTGCTTCTTATTCAGTAAGTAAAACACATATCTACTACTAAAGTTGGAAGTTGGACATGTGAACTAAAAAGAAGACACACGCCATCACCATGACAACAGTTCTGTTCTAGGTACAGTGCTAGACTTTGCCTGCATGTCAGGTTTGTCATAGCACTTGGGAAAGTGAAGGGGAGAAGGGTAACTCCATAAAAGCCGCACCAACAAGACCACTGGAATGTGACTTTATCACCCCACTAAAATCATGTCACTCACGTCACTGTGGGGATGGAATGGGCCCCATACTCTTATCTCATTTGGTTAACACTAAGCCAGTTAGTTAGACCAGGGCTATTCTGGTGATACTTTGTTATTTTTTAAGGTGAAACTTTGTTAACCATTTTCTCCTTAAATGTACTTAAGCAGAAGTTACCAGAAATAGAAATCTACTCCCAAATGAGAGGAAAAACACCTTCACCATTTTACCATGTCATTCAAAGTCTAGAATGTGAAGTTTAATACTTTTAAATTACATTTTATTTATAATCTACTGACACTTACAGAGTAAGACGACATCCTACTCAGATATAACTATACCTAAAGTCATAAGTGCTCCAAGTAAAAGCCATCCAGCTTGGGTGCGCTGTAAAGACAGCCTGCTATTTTGAGCAGCGGTTCGTAAGAGATCTTCAGCGATACTAACTACCATCTGCAAGAGAAGTTCAGAATTGGATTTTAACTGAAACAAGTTAAAGAAACCAAGTAAGAAAATACATAGCTAGTGCGCCTTATTAAAAAAGGAAGTTGTTCTTTTTTGTTGTTCCTGTTAACATGTTTTAAAAGATCCAACATCAAGACCTACTTCATCTCGATCACACTGTCGTCTGTGAGGAGACCCTGAACAGCACAGTGGTTGAGAGAGAGCTCTAGAGCCAGACTGCCTGGGTTCACAGCCCAGCTTTGTCATTTCCCGGCTTTCTGATCTGGGACACCTTAACCTCCCTGCCTCAGTTCCCTCACTGGGGAAATAGGAATAATAGGAATGCCAACCTCACTCCAGCAAGGATTAAATAAGTTAATACAGCAAAGCACTCAGAACAGTTGCTGGTCCATGAAACCACTTAATAAATGCTATTATTGGTAGCACCATTATCCTATATTAAATGATTTGTTGAACTCCTAACATGTTTCTGCCATTAAAATAATCTTACAGCACTTACAGTCTTGGAGAAGTCACAGGGAAATGGGAAGTAACAAGCAGCACATGAATGACAAAAGAGTAAGCAGATGTAGTAGTGGTCCACAAGGGCAAAGGTTATCGCAGACAGAGTAGCTCTGAAGAAATTTCATAAAAGAGATGGAACTTGAATTGGGCCTCTAAACAAACAGATACGTTTGGTTCATGTGACCAAGAAGGGGGATGAGATGCTATTGTGTGAACACAGGCATGAAGGCTGCAAAAGGCATGGAAAGAGAGCAAGACGACTAGTCTAAGTAGAGCAGTGGGAACGCAGAATGAATGGGTAGAATGATAGCAAATTGTGGAGGTGCCGGTTTACCAGACCGAGGGGATTCTATTTACTCTCTGAGCACCGGGTAGTCCCTAAGGGTCTCGGAGCTAATGTGAAAAATGCAAGTGGTGTGGGGAGACGGGAGAAAGACTGCAGGCAGGATAATCAGAGAGGAGGCAGTTGAAGGACAAAGGGAGATGGAAGCCAATACTCGAGTGGTAGCTATGGAGCTCGTAAGAGTGAATGGATCTGGGCCTAATGTCCCAGAAAGAGTAAGAAGTTAAAAACCTAGCCCCAATCTACATATGTAAAGTTGCAGACCGTATTTACATAAATGTTTAATATTCTTGAGAAAAAAAAACCATAATAGTAGGTATAGTGGAAAGAAAAAGAAAAAAACTGACTCATAATAACCACTGATTTTACCAAAATGCTAAATGCAATAGCATATTCTCCTGATATCTTTGAATAGAGCAACGTGAATTTTTATCTCTAAAAGCTGAAAGAATAGCTCTGATTTCTACATAATAACTGTTAAGGGTTTGGGTTTTTTTTTTTTTTTTTTCCTGTAAAATAAAATGATACTAAACCCAGACAGCAGAATTAAAGAATTAAATATCAAATATGAATTAGGGTCTGTCAACTCCCTATTAGCATAACACTATATTTTATACTATTACAGTAAAATTGTTTGATCACCCAGCTCAGCATTAAACATAGGAGGTGTTCCAATAAAGACTAAAGCCCACGTGACAGCACTCATAATTCCGTCGTACCTTTCCCTTGGCATGAGGAATGCCCAATGGACACTGATGAACTCCACCTAACAGAGCAGCCATTGCAAAGCTGTATCCACTAACGGCTTCCGGTGACGTTTTCAAGTTGTTGAGCCGTTCTGCACACCTGTCTAGAAAGGGTGTCAACTGGAAAGGTAATGCCACAGCCACACAGCGCAAACACCATGCGGCAGCAAGCCGAGCAGCCATACTCGGATGAAGAAGCACGGAAGTCACAGTCTCCAAAAGTCCTAAAAAGAAATACTCAAAATATTACTCTTTAACGAAGTCCAATGATTCCATGAACTAGAAGACTACGTGTAACACAATGATTAAAATCATAATCATTATGGTTTTAGTCACATACATTCAGAACTTTGCCACAAAACACACATCATCTCAGAAACAGCAGAGAACTTCAAAGAGACATTTTCTACAAAAGAGAGTATAATTACATCTAATAACATACAAATGATGTAAAAATTAAATGAATATTTAACAAACGTTAGCCAATTATTACAAACTACCATGACGTCTTTGTCTCCCCAAACTTTCTTTCACTATTTATTCAACATTTACAATTACAGTGAATCTTAACTTAAATAAAACCTAACTGATCTAAATGATCTAAAAACTGCTAATTATGATGACAAGCAACTAATCAGGAGTTAAGTATCAGTCACACTTCTGACTTTCTTTTTTAAATAGTGAAAAGAATCCCAGCAAGTAAATGAATTCTCATACCTATAGATGCTTCCTGAATAAGAGGAGAGGCGGTAGCATTCAGGCTCTGCACCAGGCTCCCAAGCTCCTGGAGGGCACAGACCATCACATGCTGGCTTGCTGCAATGTCTGCCGCTCCAGATTTGTTTTCAGCGCTAGTATCATTCACGACTGCTTCTGGAAACACACAATCACGTGTTTGATGTGGGTGAGTTAAATTGTGACATAATGTTTTTGATTTATACAACTGATACTTATTTTAAGTTTATTTATTTATTTTGAGAGAGACAGAGATAGGGCGAGTGGGGAAGGGGCAGAGAGAGAGGGAGAGAGTGAGAATCCCAAGCGGGTTCTGCACTGCCAGCACAGAGCCCAGGCGGGGCTTGAACCCATGAAGTTCTGAGATCGTGACCTGAGCCGAAACCAAGAGTCGGATGCTTAACCGACTGAGCCACCCAGGCGCCCCCTACAATTGGTATTTTTATATCAACATTTATGGCAGTTGATGTCTGCGTGCTAAAAACTCTGTATGTAATTATTTCTTAGCAGAACACTTGTGTAATTAAATGATGAAGTGACTTAAAAACACTGATTAATGACATCATGACAGTACTTCAATACATACTGGGATATCTTACCTAGCTCTAGTAAGCAGTAGCAAATCACATTGTACAAAGCACTGGCTCTGGAGAAAGGAAACCTGGGTTCCTGTCCCATCTCCACCAGTCACGTCAGCTATGTGACTCTGGGCAAGATACTCCGCTGACCCGAGTCTTAAATTCCTCATCTGCTGAGAGGGTTAAGGGCCTATCTCAATGGGTACTGTGGTGATTAAAGAAGACAGCACAATGCTGCCCGCAATACATGTTCAGCAAATGTCAGCAGCCATTACTGTCACTTTATTATTATTGCTATCTCAAGTGCTGCAACACTGTCAAATTTCTGACTAGAAAGGAAGATCTATAAGGAAACTGGCTTTAGAATTTCTTACTGAGATGTTCCTCAAAGCTCCTTTAGCTTTGGTGCCCCCTTCCCTGACCCTTCATTAGAATTAAAATGTATTTAACATAAAGACAACTGAAGATTCCTTGTCAAATTAATTGAGAATATATTCTGGCCCATAAATCCCAGACATATAGCATTACATTCAATTCTGCTTTTAAGATTGTTTAAATTTTTATTTATTTATTTATTATTTACTTATTTTTAAACTAAAACTGTATATAAAACATTTAATTTATTGGTCTTTTTGGGGTATTTGATGTATCACCAGTGTCTTACAACTGAGCCATTAATCTTGTCGCTTCATCAACATTAACTGGCTCGTTTTCATGACACTGCTGAGGAATCAACTATTTCTGCAGAGGTTCAAGGGAAAGTCCTTTGGAGAAACATGCAAGTTCCTTTTGTATATCTACAAAAGCTTTATTCACTCTGTTAACTTTTCCATCATTCACAATGTTTATCTTCTTAAGATTAGTGGTAACTGGTTTTGCTTTGTTTTTAGTCTTAACATTTTTTGGCTGGCTATATGAAATCCATTCCTGGACCTTTGCCCTCTCAGTTTGCTCTTGGCCATTGTCTTTGATAACCCTGTGCAGCAACTGAAGCTCCAAGTGACGCCATCTGCATGCCTTGTAAGATTTTTTAAAAAATCAAATGGCTAGTCTGTTGCCTTAAGATTAAGACCCTTATGTAACTGTAAAACTTCCTTACCTTTATTGCATTCATTGTGTATTAACAGACTATAAAAATATATAATACCTAATTATGGAAGAGAATAGATTAATACACTACAGACTGTAATTTTCATTACGGACCTCTTTATTTTTACCTATTTCTGGACTTGGAAATGCATTAACTCCACCTTTTGATTACTAAACCATAAGCCCCTTGACCAGGTACTATCTATATCTGGTTCGCTATTTTATTCCCACAACCTGGCAGTGTTTTTGGCAAACATTTCTTCCACACATCAATGTACAAGTATTTGTCAAGTTGTGAAACTAGGAAAGACTACTATTTTAAGATAACTAAAGAATGATGCCTCATTCATTTAAACACCCTTTAATTCACAATTCATAACTTTTAGTTAACCCTATACATTTAAAAATGGTTTGCTAAGTAAGCTATTATAAACAATGAAAGCTAGGGGTGCCTGGGTGGCTCAGTTGGTTAAGCGTCCGACTTCGGCTCGTGTCATGATCTCAGGGACTGTGAGTTCGAGCCCCATATTGGGCTCTGTGGTGACAGCTCAGAGCCTGGAGCCTGCTTCAGATTCTCTGTCTCCTTCTCTCTCTCTCCCCCTCCCTCACTCATGCTCTGTCTCTTTCTTTTCCTAAAAAAATAAATATTTTTAAAAACTTAAAGAAAAAAACAATCAAAACTATAACTATTTGTGAATTTACTTTTATGGATTTTAGAAAATGTTTAATATATATTCTCTAAATGTAAGTTACCGAGTATTCTCTATTCATTAAATTCTTATTTCTAAAGAGCACTAGTAGGCAATATAATTTGCATGATTAGAATTAATAAAACTGAACTGTCCAGAATTTATATTTTACCTTATATAGTTCCCTAACTGGATTGCAAGCCAACTGGATTGCAAGAAACTTTTATGTCACTCATTATTCAAACCCTGAATTACTGCTTTGCAAATCTCAGATACTCAATATTTGTTAACTGAAAATCTTATAAATGGACACTTCTTTGAAAAGGATTTCTTTTAATTATGAATTACTGAGGTTTCACAGTGTATCCTCTGGTGGGCTAATAACCACATCTTCACAGTAAGCCTAGTAATGGAGGGAAAACAAACAAACAAACTTGTGTTTATAAAAAAAAAAGGGTCCAAGCAGAAAAATTACAATAGACTATTCCTTAAAGAGAGCAAAGCACAATAGAGCTTACCAGGAGAGCTCTAACACCAGTATAGGTACTGGAAATAAAACAGAAAACCTAACCTTTCAAACATGCTACCAAAATCTGTAAAAATTCTATTTCACCATAATGATGTTTGAATAACAAGAGTCCTCAATAAAACTATTAAACACAGTCCAGAAAGTAACACGAATGAATCAGATCTATTATATTTATCAAGAATAATAATACAAAACTAAATGACTAATCAACCAGACACATCAAGATATCGATTCTTACCTACTGCTTTCATCTGTTTCCCAATAGCTTGGCATATTTCTTTGGCAGCTGCAATCTGGGCTTTTTCACCTAGCAAACTGCCCACGGTAGCTCTTAGGATAAAGGAGACACATCGTCTTGAGTACACAGCCTCTACGTGAGTTTGTGTTGCCCGAGGATGGGAGACCAGATCAAGTACGTGAGACAAGAATGTAGCAAAGCTACGCTCCAACCACTGACCACCCAACGTAGTCACAAAAACGACATATGCCTATAAATAAAGATACAACTTCAGATAAATTATATAAATGAACTGAAATTACAGATAAAGCAAACACAGAAATACATGATGACAGCACGCAAAATAACTTATATTTGAGATGAAAGTTGAGAAAATTGAAAACTTGAGACCTGGTGGATTAAAAACTGTCCTTAAGATAATAGCTTCATGAAAAACACAAAAAGAGAATGGGGAGGGAAAGCTGAATTCACCCTAATACTGAGGAAGGTAAAAGGTTATAGGACTAAGAAAACTCGCACATCCCAAACAAACATGGACCTGGAAAATAGTTGCTTATGATAGTAAGATAAAAATGGCTTACTATTATTTTACACTTGTTTTAGGAACAATGTATAGCTGGAGTGATTTTGACTAAGATCACAAAGAAACATTTTATCTTATAATATATTAATTATTCTTGGATCATTACCCATAATACCTTATTTGGTTAATTATTATTTTGAAATTATAATTCCAAGTCAGGATTCATTTCATAATTACACTGGTGATTAATCATTAATGATAATCCAATCAAAGTATTAACCAATATGGTTGGCTACAGGGTAGCTGGAGTACATTAACATCTAAATGCCTAAAGCTATTTGAATATAATTTCAAATAAAACTGAATTATTTTACATCTGATTTTCTGCCAAGTAAAATTTGGGAAAATGTTATTGGATACTTATATAAATACAGTAGACAAAGGCTTATTTACACATCATTAAGAATCTATCTTTCCATATAAGTGTGTAATTTGGAATCTGAATGTAATTCATTCATTTGGTAAAATAAATGTTTTGAAAGAAACCAGACAAGGTTAAAAACTTGGGTGTACTGTTACTTAGTAAGAATGTTCCATGAGATTTCATAAGCAATGCAAACAGAATTCTTTTATATGTATACATTACAAACCTGTGTGACTCCAACTCTCACTTCACGATTAACAGACCCTCCGACTTTTAACATTTCTCCACCACTCTTTAGAAAACCTGACCCTCCACGTAGAAATCCTGTGGCCATGAGTTCTAAGACTTCATCAAATGTTGCTCGCTTCACATTCTGCCGCATTACTTTCAGGAAGAAAAATAAATTCATAAGCAATATATCTTGCTATTAGTTGAGTAACACTTTCTTACAAATCTAGCTTAAAATTCAAGGAATTATTTTCAAGGATTCTTTACTACAAAGGAGATAGGGTCCTTTTGTTCTCTTACAGCTTTACATTTACAATGTACTTGTAAAAATAAATTCAACTTTGAAGCTAAATGCTAGGAAATGGAATGAGCTAGATATTAAAGGTAATTCAATAAATTGATGTCAAAAATAGCTTAATAATACTGTTAACCTTGATATATGTAACACGAGGACAAAGCACAACCACAGCCCTCATTGATCACAGCCCTCATTCCCAGCTGAGGCGGACTCAAAGAAACTTTGTCAAGTACATGCTCTTTACACAATGGTTAGCAATAAATTAAAATGTCACTGGACTGCCACTGACTTGTCCTCCCTTATACAGAGCTTCATATTTTACAAAGTCCTTTCACAAACAGCTACAAACATAATCCTCACAAAAAGTCTGTAGGAGAGGTATAAAGCTCATGATTAAGTATGTTAACTTTGGAATTTGGCTGCCTGGGTTTGAATTTCAGTTCTGACACTTAACACTTAACAGAATATAAATTAATACAATCGCTCGACTTCCTTGTTTATAAAATAACAGTACTTATAGGGCTGCCTAGGTGGCCCAGTTGGTTGCATCTGACTTTGGTTTTGGCTCAGGTCATGATCTCACAATTCATGAGTTCAAGGTTCATGAGTTGGAGCTCCGCATCGGGCTCTCTGCTGTCAGCACAGAGACCGTTTCATATCCTCTGTCCCCCTCCCCTACCCCTCCCATGTGCCCGCATGTGCGCACACCCTCTCTCTCAAAAATAAACATTTAAAAGTAAATAAATAAATAAATAATAGTACTTATAATTCACAGAGCTTTTGTGAGGATTAAATAAAACAATTTTGTTATATGCTTAATTGAGTGCCTGGTACAGAGAGCTTGGTAAATGTTACCTGTCATCATCATCTAATTGCACAGATTGAAATAATTGAAGATAAAGAGACTACAGCTCAGAGGGCTTCACAGCTAATTAACCTAAGAGCCTGGACTTGAATCTATGACATCTGATTCTCCTTCTACTATATAGAGGTGAAGTAGGGGTGGGGACAGTAGCAAACGGTGGTTCAGAGCATCTACTCACAACCCTCCCTCACTGAGGCATCTCTGCGGAACTGTGAGGCACAGCACAAATCACATGACAAATCAATGATGCCTCTGATTCTGCTTAAAATAGTCATCAAAAACAAACAAAAAAAAATACTGTACTATAAGAAGGGTCTACTCACAGAGATTGAAAGAAAGCATATAAAGTGCCAGACTCTGGTCCCTTGACGATTACACAATATCATTTCATAAATCTTACTTGCTTATATATCCAGTATACTTGATATATTTTATCTTGTATGTTAAAACCATAAAAAATGCCTATATCAAGAAAAATTCCATTTGGGTAGTAGACAAAGATACTCAACAATTTAAAACTTTAAAGTGGCTTGCCCCTAAGAAAGAACTCTCTTAGATGAATTCCATATACCTTCAAGTATCTGTTATAATGTACATCAGGGGCTGGCAAACAATACCTGTTGCCTGTTTTGGCATCAATGCTGTAGCCATGACTGTTCCTAAGAGTTTAGACACTGCTACTCGAACCCCATAATTTGAGTTTTCCAAAGCCTTAAAGCAGAGAGTGGCAATATTTTCCAGTTCAGCAGTCCACATGAACACAGCTTCATTCTGTAGTTCTAGTAGACACTGGAATTAAAAAAAAAAGAAAAGAGAAAAAAAAATAAAGTACATCCTAGAACTTCCACTTCCATAGATAAAATAAGAATCAGATTTACTCTTTCTCCTGAAATAACTAAAAAAATTAAATTAAAATATATGAAACAATAGTTTTCAAGACACTGGACATCAGGCAATGAAGCACAGTGAGCCTTAGGAGATGGAAAATAAAGTTAACCCTATAATTGTCCCAGCTTACTGCCTTGAGTTTTCAGTACTTTGGAGAACATATTTAATAGTAATTCTTATATTAGAAAGAAGAAAAGTCTTAAATCAATAGCCTCAGCTTCCCCTTAAGAAACTAGATGATGCAGAGCAAATTTAGCACAAAGTAAGCAGGGAAAAAAAGAGAATAATAAAGATAAAGGAGCCAAAGTAGAAAACCGAAAAGAAAAACAGAAATAAAACCAAAGGCTGCTTATTTGTGATGACCAATCAATTTGACAAATCTCTAGCCAGACAAATGAAGGAAAAAGGGAGAAGACACAAATCACCAGAATCAGGAATGAAAAAGGTCACATCATTACAGATTCAATATATATTAAAAGAACAAATAGAATATTATAAACAATTTGATGCCAATAAATTTGACAACTTAAATGAGATAGATAACTCACTGAAGAAGAAATATATAACCTAAATAGCCCAATATCGATTTTTAAAATTGAATTTGTATACAAGTAAAACTGGGAAAACTAAACAAGATCAATGGATTGTGTCAATGTCAACACTGTATTAAACTAGTTGTAATATTGTACTATATTTTTGCAAGATATTACCATTGGAGGGAACTGGTTAAAAGTTTATAAAGACTTCTCTATATTACTTCTTATAATTGCATGTAAATCTACAATTATCTTAAAGTAAGAAGTTTAACTCGAAAACAGCAACAACAAAAACAACACAAGAAATCAAGTATAAAACAAAAGGCATTTGACAAAATCCAACATCCATTCCTGCTAAAACCTCTTAGCAAGCTAGGAATATGGGGGCACTTCCTCAATTTGGTAAAAGTCATCAAGAAAAACCAACACTTAACACTAAATGGCAAAGTACTGAATATTTTCTCCTTAAGGATCTGGAATAAGATATGGATCTTTGCTCTCATGTTTTTGTTTTTGTTTTTAATGTTTTATTTATTTTTGAGACAGAGAGAGAGAGAGAGAGAGAGCGAGCGAGCAGGGGAGGGGCAGAGATTGAGGGAGACACAGAATCCTAAGCAGGCTCCAGGCTCTGAGCTGTCAGCACGGAGACCAACGTGGGGCTCAAACTCACGAACCATGAGATCACGACCCGAGCCAAAGTCAGACACTTAACCAACTGAGCCATCCAGGCGCCCCTTTGCTCTCATGTTTTTAATTCAACATTGTACTGAAGGATTTAGCCAGAGCAAGAGACACCCATGTTGGAAAACAAATAAAACTGCCTTTATTCTTAGACAACATGATTGTCTATGTAGAATATCTGACAGAATCCATTAAAAGAGCTGACAGAACTTATAAGTCACTTAGCAACACTGACAGATACAAGGTCAATATACAAAAACCAACTGTATTTCTGTGTTAGCAATGAACAATTAGAAATTAAAATTTAAAAAATCAATACCATTTAAAATAGCATCAAAAATATAAAATGCTTAAGAATAAATCTGACAAAAGATGTACACGACCTACACCTAGACTCCACAAAGTGTTGTTAAGAGAAAACAAAGAACCTAAATAAATGGAGAAATATATCATATTCAAGGGTTAGAAGATTTAATATTGTTAAGATGTCAACTCTTCCATGGATAAAGAAGATGTGGTTATATATACATATGTATATATATGTGTATATATACATATATATATATATATACATATACATATACATATACATATGGAATATTACTCAGCCAAAAAGAATGAAATCTTGTCATTTGCAATCACATGGATAGAGCTAGAGCGTATTATGCTAAGTGAAATAAGTCAAAGAAAGACAAATACCATATTATTTTACTCATATGTGGAATTTAAGAAACAAAACATATGAACAAAGGGGAAGGGGGGGAGAGAGAGGGAAGCAAACCATAAGAGACTCAGTGATAGAGAACAAACAGGGTTGATGGAGGGAGGTGGGGGGGGAATGGACTAAATGGCTAATGGGTATTAAGGAGGGTACTTGTGATGAGCACTGGGTGTTATATATAAGTGATGAATCACTAAATTCTACTCCTGAAACCAATATTACACTATATGTTAACTAACCAGAATTTAAATAAAAATGGGAAAACGAAAAAAAAAAAGGAAAAAAGATATCAACTCTTCCTAAATTGATCTATAGATTCATTGCAAAATACCAGCATGAATCAGAATCCTAGCATGTTATTTTTCTACAAACTGATAAATTCTAAAATTCATATGGAAATGCAAAGAGCCTAGAATACTATTTTGAAAAAGAACACAGTTGGAAGGTTAATACTACCTAGTTTCAAGACTTATGAAGGTACAGTAATTACGATAGTGTTATTGACATCAAAATAGATCAGTAGAACATAAGAGTCCAAAAATAGACCCATACATATATGGACAATCAACTTTCAACAAAGGTTCAAATGCAAGTTAGGTGAAGAAAGCATAGTGTTTTCAACATGGTAGTGGAACAAGTGAATATACGTGTGCAAAAAAGAAAGAAACGAAAAAAAGAACTTTGATTCATACCTTGTACCATATTAAAAAAATAACTCAAAATGGATCATAAAAGAAAGAACTTCGATTCATACCTTCCACTATATTAAAAAATTAACTCAAAATGGAGTGTATATCTAAGTATAAAACTATTAAACTTCTAGAAGGAAACATAAGAGAAACTTTCAGTTAGGAAATTTTCTTAAGATACAAAACCAGCAGTATGGTCTATATAAGAAAAATTGGTAAATTGGACTTGGACGAAATTCAAAACTTCTCTTCTTAGAAAAGCACTATTTAGAGAATGAAAAGACAGTCCACAGCTGAGAAAAAAATATTTACAAATCATGTATCTGATAAAGGAATACATAAAAAAACTATAAAGTACTATCAAAACTCAATAATAAGAAAACTCCATAAAACAATGGGCAAAGGACTTGAAGAGATTCTTCACCAAAGAAGTTATGGATGGCAATAAGCACATCAAAATATGTGTCTGTTTTTGTGCCAATACCATGCTGTCTTGATGATTACAGCTTTGTAGTAGAGGCTAAAGTCTGGGATTGTGATGCCTCCCACTTTGGTCTTCTTCTTCAATATTACTTTGGCTATTCGGGGTCTTTTGTGGTTCCATACAAATTTTAGGATTGCTTGATCTAGCTTTGAGAAGAATGCTGGTGCAATTTTGATTGGGATTGCACTGAATGTGTAGATTGCTTTGGGTAGTATTGACATTTTAACAATATTTCTTCCAATCCATAAGCACGGATTGCTTTTCCATTTCTTTGTATCTTCTTCAATTTCCTTCATAAGCTTTCTATAGTTTTCAGCATACAGATCTTTTACATCTTTGGTTAGGTTTATTCCTAGGTATTTTATGATTCTTGGTGAAATTGTGAATGGGATCAGTTTCTTTATTTGTCTTTCTGTTGCTTCATTATTAGTGTATAAGAATGCAACTGATTTCTGTACATTGATTTTGTATCCTGCAACTTTGCTGAATTCATGTATCAGTTCTAGCAGACTTTTGGTGAAGTCTATCAGGTCTTCCATGTATAGTATCATGTAATCTGCAAAAAGTGAAAGCTTGACTTCATCTTTGCCAATTTTGATGCCTTGTTTTTCTCTTGTTGTCTGATTGCTGATGCTAGAACTTCCAACACTATGTTAAACAACAGCAGTGAGAGTGGCCATCCCTGTCGTGTTCCTGATCTCAGGGGGAAAGGAAATTTACCCAAGGGATGCAAGAGTGCTGATGCATAGGGGCACTTGTACTCCAATGTTTATAGCAGCACTTTCAACAATAGTCAAATTATGGAAAGAGCCTAAATGTCCATCAACTGATGAATGGATAAAGAAATTGTGGTTTACATACACAATGGAATGCTACTTGGCAATGAGAAAGAATGAAATATGGCCTTTTGTAGCAACGTGGATGGAACTGGAGAGTGTTATGCTAAGTGAAATAAGTCATACAGAGAAAGACAGATACCATATGTTTTCACTCTTATGTGGATCCTGAGAAACTTAACAGAAGACCATGGCGGAGGTGAAGGAAAAAAAAAGTTAGAGAGGAGGGAGCCAAACCGTAAGAGACTCTTGAAAACTGAGAATAAACTGAGGGTTGAGGGGGGGTGGGAGAGAGGGGAAAGTGGGTGATGGGCGTTGAGGAGGGCACTTGTTGGGATGAGCACTGGGTGTTGTATGGAAACCAATTTGACAATAAATTTCATGTAAAAATAAATAAATAAATAAATAAATAAATAATAAAAAAATATGCTCATCATTAGTCATTAGGGAAATAGAAATTAAAGCCA
The DNA here is from genome assembly GCF_028018385.1 of Neofelis nebulosa. Lineage (NCBI taxonomy): Eukaryota > Metazoa > Chordata > Mammalia > Carnivora > Felidae > Neofelis > Neofelis nebulosa. The sequence goes on from NC_080790.1 coordinate 30,419,180, forward strand.
CAATGAGATGTGTGTACATATATACAAGAATGGCTAAAATGAACAAGCATGACTAACCAAATGTTGGTGAGGATGTGGAGGAATTAGAAATCTCATACATTGCTGGTGGAAATGTAAAATGGTATGATTACTTTGGAAAATCGTTTGGCAATTTTTTAAAAAGTGAAACACAAATCTATCATAGGATACAGTTATTCTACTCCTGGGTATTTACCCAGGTAAAATGAATGCATATGTCCACACAAAAATTTGTACACAGATGTTCATAGCTTTTTTTGTAATAGTCTACACTGGAAGCAACTCAAATGTCCCTAACCGGTAAAGGAATAAACCAACTGTAGTACATCCACACAATGAAATACTACTCAGCAATGAAAAGAAAATGAACTACTGACACATGTGTAACAATATAGATGAATCTTAAAATAATTACATTGAGTGAAAGAAGGCAGACCCTTCCCCCAAAAAAGAGAGAGAGAGAGAGAGAGCACATACCACATGATTCCATTTATACATAATTTTATAAAATGAAACTAACCCATGGGGACAATAAGCATACTATCATATTTTAAAACTTAAAAAAAAAAAAAAAAAAAGAGCAAGCAGGAGAAGGAACAGCATTATAAAGTGGCCAAGCACTAACCTTGGCAACTGCACACCGAACAGCCATTGACCGGTCAGTCAAGAGGGATCTGGCATTCTTGTAAATATCACGATGAGAGGAAGCTGCCGCACCTCCCAGTCCGTTCAGAACTTTCTGTAGACTCATTAGGATTTCACTTCGCCCTTGAGACTAGAAGTGAACATAAATCAAACTGAAAACTTTGTTGTAAGACAAATTCCATGTTTAAACAAGAACATACCAAAACACAACAGTTTTCTGGGCTTCCTGGTCTCATAGTCTTACCTTTAAATTGTAAACAGTAAGTAATGAAAAGCAAAATAAAATAAAGTATCCTAGAAAGTATCTGAAAGGTAAGAGTAGTTATTAACTTCAATTAAGTAATACCTTTCTGAGAAATTAGGTTACAACTAGAAAACATATTCTAATGTTTCCACAATATGTTGAAGTGCAGCTTAATGAGAACATGAAAATTCAAAAACTTCACTATAAGTGTATCTCAAGGATCCAAAACCTCAGAATGTGAATGGTTAAGCAAAACAGTAGTTAAGTAATATAGGCATTCTAAGAGAAGAACCATCCAACATATTTAAAAAATGTGTCACAGAGATATGCTAAACCTTCATCTTTTTGTAGTTCCTGTTTTCATACTCTTACACTTATTCAAACACAGATCTCTTCCACTAGACTTGATGAGGTCAGGGACCACATCTTGTTCATCTTTATGTGCTTACTACCTGACAGTATGTCCTCAATCATTGTTTAATAAATGAATGGACAAATGATTCCCAGAAGAAGGGTTGTCCAAGAAACCTTTACTTTTCCGAGATGAAGGAATTAGACTGTGAGAGTCCAGGGCTTGGTCCAGTTTTAGTCAACACCAAGTTGATAAGGAACTTTCAGAAGTAACACGAAATTGACATCACAAAATAGAACTATTTTTACTAAATAGCAGCTGCTGTGGATTGAATAGTGTCCTCCGAAAAGATTAGTTCAAGTGTTAAGCCCCATTACCTGTGCAGACGACTTGATGTGGAAATAAGGACTTTGCGGATGAAATAAAAACAAGGTCATACTCTATTGAAGTGGCCCTACTCCAATAATTGGCATCCTCATAAGAAAAGAAGAATTTGGATGCAGAACACAGGTACGGAGGGAGAACACTATGTGACAACAGAAGTAGAAATTAGAAATGTGTCTATAAATCAAGGAATACCAAGGAACAACAAGGGACTGCCAGCAACCACTGGAAGAAAGCAAGCAAGGATTCTTCACAAGTCTTCAGAAGAAGCATGGCTTTGCCAAACACATTGATTTGGGATCTTAGCTTCCAGAACTGTGAGACAACAAATTTCTGTTGTTTTAAGTCCCCATGGTCATTCATTACCCTGGGCAACTCTTGGAGCCTAATACATTAATTATGACAAATAAAATGGCAATGCAAAAATATCCATAGGGCTAAATAAAAAATAATAAGTAAACCTATTTTTGCCCAGGTGCCAAGGAAAAGCATTTTTTTCCTTCGCACTGAAATATAAGGTAATATACATTAAAGAAGGGGCAAGCGATGTATTTTTTTCCAAGTAATAATCTTAAATTACCTTCTTGCTAAGTACTAGGAGTACCACAGTGACAGGAAAAAAAGGCAAACATATTTTTAACTGACATCTAACTCCTGCCAAAAGCAAAACATTTAAATAATATTTGTTGTAAAACTTACCTCTGCACTTTTCAGGGATTTCAAAAGATTATTCACTGTTTCTGGAAACGCACTTCCTAACATTCTCCCCATTTTTTCATAAAATGCTCCAACACAAGCCACTGCAGCCCTGTAAGAAGTGATGCTTTCACTGGTCACTGTTCAGGTTAATAAAACAATTTTCATGATACCTTTCTCATTTTCAGAAATCAATTTGTATTTGTGCAGGACACTTTTGGCTACAAATCCTTAATTTTCAGCTTTCAAAAACACCTTGTTTACCTACCTATTCATTACGATCACAACAAATACTACCATTAATCGAACTGTATTGTTAGGAATACAAGAGAAGAAATATATTTATGTAAGAAATCCTACCCATCCTTTGGAAAAAAAAACGAAGTTTTCCTTTCATGAAAACTTCCCAAATTATGTCAATCCACAACGATTCCTTCTCTTCTCTCATTATATATAACACTCCATGTCAACTATTCATTTTCACAAAATTATGTTATTTACTGTGTTGTGACTTGACCATTTATGTGACAAGCATAAGCTTTGAAGTCTGGCAGATCTGTCTAAATCCTAGGACCCGCCACCTAATAGCTATGGGTCCTGAGCAAGCTACTGAGGCAGAAACATTAAATATGCTCACTTCACTATCATATATGTAACAAATAACAGAATCATGGAATCAACCTTCATCTGTTTGACTCTAAATCCTGTGCATTTTTCAATACTCTCCAGGCTGATAACAAAACTAAAAATGACTGAGGTCACATGCCAGAATATTCAGGGAATTCCTACACAGAATCCATGAATCCACTGGAAATACATATGAATAATATGCAATATGTAATAAATTCTACTTAAGCAGAACTAGAAAACCATGTGTGGATTTGCTAAGTGGTGGAGAACTAAACCATCAAAGTTTAGTTTCAAATTCCAAATTAAACTGGAAAGCACTGGTGCTCTCTAATCTCTTCCAAAACTTTTGAGATCTACATCTATCCCAAACAACACAGAATCTAATCACAACATACCTATGCAGTTGAAAACAGACTTAAAAATCAGTGTCCAGGTTCAGAATAATGTCCCTGTTTCCTCTGTAAGCTATTAAACTGGCCCAGGCCCCTTGCGTGGTGTTCTAGAGATGTATCTCTGGCCAGTCTCTGTTCTCAAACAGTAACTCTTTCCAGATAACTATCCATACCAAAGAGTTCTACTTGCCAAAAGCTACATTCTCAACTCAGGGCTCTGATATCCAGACCATGACTTCCAACTACCAACTATACACACTGTCCCTTGGATATTGCCTCCTGTCCTGCAAGTCAGCACACCCAGAACTGAACCTCTCATCTTCCCCTCATGACTTGTTCCCTCCTCTACTTTGCATCTTTCTGAAAAGCTCTGTAAAGTATAAAGAACCTACTTCTGTTTCCAATGAGAAGTTTCCTTTGCCTAGAAAACAGGTTGGCAAACTACTGCCTGCAGGCCGAATCTGACCCATTATCCAAGCCTGCCACCTGGTTTTGTAAATAAAGTTTCAATGGAACACAGCTATGTTCATTTATTTACATACAGTCTTGGGCAGAGGCGAGTAGTTGCAACAGAAATGTATATATGGTCCTATAAGCCAAAAATAGTTATTACCTGGCTCTTTTTCATGAAGTCTGTCAATCCCTGGCCTATCACATCCACCTTCCCTTCTTCCCATCTAACCACTTACTTGACTATTTCCATGTGTCCTTCCCTGCTGTTGATCTTCTTTGGCCGATGCTTTGTTGAGAAGCCTTCCTGACACTGCTCTCCGCTCACACCACAGCTAAGCTTATTTAGGTGTCATTTCCCCCTCCCCACCCCACCCCGGACAACACTCCTCACTGTACTCTAACTGCTGATTTTCTTATTTGACCCTTTCATAGGACCTACCCCATTGCCATTATTCTTAAGGCTTGCTCTGAAAATGTCTGTCTTTGACCCAAACCACAAGTTCAAGCCACGAGTTGCGTAAGCCCTTAATTTAGAGGTCAGCAAATTTGCAGGCAAAATGGTCTCTGTCTCAGCTATTCAATTCTGCCACTATAACATGAGAGCAGCTACCACCCGAATGAATATGTCTGTATTCCAATAAAACTTTATTTACAAAATAGGCAGCAGGCTGGATTCGGCCTGTGGGCTAGTTTGCCCATTCCTGCTTTAATCCCATCACTTAGAAATTCTTGACTTTTCTTTCTATCTCAGTCAAGAATATTCTCTCCATCCAAATTTACCAAGAGATCTCTGTGCAAATTGCGGACACCACACCAATTCTCTGTAGTACTGAAAAGTCCCAGGGGCGATGAAACACATATTGAAAAAGAAACCCTTCCCCAGACCTACTTAGAGCTTTCATTGTCAAGCAGCATGCCTCAGGTTCCATTGACCTTGGGGTCTTTATGATCAGTAGTCCCTTATTAAGATAAGTTACTCTAGGGGCGCCTGGGTGGCTCAGTCGGTTGAGCGTCCGACTTCGGCTTAGGTCACAATCTCGCGGTTCGTGAGTTCGAGCCCCACATCGGGCTCTGGGCTGATGGCTCAGAGCCTGGAGCCTGCTTCCGATTCTGTGTCTCCCTCTCTCTCTGCCCCTCCCCCGTTCATGCTCTGTCTCTCTCTGTCCCCAAAATAAATAAACGTTAAAAAAAAAAAAAAAAAATTAAAAAAAAAAAAAAAGATAAGTTACTCTAAAAAAACCAAAACATCAAATTAAGTACTTACAGTTTTGTTGGTAAGTAGGCTGCAGTGTCATCTTTATTTCTGATAATATCATTACATTTATCAAGTGTTTGAAAAACAGTAAAAGTATCCCCAATGCTATAAAGGGCTGCCAGATTTTTAGCCAACAATTTTCGTGTAGGTGGTCCAGGTGAACTACTTATTAATCCAGTTAATTGTTCAACAAGTTTTTTCTGTTTTTCCTTTACGTCAGTCTGTTATAAAAAATAAGGAACATTATCAGCTTTTTTCTTATGTGTGCTTTCATTACCTTTCAATCAAAATAAAAAATACTCAAAAGTTAAAATCTATATTACATTAGGCATAAAACCATAAATGAAAATGTTCAAGATAAGGAAAAGTTTGGTAAGAAATGAACCATTCTTGGGGCACCTGGCTGGCTTAGTCCGTCGGGCATGCAACCCTTGATCTTGGGGTTGTAAGTTCAAGCCCCACACTGGGTATAGACATTACTTAAAAATAAAGTCTTAAAAAGAATAAATGAACCATTCTTTCCTAAATGTTATCCTTCGTTCCCCTCCAATACCAAAAATTTAGCTGCTAATACAAGTGACTGCTCTAGATGAAAAAGTTTCCACACCAACTTACTAAGAAACCAACAGTCAAAGGATGTAAAATATTGGGTACGTGGACAACTGACATCTTAGAACCTAGCTAGGCTGCCCTGTAAAAGCCAAGTCAGCAGTTCATAAGACACAGGTCCGTGAAGGAAACCAAAAGAAACTCTAGGAGCCCTAGGCAGTAAAAAAAGATATTCAAATAGACTCATAGTCAATACTGAGAGTTCATTCATTCATTCAAGAAATGCTTATTGTGCACTTATTATATGCCAAGCACTATTCCAGGCACTGGGATGAAACAGTGAACACAACAAAGTCTCTGCCTTGTGAGTTTATATTCTAGTGGGGAGAGGCAAAGTTTACCGAATAAACAAATGAATAGTGTGAGTTCTTACTGTTTTGTTCAGATTAGTAAGAAAAGGCCTCTCTAAAAAGAAGCGAAGGTGTGAGCTATGCAGATATTGAGAGAAAAATATTCCAAGTAGGAGAAACAAGGGCAAAGGCCTTGAGGTGGGAACTTGCTTGGGCGAGGACAGCAAGAAGGCCAGTCTGGCTGGCAGAGAGTCAGAGAGAGGAAGTAATGAGAGATGAAGTCAGAAGAATAGAAAGGACCAGATTGTATAGCCCCTTATACACCATTGTAAGAATTTTCTATTTCATCCTGAGAATCTGAAGCATAAGAGGTACATGATCAAAATGTTTTAACAGGCACATTCTGACTACTGAGTGAAAAATACTCCACAAGGTCCATGGTCAGAAGCATAGTGAGCATTTAAGAAGGTGTTGCAATGATCCAGATGAGAGAGGAGGGTGGGAACAATGGAAATGATAACAAATAATTCAATTCTGGACACGTTTAGTGGATAGAACCCTTAGGATTTGCTGATAAATATGATGCGAAATTTCCAAAAGAAAGAAGAATGACTCTAAGGTTTATGACCTGAGCAACTGGAAGGAAGAAATGGTTGTTTCCTGAGATGGTGACCACTGAGGAAAGGACAGGTTTGGAACGGAGAAATCAAGAATTTAACTTCGTATATGTTAATTTTGGGATGCTATTTAAAAGAGAAAGAGGTAGTTGGAGATCTGCAAGTCATTACTGTATAGATGGTAGCAAAAATCATGAAATTAGATGATATCATTGCAGGAATAAATATTTGTATATACTCTTCACAACAAAATAAAATACCTATTAAGTGTTTCAAGAGAGAGGATCAACTATGTCAAAAGCTGCTGATGGTCAACTAAGATGGAATACTGACCATTGGCTGGAACAATGTGAGATCACTGATGACTGGACAAGAGCCATTTCAGTGAAATGGATGCAGCAAATACTCAGTTGGAAGGGGTTTAAGAGAAAATAGAGACTAGCTAAGGGCCATAAGTGAATCCATGCATTAACTTTGTCTTTCCAGAAATACTAGTAAAACTATATTAAAGGGCAACCACACACACACACACACACACACACACACACACACACACACACACAAATGCACAAATCCACAAGAGAAAGGAAAACAGGAAAAAAATCAACAGAATATACAGAAGCCAGGTACCCCCAATGGGCAAAGCTGAGAAGAGACGCAACTTACAACACAGAATCCCATGAAGCTCATGTCTGTTTTGCTGTTGTTGTTTGAAGCTCCAGGTGCTTATGGAGGAGGGAGTGAATTATGCCTGGAACTGGAGGAAATGGTTGAGAGTCTAGAAGTTGTAAGACTCTCATACCTCTCTCCTCCATTCGGGACTTAGGAAGCTCCAGCACAGCTGTGGGCTGGAAAAACTGTACTGAAAACAGGGGATTAAACGGAAGTTTTCATACTGGATGTTGAAGCCTGGAGCCTTCTCCCCGAATTCCTAGAATCTAGGCAGCTAGTGATATGCCCTAGGACACTAGAGTAGAAAAGTCTCTTCCTGGGAATGACTAGCCAAGGGAAATCTATGATGCCAATGCCAGGGGTTCTTCAAACCACAGGACTGGCCTACAGTGAAGCACAGTTAACAAACTTCACCCTGCCCAGAAACGTACTACTCATTCTTAAATTTGAGCAGACAGCCAAACATTATCAGATATTTGAGGAAAGCATCTAATTTTAAAGACAGAAAACAAAACACATAATGAAAAGCAAGAAGGCTAAAACAGACTACGTAGGAAGAAGAAAACAGAAAAAAAGCCACCCCATTATAACTCCTCAGAGAGATAAGTGAAGATATTGGGATTGCTCGACAGAGCGGAGGGACCATTTGCAAGGTGGAGATGAGTGAATTTAAAAGTCATATAATCATATTTTTCTCCAGTCACATTCAGTTGTTCGGGTAGAGACATGAAGTAGGCAAAGAGCTAGGTTCAAATGAGATTCTGGTTTTGCCACAAAATAGAAAAAGAACAGACAAAAATTTCTATTACTGTGTTATATTCTCAATTCCATAAGTGACCCACAACCTTTCCAAAACATAATGCATGCTCCCTTACAAAGCATGAACATATAATACTCTTCATTATGTAAACCCAGCTGGGAAAAAAAGCAATACTATACCTTGTTGGCAGCGACCAATACTTTATCAAGAAATCTCAACCATTCAAAGATAAAAACTGGTCTCTTTGCTTCAGTGATTTGAGCCAAAGCTTCTTCATTTAGCAATAAACTGTGGGCCAGCTCCATTACTGAAGTTTAAAAGTCACACCTTAACAAATCAAGAAATACTTGTAAGGATTTTTTTTTAATGTTAAAAGTCAAAGCTTAGTGAATGCAACCACTAAGAATTGAAAAGTGTCGTTTTACTTCTCATTTCATTTGCGGGAAATTTACATTACTTCTTTGAGGCAAAACCCAAGAACCTAATTCTAAAGAACAAGGGTAAAACAAAAACAAACATAAATGAGTCATGCTTGGTGAAGAAGAATGAAAAAAGGAAAATTTAAATCAATACTGCAAATAACAGGGCGTCTGCCTGGCTCAGCCAGTACAGCATGCGACTGTTGAACTCGGGGTCCTGGGTTTGAACGCCACGTTGGGCATAGAGATAGCTTTTTAAAAAAAATATTGCAAAGAAGACGTTATTCCAAAAGAAATATGCCTAGCAAAACATATGTCATTAACCCATTCCACGAATGGGAAAACCACGGCACCAAGATCATACACCGGTTGGGCCTGACAATCCACCCTCCTCTTTTCTCGCCCACGGCTCAGTGCACAGCACCCTTACCCTCCCCTGGCCCAGGACAACGTCAAAACTCCCAGAATAAAGATCTCACACTGGAAGTCTCCAACAAGAGTCTTCCTACGGTGACGGGATGGGGAAGGCCAGATCCCCGTGGCCGAAGATTTAGTGACAACCCCGGGCGGTCGGGGAAATGCAGCCCACAAAGGCTGCGCGCGCTGCGGGTCTGGGTTAGCCCGGCTACTCCGAGGACCGCCGTAGCGCAGAGCCCGGCCTGGGGGGAAATGTTCAGAGGCCGCCGCAGGCCTCGCAGGAGCCACTTAGGGCTGTCAACTACAGGAGGCGGTGACTCGGAACCAAGCCCGGAGCCTGAGAAAGAAAAATGTTCCCTACGAATTCGATTTTCCTCCCCAGTCCTCTGAAAACATACGGGGGGACAGGGGTGTGTGTGCGTGTCACCGTGCGTGCTTTGGCCGCAACGGGGATGGCCTCACCTGCTAGTCTGGCAGGGGCTGAACAGCTGAGTTCCGGGGCCAGAAGCAGCTGCCAAACGACCCGGATGCCCCGCCTCCCGCACGCCTGCCAGCAGGAAACGAGAGGAGAGCGCGTGCGCGGAAGGCTCGTGTTGCGCAAGCGCACTAACTACATCCTCCTGGCTCCTCCCGCCGCAGGTTTCCAATCGATTGCTCGCTAAGAAGCTCGGGTGGGAGCTGAGGCTCAGAAGTCCTGTGCAGGTGGGTGGGCGCATGCGCAGCGCGCGCTCTCACAAGCCGACCCGGGGCGAGTAGAGCTACCAGGTAAGGGGATGGGGACACCTGATAGAATGTAAAGGGCGGTGGTCTGTGCGCTGGTCGTGACTGACCTATCACACCATCACCCACATTCCTGCCTGTGACGCTTGCAGCTGGGCGGGACACGAGAAGGGAGAAATCAGCCGTCCTTAAGAGGGGGTTTGGGGACTGAGGCTTCTTGGTTACCTTTCTACTGTATGTCCAGCTAATTAGCCCTTCTCTCCACTTGGATGTATAATGGGATTCTCCGTGTGTCTGAAGCAGCGTTCTTGTTGCCACTGCCTCTGCCTGCTCTATGTCAAAAAAAACAAGCAAAAGACTTCACCCGAACCAAACCTACTACAGTCTAACCACTCTCAACTGGTAACTCCATTCTTCCAGGTTTTCGGGCCAAAAGCCTTAACATAATCGTTGACATCGCTCTTTCACACACCGCCTCCCATCCATCAGCCAGTCTCCTTAGCTCTACCTTTAAAATACGCTCAGGGGCGCCTGGGTGGCTCAGTTGGTTAAACGTCCGACTTCAGCTCAGGTCATGATCTCGTGTCGTGGGTTCGAGCCCCATGTCGGGCTCTGTGCTGACAGCTCAAAGCCTGGAGCCTGCTTCAGATTCTGTGTCTCCCTCTCTCTCTGCCCCTCCCCTGCTCTCTCTTTGTCTGTCTCTTTCTCTCGAAAATGAACAAACTTAAAAAAAAAATTTTAATATACGCAGAATCCGACCGCTTCTCACCACTTCCACTGCCGGTGGTCCACTTCCACTGGTGGTCCAAGCCACCGTCATGGTGGCTTTACAAAGTTTATCCTTATGCTTGATGCGAATGGATGATGCTGAAGTGTATCGTACCCACAAAGAGGGGGGGGGGGGGTTTAAAAAGAACCTGGAACCCCTTAGGCACCCCCCACCCCCGCCCCATTCCTAAGACCAATGGATTACTTCTGTCCTATAAAAGTTGAAAAAGCCATGCTTTTATGCATGGAGACATGAATTAGCAGTTCTTGCATACCTTTTCAGTAAATAGGAAGATTCAAACTTCTATTATTAGATTAACAATCTAATGTTTTTATTAAACTATATTTACAGTAAATAGGACCTAGAACGATTTTGGAATTTAGTGATAGAAGTAGGAGCGGGAGATTTTGGAATTTAGTGATAGAAGTAGGAGCGGGAGTAGGTGGAGAGTTATTAGGGCATTTTCTCATGTAAATGATGGTTTAGTGCTTCTGATATGGTGTGTGTATTTGCCCCGTTGGGTTGTGATTAGTATATAAAGGGAATATAGGGCTGTAATAATAATGTGTGTGCCTACGAGGATAATAGTAATATTGGATCATGAGAATGAGGCTATTACTACAGATAGTTCTCCAACTAGATTAATTGTAGGGGGTAGGGCTAGATTTGCAAGGCTGGCTAGTAGTCATCAGGTGGCTATTAAGGGGAGGAGTGTTTGCAGACCTCATGCTAGGATTATTGTTTGGCTCTGTACTCGTTCATAGTTTGAGTTTGCAAGACAGAATAGTATTGATGATGTTAATCGGTGGGCAATTATTAGGGCTGTTGCTCCTAAATAGCTTCATGGTGTTTGGATAAGAACTGCGACAATAATTAGGGCTATATGGTCCTATACTTCTAAGAATTAACTAAATGTTTTGATTTATTGTTTTACGTTAGTTGAATTTATGGTTATTTGGGCTAGTTTTGGCTCAAGATGGCCAGTTTGATATGAAATCTTCTGGGTGTAAGCCAGATGCTTTGTTTAAGCTGCATCTCGTTTTATCCAAGCACACTTTCCAGTATGCTTACCTTGTTACGACTTGTCTCCTCTTGTGTTTTTTATAGTTTGAATAGATTGTCTTTGGGTTTTGTCACTTGAGGAGGGTGACAGGTAGTGTGTGCGTGCTTCGTGGCCCAAATCAATTGAGCTCTCTCTTCTCAATTTACTACTAAATCCTCCTTTGGTTCTTAATTTCATAAGGACTTTTCGTGGAAAAGTGTTCTAGGATAGAAAATATAGCCCATTACTTCCCACCTCATAGGTTACAGCTTGACCTAACTTTTTTATGTTAAGATACTTGTGCTTACTTTTCTTCCTTTTTAGGGTTTGCTGAAGATGGCGGTATTGGATTAGCAAGGGGTGGTGAGGTATATTGGGATCCCATAGATTCATCTAGAGCAGGCTCCTCTAGAGGGATATAAAATAAAGCACTGCAAAGTCCTTTGAGTTTTAAGCTGTCGCTAGTTCTCTGGCAGACAGGTTTGTTTAGTTAGCTATCTAAGTTTAGGGTTAAGCGTAGTGGGGTATCTAATCCCAGTTTGGGTCTTAGCTATCGTGTGGTCAGAGGTGTTAAGTTACTTTCGTGCCATATTTTTATGTTAACTGTAGCTTTTTACAGCTGAGTTAAAATTTAACTTTAGCGCGGGGTGGGGAGGGGTTCCTCTATAACACGCTTTATGCTGTGGGTCTATTAATTCGTGTTAATTGTATGACCGCAGTGGCTGGCATGAAATTTACCAACCCTAATTTAATATGGCTTAGCTGAACTTTCATTCATGGCTTAATTTTTATCGCTGCTGTGTCCTGTGGGGGTGTGGCTAAGCAAGGTGTCAGGCCTATCTTTGCCCATTTTTTCTATCTGGCTTCATTCTGCAAGTGGGATCTCTTCATATGGCCAGGAAGATGGCCCTTTGGAGCCCACCTTCACATACTCTCTGTTCAGAAACCCCAGTGAAGAGATCTCTTTTCCCCCATAAGACATGCTTATCTGACCTGGTTAAGTCATCACCTCCTCTGTTGCTGGGACATAGTAAACTATAATTGGCCATCTTGTGCCCAGAGAAGTATAGAAGACAGAGCTTGCCACCCTCCACTAGAACCCAGTGGAGGACAGAGGGTTGGGTTCCCAAAGAAAAGGATGGTGGGTGGGCCAAAATAGCCTGTGTGTACTGCAGCAAATGACTGCCCTCTGTAACTAGCTTCTGGACCAGAAGCATTGATATCATCTGGGAGCCTATTAGAAATACAAAACTTCAAGCTCTAGCTCACAATCAGACTCTGGATTTTAAGAAGATCCTGAAGCAATTCATATACATAATAAAGTTTGAGATGTGCTTTTTTGGATAACTATTTTATCCCTGTAAGAGAAAATAATTACATGATTTTAACTATTTTGGATGGAAACTCTCCTCAAAAATGTCTCCATATAAGTGAGATGTTAAGTATACCAAGTTCCAAGTGGACAGCTTGAACATGGAGTGCTGTAGAGAGAGGCCTGGAATGGTTAGGATGGGTTTCGTGAAGGAGGGGAGCTTAGGCCAAGGAGGAAGGAAATGTCTGTGTATGTTCAGAGAACAATGAGAAGCCCATGTGACTTGAATATGGAACCCTAAAGGAGCATCAGGGGTGAGATTTTGAAGGATCCTCCTGCTACAGTGTTAGAGTGACTAGTCCTCCAGGGCCTGCAGAGTAAAGTTTATTGAGGGATTGAAATAGACAGATTAAATGACCTGACTTATGTTTTTTATAAAACCACTCTGGAGAGGCTGGCTCAGCAGGAAGAGCATGCAACACTTGATCTCAGGGTTGTGAGTTTGAGCCCCACTTTGGGTGTAAAGATTACTAAAAAAAAATAAACTTTAAACTTTTTTTAATGTTTATTTTATTTTTGAGAGAGAGAGAGAGAGCACAAGTTGGGGAGGGGCAGAGAGAGGGAGACAGAGGATCTGAAGGAGAACTCAGGAACCATGAGATCATGACCTGAGCCAAAATTGGATGCGTAACCAACTGAGCCACCCAGGAGCCCCAAATAAACTTAAAAAAAAAAAAAAAGTTGTCTTTAAAAAAAAAAAAAACACTGCAGAGGGTGTAGGGGATGCACTGGAAGAGGAGAGGCCACACACAATGAAACTAATTAGGAAGTTGTTGTAATAGTTCGGGTGAGAAAGAAATGCCTGAACTGAAGCAATGGTCACAACTATAGGAAAAAAGCTTTTGAAGGATATTGTAGAGGAAGAATTGGCAGAGGGCTATACGAGGTCAGGAATGGGGAGATTGTAGCGACATTTATTTGAAAAAATTAGGGGATAATGGAGGTTTGGAATGGAAGAGAACGAGTCGTTGGAGAGCTTCCCACAGAAAGATGTCAGAAGGCACTTGAATGTGTGGTAGAGCTCCAGAGAAAGGTTTATTTCCATTGTCGACCAAACAACAACAAAAAAAGGTGCTGTTACTTTATCCTCTTTGATTTGTAGATACTTTTGCCATATGAAGTTGAACATGGCGGAAGAAGAGGACTATATGTCTGATTCCTTCATTAATGTCCAGTAAGTAAATTTGCACACCTCATGTAGTGATATATATAAGACATTAATGTAGACTCCTAAGTGATGACATTGATTTTAAATGTGAGTTGAAAAGTCAGTTTTGTTGCTTTGTGGAAACACCTCCTACATTTCTGTACAAAGATACCAGGAGCCTTTTCTTCCCTTTTAATGCTAAACATTTGACTTCTGCCCTTGATTCTTGTTATTTTCCTCTTCCAAGCAAGTTTACACTTTTGCTTTATTTCATCTTACTGTCTCTTCTAGCTCGTATTCAGCTTTGCTATTTATTATTTCCAACCTCCTAGAAAAATTAGTCTAAAATTACTGTTTCTTCAACTCTCTATTTTCTTCAGCTTCCTACAATCTGGCACCAGCTTTCATTATTTTTACTAAAATAGCCATTCTCAGAGGTCACTGATTATGTTCTAAGATCAATGAAAACAAAGGTGGTCATCGTGGTGGTGCTGAAATATTAAGTAGCGTCAGGTAAGTAAGTAGCAAAGTTACAAGAAAACTGCATGTCCTCGTCTAAAATAACCTTCTCCATTATTCTTCAGACAAGACATCAGACCAGGATTGCCAATGCTGAGGCAAATCCGAGAAGCCCGTCGAAAAGAAGAAAAGCAACAGGAAGCTAATTTGAAAAACAGACAGAAGAGTTTAAAAGAAGAAGAACAAGAAAGACGTGACATTGGATTGAAGAATGCACTAGGCTGTGAAAACAAAGGGTTTGCTTTGCTCCAAAAGATGGGATATAAAAGTGGTCAGGCCCTTGGCAAAAGTGGTAAGTTCCATCTGGACATAAGCAGGTGTTCCTAACCACCAAATGGTGCTCTATTGATGAGTGCCAGAGAGGACTCCTTATCCATCTACACAGAAAGTAAAGCAACATAGCTACTAGGTGAAACAAGCATATAGAGAACGGTGTCTTCCTACACCACTTTAGACAAGTGTCAAGAGCTACTTACCAGCCCCACTTCGCCTTCAAGGCACCGATAGCGGGGATGGGCGAGGCTTACAACGGAGGCAGCAGCTAACAATGGTGATAAGAGAAGGGTTGAGAAGTACAACAGCCAAAGGACAGTGAAGCAACATTGAGGATGATGGCAGGACACCGCCCTGCTCGCTCTGTACCTGTGCCAGGTACCCCAGTGAGCGCGTGGTTGGAGAAGCTCCATTCTCGCCTCCCTATTTAGGAAGGTGTAGAGGCCATATATTCATAGTAGATTCTGTAAGCCATTTTTCTTTTCTTCCTTATTATAATTGCTTTGATCTTCACCGAGCAAGGCTTTGCTTTCTCTGGAAGCTGCCACTTTCTTGGACATATATCAGTGTTTTCCCTTCCTGAAACCCTAACTTCAGATGGCATAGGAGGCTGTGGGTCAGTCTTACTGAGGAGTAGATATTTGAAGGCAAGGGAGGTGGTTGATTATAGAGTATTCATGTTCAGATTTCAATTTCAAATGGCATCGAAACTGGAAGGGATATGTATAGAACATTGCAAAGCTGTGTACTACGCTCACCTGTAGTTTGAAGAAGAAGTTCTAAAGTCATGTGTGTGTTTTGTTCTCTTTTCTTAGGAGGTGGTATTGTTGAACCAATTCCTCTCAACGTCAAAACAGGTATATAATTATTTCTGAGCATATTTACCAGTAATAATAACTTATGCTTAGATCTAGCACGTAAACTTGCATACTAAATGGGTTTTTTTGTGGTAGCACTGTTACAGTTCTTATCCTAGGAAGCCCCCAGTAAAATATTTCTTAGTTAAACTTCTCATTATTTTAAACTAAAAGTAACAGTTTGAGTATAAAATAAAATTTAAATCCTAAAAATATGGGGGGAAATCATAACCATTAAAAATGCAAAGCTATTTTTTGCCCATTGAAATGTGCTAAGGGGTGCCTTGGTGGCTCAGTCAGTTTAGCGTTTGAGTCTTGATTTCAACTCAGGTCATGATCTCACAGGTTGTGAGTGTGAGCCCCGTGTCAGGCTTCCCACTAACAGTGCAGAGTCTGCCTAGGATTCTTTCTCTCTCCCTCTCTTCCCTGCTTGTGCTATGTCTCTAAATAAATAAACATTAAAAAAAAAAGAAAGGAATGTACTGAAAGTATTCTGAGACAGACTTATCCATTCAATGTTTTTCTTAAGACTTTGGATGAATTAAGGAGAAAAATACATATTTTATTTGGTTATTATATTTATATGGAAGTATGATAGTTGATACTGTTTTTCCCAATTTAAGGAATTTTGTATTGTGTGACTATTTCATTAAATCAGACTAATGATCTTTGTAAAACTCAAATTGTGTGTTTGGGTTTAGGAAAAAAAAATCTCCAGTGTTTCCATGTCAAATGATTTCGAGTGATTGTACTCAAATCAGAATTGTGTGTAATTTGCACCTGGTTAGAGGTCATGTTTTGAAGTGTGAAGTCATCAGGTTCTAAAGCAGTTTGCTGTTTGAACAGGGAAAAGTGGCATCGGTCATGAGGCATTACTGAAGCGGAAAGCAGAGGAAAAACTAGAAAACTATAGAAGAAAGATCCACGTGAAAACCCAAGCCGAAGAAAAAGCCGCAGAGCAGTTTCGGTAACACTTGGTATTTGAGCTATCTTGGGTTTTACCCCGTGTTTATTGTGATGTTTTCTGGTAGTTGGGCATTTAAATGGATAAAGGGAGGGCAGACTCTCGGTAGACTATTGTTTTCTTTCGATTAGACTGCGATTGAAACATAAGCAGGATGAAGTGAAGCTGGAAGGGGACCTTAGAAGAAGCCAGCGAGCCTGCCAGCAGTTGGATACTCAGAAGGCAAGCCTTTCACCTGTGTTCCGTTTGGAAAGGTTTTTCGGTGCCCAGTGTGATTTGCCATGTAATTAGGAAAAAAGAAAGAAAAGAAACTCCAGGCCTGTGGTATCTAGCCTGCTACCTGTTAAAGCTTTCATTTAACATGCAGGGCTGATCTTTGATGGTTGACACTCATGACGATGACCTGGTCGCTGCAGGAACCGGAGTAGTCTGAATCACCCAATAAGGCTCAAATAACATTTTTATATTTAATCGTTCTCTGCTTATTTGGATATTGGAGACTCAGAGCTAGTGTGTGTGGAAATTCTGTCCACCACAATATTTGATGAATAGCCTATTTTTAGTCCATCTTCATTACCTCTTGTGTCCCTAACTAGTAAAGTCATGGTAGATTACTATTTATTTTGGCTGTTTTTAAAATTCTGTTTTTGGTTTTATTTTTATTTCATTTTCAATTTTTTTATTTTGATCTTTCCATTAGAATAAAATGACTTCAATTAAAGTCTCTAAAACATTTCCCTTGTATGTAAATAGATCTCTGGAAGCAATCTCTCACTTTTCTGTATTCCTATAGCACTTTATTTTGCGTGTCATGACACTTTCCTAGATGATGTGTACTTTGTGTGTGTGTGTGTGTGTGTGTGTGTGTGTGTGCTCTACAAGTAAATCTCGCGAGATCTAAAACCAAATCTCATGAGATTTTTTTTTTTTTAATTCAAGTTAATTAATATACAGTGTAGTCTTGGCTTCAGGAGTAGAACCCAATGATTCATCTCTTACATATGACACCCAGTGCTCATCCCAACAAGTGCCCTCCTTCATGCCCATCCCCTCACCTACATCCCTCTTATGTGTGTTATTTTATTCCCATTAAGATATGTATACCCATGGCTTATTTCCCTAATAGACTGGCAGCCACTGGGGGACAATACTTGAACTGAGTCTTCATCCCTATGGTTCATACAGCCCAGGGCTTTACTCTTGAAGCAGCAATCAGTAAATATTTCATTGAAAGAAAGAATCCATGTCGATATGAACGTACTTGTGATAGTCTTCTGGTTAGCTGTGTTTAATTGGGAATAATTCTTTATTTTCAGAATATTCAGGTTCCTAGGGAATCATGGTACTGGTTGGGGCTTGAAGAGGAAACCGAGGAAGAGGAAGAGGAAGAAAAAGAACACGATGAAGATGAATATAAGAGTGAAGACTTGAGTGTATGTTTCAGTACCAGTTCCTCGAGCAGGGTGTCTTAAGTGTATGCCTTGGTACCATTCACATTTTGAGCCGGCTAATTATTTGTTGGGGCACACTGTTCTAACAGCATCCCTGGCCTCCACCCACCAGGTGCCTGTTGCACTTCCCCCTTGTGACAACCAAAAATATCTCCAGACATTGCTAAATTTCCCCGAGGGGAAAAATCACCTCTAGTTGAGAACTACTATATCATAGGGTTATTTTATTGACCCCCAAACCGTTATATAATTTCTTCCTTTAGCTTCGGTTTACACTCTCAGATTCAGTTTGGATGACAGATGAGCCACAAGTATAAATTATCTTAATTTCTACTTTGTTGTCTGTTAAACCTCAGGAAGTGATTCTAATGAATACCCCTCTCCTGCACCCATAAACAAAGCAAAAAAACACAGCTCAAAGGAAGTGGAAATTATTCAAGAAAGGAATCCCATTTCTGTGTTTTTTTGTGTATAAGAATTTTATAGGAAGCATTTGCAATTTGAAAAACCAGTGTTCCACTTAACTGGGAGACCATTGATGAGAACTTTAATGACAAAGGGAGGCAGTGTTCACTCTCATTCCATCTGGGGAGGTAGGTTCTTTGAAGTAGAGGGAGGTTTTTAAAGGATCCTGATTAAAATAAGAGCCAGCCCAAATGTATTTTCCAAATGTTAACAAGTGGTCTCTTTGTGTCTGTCAAACATGTGAAAATATCAGGGTGGCTGGTAAACTGGGACATGTTCTAATATATTCTTCCCTTGATACCTATCCTACGTGGTTAAGAGAGTAGCAGAAGATTTATAGCCTTGGGCTAATTTGGCAGGATCCAAGAGACCAGAATACCAAGATTATGTTCAATTTGAACTATTAATGTGCCTGTGTCCTACATGTAGGTACTGGAAAAATTACAAATATTGACTGGTTATTTAAGAGAAGAACATCTGTATTGCATTTGGTGTGGAACAGCCTATGAAGGTAAGAGGATACTTTGCACTTTTTAAAAATATTGAATACAAATGCTCTTTGATTTTTTAACTTTGATTTTGTGTGTGTGTGTGTGTGTGTGTGTGTGTGTGGCGTGTGTACGTGTGTGTAAGTACATCTCCCATAGACAATGGAAATTTCTTATTCCATCCAAATGGCAGTGTGGGGTCAATGTCTTAAAGCAGTGGTACATATAGAAATAATCGAGGCCTTTTCAGAAACTAAATGTGCAGAAGGGAATTTTTCAGTTCTCTATTTCAAAAGGAAGAATTTTTTAGTTACTTGAGGATGAATTTTTTTTCATGCTTTATTTTTAAAGATTCTTTCTTCAGCTGCATTAACTTGCAAGATATTTCAGATTTTTAGAATTAGCTTTTATGTAGATAGAATATTGTTTCAGAATACTGAAATCCACTCCATTTTTTTTTTTTTTATTATAAGGAAAGAAATGGGTTTAAAATTTGCCAGATACCTTATAGGGTCAAGCACTTTCCCTTCTAACACATCCTCCCCAAGTTGGCCCTGTTAACTTGAATTTAAGGACTTTACACTTGGCAGTAAAGAATTGTTGGTTATGGTTGTATCTTTTCCCAGTTTAGCTCAGTAAGTAGCAAACACAGCTACAAAACATGTTATGTTGAACTAATTTTCTAGAGTAGTTTACTATACTAGTATTAATCTTTTATTTTCCTCACATAAATTACAGATAAAGAAGACCTCTCTTCAAATTGCCCAGGACCAACTTCTGCAGATCATGACTAAGATTATTCTCAATAAAGTAGAAACTTGGAAAATGTTACTGTTTTCTAAAAATAAACAATTGAGCAGTTAGAATTCCCAAATTATGCCAGTTAAAGAAATAGGGCCTTTTTATATGTTTTGTTCTTTTTGTGATTTTAGAAGCACTTTGTACTTTATAGTTGTTCATTGATTTCAAAAAAAAAAAAAAAAAACAATGCTGTTTCAGAACGCAAGTGTTATAGACATGGGCAAACACAATTTGTGACTCTGTTGTGATGCTATGGGGCTCAAGGACACCAACAGGTAACTCCCTCATTCCTCTCTTCACTTTGGAACAAAGTGAGAAGTAAGACATGGGAGTCAGAGAGAGATTAACACGTCAGCTTTATTATCAGTGACGTTGAGATAGAGAGCAAGGTTGACTTGTTCTCCTATTAGGCTCCCTAAAATATCTCCCTGACTGGACACAACTACAGACCTCTGCCTTGCCAGGGATGGAGCCTACCTTTGTCTTCTGAGAGCATTTAGCTTTCAAGGAGAGAGGACCCACCAGGGGCGGGGCCACACATGCTAAGTTCCTTCTCCCAAAATCACATCTCAGATAAGACACTTCTCTGTTGAGAGGGAATGAACGATGGTTCACAGAGCTTGCTCCCATACTTCTCTCTCCCAAGGCGCAAGAAAAAGTCCCTTCCCTCCATGCAGATAGGAGAAAGGAAAAGCATCCCCCTCAATACGACTGATGTCAGGCAATGTTCCATTAACACTACTTCATTCTAGCCAATTTCAGAAACAAAATAATTATGATACTTGTGGGAAAATCATGAGTTTTCATGACAGTGTGTATATCCACTATAAGTGAAGATTGCAAATTTTAGCTAAAGAAACTTTAGAATTGGAAGTAATCTTAACTATCAGGTTATCCAAGTACTTCCTAAATTTGGGAGCCCTTGGACAACATTCCCAGCAGTTTGCAATCTAACCTCTGCCTTTATTTCTCCAGCCACAGAGAGCTCACTGCCTTAAAGTGGATTGTTCCATTGCTGGGTAGCTATAAGTGATTTTTAAAGTTATTTTTCTAAAATCTGCTTCTCTATAATGTCACCACATATAGCTAAGGACGTACCATGTAGCACACCTCTAGATATCTTCAGACAAAATTGGGCATCAAAAATCATGAACTTTTTTTAAAGTTCACAAGCTCAGGTACCACCCCTAGTGATTTTGATTCGGCTAGTCTAGGGTAGTTTCTAGACATCTGTATTTGTATAAAGTGCTAAGAATACATCTGATAAGCACCTGTGCATTAGGACTAGTGCTACAGGTTAAATACAGAGCACTGTTACATTCTTGGGGATCCAGTTTTATAGCTAACCTCTCTCTCAGTACCACTGAGCAAGAGATCAGCCTCTTTTATTAGAAACAGTATACACAAGGGGCGCCTGGGTGGCTCAGTCGGTTAGGCGGCTGACTTCGGCTCAGGTCATGATCTCGTGGTCCGTGAGTTCGAGCCCCGCGTCGGGCTCTGTGCTGACAGCTCAGAGCCTGGAGCCTGTTTCGGATTCTGTGTCTCCCTCTCTCTCTGACCCTCCCCTGTTCATGCTCTGTCTCTCTCTGTCTCCAAAATAAATAAACGTTAAAAAAAATTTAAAAAAAAAAAAAAAAAAAAAAAGAAACAGTATACACAAGAACAGAGCAAAAGCATAACCTGTATTTGCATAAGTTAAGATAATCAATAGCACAACTTGTATCAGCCTTTGCCCTAATATAACCTAATTCGTTTGTTCTCAAGTTTAGCTTGGGGAGCTTTAAAAATGATAATACAAGGGGTGCCTGGGTGGCTCAGTCGGTTAAGTGTTTGACTCTTCATCATCACAATTTCGTGAGTTGAAGCCCCACATCAGGCTCTGCGCTGACAGTTTCCCATCAGCAGAGGTTCTGATGTAATTGGTCACTGTGGCCTGAGCGTGACCACCTTTGACTCTGAGATGCAGCAAAACTTGAGAATCACTACACTAGTTAACTTCTGGGTGGGCCTCAGTTCTTCTTCATTTCATCCAGAAAATGAAGCATTATTTTTATGAATATAAACACACATATAAAATACTAGAGCTTATACTGTTGTATAATAGTATTAAATATTTACTTTTTCACTTAACAATAAAATTGTATTAGTAGCTGAAACAAAGGAGTTCATCTTTCCTGGGAATTACAGTCAGATACTCTCCCGTCATTTCAGCCAGTATACTGACATCCATACAGTCATTCCCAAAGCCATGTGGGTTGTTTCAGATGGAATGGAGTTAGTCACCAGCTTCCTTTTCTACTACTGTGGGGACAACCATCCACCTGCCTAATGGCCAAGAATATTTTTAATACGTTCATGCTCAGAATACGGGAATAACTTTGATAGAATCCATGACTCCACCAGATTTGTGGTTCACATTTCCAGGTCAAGGCTTAAAACTAGGCTTACCTTGGAGAGTGGGAAACATTCCTTATTCTTATCCATTGACAATTAAAAATACAGGCTTCCAGGGCGCCTGCGTGGCTCAGTCAGTTAAGCGTCCAACTATTGATTTTGGCTCAGGTCATCATGAAATGGAGCCCTGCATCTGGCTCTGCACTGACATCACAGAGCCTGCTTGGGATTCTCTCTCCCTCTCTCTCTGTTCCTCCCCTGCTTGTACTTTCTTTTCCTCTCAAAAATACATAATAAACTTAAAAAAAAATACAGGCTTCCAATATGAGTAAAAAATTATTTTTATTAACATAAGCCTTTACTGATTTCAAAACTAGACAATAATGAAAACCAAGATAAGCAAAACATTAGAATTTTTAAATTTGCTTTAGGGAATTTGAATTTGCTTCAGTGAAATTTATGTAAAATTTGAAACATATGTCGTGTTGTCATTTACTTTTATTTATATTGTGCTTTGTTTCCTTTTCTTTTTTTTTTTTTTGAGTGCTTTGTTTATTTTCAAAGTCCAATCTATAATTTCTAAAGTCTTTCATTTTCCTAAAATATAAATCCAAAATACTGGAGCTTCTACAGTTCAAAATGAATAGACTTTAATATACAAAATTTGTTTCCCTTAAATACTTTTAGTGTTATTTGCCATTTAACTGTTGAAATTTGAAAGTGAACATTATTATTTAGTATTAGACACATTTTGTAGGATCAAGCGTATGAAATCCTTAATACTTTTATTTCCCACCGATTCAAAAGCACTTACAGAGTTCCTGCTTTATGCAGGTCAGTAGGCTCACTGCCTTGGGGTAAACAAAAATGAGAGAGCCTGTCCCTGCTTTAAATTCATTGAAAGAGCCGCACAAGAAAAACTGAGCTCCCAAGGCAAATTGGTAAGCATAATACTGAGGCACTGGACAAGAGCAGAACTAGGAAACAGTTCCATTCTGGGTGGGGGACAGTGGAACATGATGAAGTCACACTGAATTTGATTCTGAGTGTCATTTCAATACGTGAAGTTATGAGGAAAGGGTTACAATATAACCCAGCACTTTCACTCCCAGTATTTACCCAAGAGAAATGAAAACATACATCCACATAAAACTTGCACATGAATATTCATAGTAGCATTGTTCATAATAGCAGGAAAGTGGAAACAACCCAAATGTCCATCAACTGATGAATGGATAAATAAATTGTGACAGAGCCATAGAATTGATTATTAGTTGGCCATAAAAAGGAAGGAGGTCCTGATCCATGCCACAACATGGATGAACCTCAAAACCATTCTGCTAAATGGAAAAGACCACATATTGTATGATTCCATTTAAATGAAAGTCCAGATTGGGCAAAAAATCTCTTTGGGATTCTCTCTGTCTCTCTCTGTCTCTGCCCTCCTCTGTGCACTCTCTCTCTTTCTAAAAAAAAAGAAAAAAAATTTAAAGATTAAAAAGATAACATCGTGGTGATGGTTGCACTCTCAACATACATGACGTCACTGAAATGTATAGTTTAAATGGGTGAAATGTATGGTATGTATTCCATCTCAGTAAAACTGTTATTAAAAAAAGAAGGAGATTTTAGGTAGAAACCATAGTTGAGAGCCATTGAGTGCAAAACCTTATTCAGGTAACACAGCTGACCTGTGTGGCAGGAGCTTAGTCAAGTAAGTCAGTGAACATGGGTCATGGAGTGGGAACCTCCAGAGGAACGTGGCCCTGCCAACACCTCGACTTTAGCCCAGTGAAACTCACTTCAGGCTTCTGGCCTCCAGAAGTGTAAGAGAATAAATGAGTGTTGTTTTAAGCCCCCAAGTGTGTGGTAGTTTTTCAAAGCAGCCATAGAAAACTAATACAGGCCTCAACCCCTGAAGAGTCACACATATTTGAGAGGTATTTGCCTCACAGTTTTATCTCTTCTACTGTTTTTAGTCAGAGTTTAAACCAATAGTGAGAACACTGTACATCTATCAACTGTAGTCCCTTCATCTGAGACTGTTCTGAGGACATGCAGGATTGGGACAGGCCATAGTTACAGATAGAGAATCACACAGACGTCAAGGACAGGGTTGACATTTAGATATAAAGAGTAAATACCTAAATGGAGTGTTTGCCATACTTTGTTCCTTAGTCTGCCTTCCTCTGCATAATCTCCCCTGGATTCAAAGTTGAGCCTCAGGGGTTACTTCCAGATAACATACACATCACTCTGTGTATGAATCCATCCTCTCTCTCATGTGTTTTCTACGGTCTGCTCGACCTCCTCACCTCAATATTCTGGCAGCAACACAAACAGCATCTTTTACACCCCATACGTGCTGCCCTCATCACGTGGACAGATGTGTGGTGGCCTTCCTATTGGCTTAAATCCTAACGAAAAATTGTATAATAGATAAAAGTGTGAGACAAAATATCTCTCAAATATGTGTGGCTCTTTGGGGGTTAATCCGATTGAAGCCTACATCCTAATCCGGCTACTCACCTTCAAACAAACCTGGAGGTAATCTCTGGCGGTACTTTCTCCTTAATCCTCACAACTAGTCACTGACTCCTCTTGGTTCTGTCCCCAGTATCTTTCAGGCCGTCTTAGCCTCTTAGCCTTCTGGTCTTTCAAATACAGTCTCCTCCTGCTCCAACCCATTCTAAACACAACTGTTTCAAAGAGCTGGCTGGGTCATACCGCTGCTCAAAAAATGAAAGCCTTATTTGTTGCCTTTGGGGGTTACCAGGGCACCAACTCATTCTAAAATATTTATTCCATCTATTCCATTCTGCTTTAAAGAAAGTTCTTTATAGAATAACCACAGATGATAAAGATTACAGAATCCAAAAATCTCTGTTTTGCAACCCCTAATGAAATAATGGATCCAAACAACAATCTCCAACCATTAGGTGGAAGATTGGAAAGAAACTTTATAGTAGATTACACCACCAGAACCCACGGATCAATCTTAAGATCACTGAAAATGAAACAACCAAACATTATGTTACTCCTGAAGAGATGTCAAGGAAAGTATACAGCATCATCTATGCAGTATTCTTGGGGGAAAAAACTTGAACCAGAATCAAGTCAAGCTTCTAGTCCTAACTAGACACCATGGGGATACCATCAGTCAAGTCCTGAATGAAGGAAATTCCACAGGATATATGATCTAGTTCCTTCCTCAAATAAATGGCAAGAGGAAAGAAATTTAAAACAGGGGTAAATGTTACAAAGCAAAAGAGACATCAGCTAAATGCAATGTTGGATCCTGATTTAAACAACTGGCCAAAATATATTTTTGTGAAGAAAACTGAATACAGACTGGTTACTATACAACCATCCAGGAAATATTAATTTTGTTGAATGACAATGTATCATCGCTTTGTTAAAATTCAAAAGATCTTATGTCAGAAATATATTTTTAAGTATTTACAAGTGAAATGATACAAGGACTGAGATTTGCTTTAAAATACTCCAGTAGAAGAAAATTTAAAAAAGGAAGGGGGGTTGGGACACCTGTGTGGCTCAGTTGGTTAAGCATCTGACTCTTGATTTTGGTTCAGGTCACCTCACAGTTCATGAGATCGAGCCCCATGTCTGGCTCTGCACTGACAGTGCACAGCTGCTTGGGAGTCTCTCGCTACCTTTCTCTTTGCCCCTGCCCTGCTTGTACAAGCTAGCTCATTCTCTCTTTCAAAATAAATGATTAAACATTAAAAAAAAAAGGAAGGAGGTATATATAACAAAGAAGGCATAATGTTGATATTTGAATGAATGAATGAAACATAGAGTTTCATTATTCTGTTTTTGTGTATGCTTTAACATAAAATTTATTAAATTAAATATGAATAATATTAGAATCATTCAATATTCCATAATATCCCATAATGAAATATTCCACAATGAATTCCAATATTCCATAATGAAAAGTTAACATGCCAGGAACCTCAAGTTATGGTGGACACTCCAGTAGGGAATGGATGTTGTGAGTTTGTTTCTAGTGAGGGTCCTGGATAATTTGAGTCTTGGAGAAGCTGGTATTTAGACTTCTAAACATTTCATCTCAGATACATATGCACGTGCACGTATATATGTGTGTATACGTATATATCTTCACACATGTCTGGCTTTACGGCTGTGGAAACTATGCAGCTGTACAAAGCTCCATATTCAAGAAGTGACCCATGCTTAATTACTGAACAAAGTCCCCATGTGTTCATTTCACTGGGTCCCAAATTATGTAGCTGCCCATACACACACACTTATCTATGTATATGTGTATATATAAAAGCTAAATCACATATGTGCATAAATAACTTTATCTTCCTCCTGGATTTATCAGTGATTCAGTGGTTAACATTTTGCCCCATTTGCTTTTTCTCCCTTCAAATACATAGTGATTTTCACTAAACATTTGAAAGTTGTCCCTATCATGCCACTTCACCCCTAAATATTTCCTCATGCACTGCCTAAGAATAAGACCTCTTCCTGCATGACTGCAATATCATTATCACACCTAAGAAAGTTAAAAATTATTCTATAATGCCATCTAATATGCAGCCCATACCCAAATGTTAACTGTCCCCAAAACGTCTTTTATAATTTGATGGGGTTTTTTTTTAATGTTTATTTATTTTTGAGAGACAGAGAGGGAGTGTGAGTGGGGGAGGGACAGAGAGAGGGAGACACAGAATCTGAAGCAGGGTCCAGGCTCTGAGCTGTCAGCACAGAGCCCGATGCAGGGCTTGAACTCATGGACCATGAGATCATGACCTGAGCCAAAGTCAGACGCTTAACCCACTGAGCCACCCAGGCGCTCCAGGTTTTTTTTTTTTTATCTTTTTTTTTTTTTTTAACATCCAAGATACAATCAAGGTTCAAGTATCACATTTGGTCGTTATACCTCTCTAGTCTCTATTTAGAATACTTCCTCTACTTTTTTGTGTGTGATATTGACTTTCTGAGAAGCCCAAGGTAATTATCTTATAGAATGACTTAATTCAGGATTTGTCTAATAACTTCTTCATGATTGAGTTCAGTTAAATGCTTTGGGAAGAAAACTAAATAGGTGATAGTACATAACTCTTACATCAGGAGAGGCATAATATTAGGTAGTCAGTCCCACCTTCAGTGATGTTGATTTAATCACATGGTTATTAAGGAGACCAGGAGGTCTTTCCATTGTAAAGGTACATGTAAAGGTACATTTCCCTTTCCCCCTTGTAACTGATATATCATCTGTGGGATTATATTTAAATCCTTTGAAGATCTTGTTCCCCAACACCTTTTCAACCAATGGTTTTACCCTCCATTGATAAACCTTGCCTTGATCAAATACTGCATTGAGAGTTGAAAACCATATTAACTGCTTTCAATAACTTTTTAGAAATAGCTATAGCCTTCGTAAAAGCCTTTCTCTGTGACTTTTCTGCCTAGCCTAAACTTGGCTCACTTTAAAAACTGTAAAATTATATGACAGGTTTTTTCCCTCAGGTTTTTTCCCAAGATGTCATCCAAATTATCTTCTGGTATTCTCTCCAGCAATTCAGGGAAACAAAGTATACCCAACATTCTTAGGTATATCTTTTCCAGAACTCAAGCCATGGCTCTCGTCCAGACTCCTGCCCATATTTGCTCCTCACTACTTGTCTAAATCCCTAGCCTACTTAGAAGTCTCACTGGAATGCCACTTCTAAGCCGTATGCCATGATACCTCAGTAGAAAGTGATCTCCTGGAAACTTCTCCAGACTGATTCTTCTCTGTGCTTACCTACTGCCTTCTAGCACAGTTATCTCTTTGAAGTGTTTGTTCTAATAGATACAAAATGTATTTAAGATAAAAAGAGTACACAGTAAACAGTAGTGAATGCAACATCTGGTTTAAGACAAAAAAAGTGAGGAGTGCCTGGGTGACTCAGTCATGATGCTTAAGCATCCAACTCTTGACTTTGGCTCAGGTCATGATCTCGTGTCTCAGGAGTTCGAGCCCCACATCTGGCTCCATGCTGTAAGTGTAGAGCCTGCTTGGAATTCTCTCTCCTCTCTCTCTCTCCAAAGTAAATAAATAAATAAACTTAAAACAAAGTGAACTGTTATCTTTGAAGTTTACTTCCCCTATCACACCACTTCCATCCCTCCTCAGAAAACCACCATCAAAATGTAGAATTTCTTATTCCTTTCTTTCCCTTTATTGTTTTACCACATTTGTTTGGATTTCTAAACAAAGTATTTCATTTAGCGGGGTCTGCAACTTTATGTAAATAGAATCATTCTGTATATGTTTTCTGTAACTGGCTTTGTTGGCTTAACATTATGTTCCTCACAGATGTATCATGTTACTGCACTTAGCTATATAATTCGTTCATTTTCACTGCTATATAGTATTACAGTGTATGGAAAAATACAGTTTATCCATTCTTCTTGTGATGCACATTGTTTTTTGTTCTTTTGGCTGTTATGAACAAGGTTTCTATGAACATTCTGGTAGGCAAGCATGTAGGAACCAAATTGATGGCTTTGAGGGTATATATACCTTCAACTTTACCAGATCATACCAAATTGTTTTCCAAAGTGATTGTATATCACTTATCTTCTTATGAGTACCATATTTCTCTAAATTAGCTATTTCAAACAGTGAGATATCTCATATATTTTTGGCCTAGAAACAGTGGACATTTAATGAATATTAATTGATTTGCCAATATTTTAAAAATTTGAGAGATATTCTCCCCTATGTTTATAATAAGAAGATAAGCTCAGGAAAAGAAAAGTGTCTGAATGTTTTTGAAGTAAAAAAAAAAAAAAAAAAAAGATTCAAACCTTTTTAAAATTTAGTGAAAAATTAAGAGGAAAATAAAAATAGAAGGTAAATACCCAATAGGTGTCCCTAGAAGATTTTAGACAGTTATAGAAAAATTGAATATCCAAGGCAGGATACTTTTTTTAGAAGAGCTCTAACATGTGCTTCGTTTCTTATTCTTTTACATTCCTCCACTCCTTCAAAGTCTCCAGTATTTCAGATGCATGAGGCCGTTTCGCGGGTTCGGGTGACAGTAATTTTTGCAGAAGAATTTTCTGTAATGATAGTGAGTCAATACTAATAAATAGAACACTGAAATGAATAAAAGTCTGATTATTTTCAAGTACTTACTTCTCTGCCATCAAATACATCTGAGAACTTGCCGTCCCTTAGCTCTTTAAAAATCTGAAAATAAAACACACACACACACATGAATATATATATATATATATATATATATATATATATATATATATATATTCATGAGGAAGTTATTCACTCAGGAGGAAAACCAAACTTGCTTCTTGGCCCAGAGGCAAGCAGGACTCTCCTCTCCCACCTTTCCCCATCCTTAACATCAACATGTTGAAGTGGTAAGAGCGTCATCTGCATTACTTCCCTTCATCCTTTTTGGCATCCTACGTGCTAGGTATTTTCATTATCCCTGCTGTCCAGGGAAGGCTGTTGGCTCCAGCAAGTCCGTTTACTGAGCTTCAGACCAAGATATCCCTCCGGTTGCCTAATACGTTTAGCAGCTCCCCACTGCCCCCATAAGAAAGTCCATAATCTTGCCTTAATTTAGTCCCAACACATCTCTCCAGTGTGCCAACCATCCCTTCCTTGTCACTTACTACTCCAAGAAAAATGATTCTGTCTGCTAGTCCCACCCTCTGCACAAGGAAGGCTGGAATGATCTTTCTTCTATTTTGGACTATTAGAAGCCAACCAATCCTTCAAAGCCCAACTTAAATACCCCATGAAACCTAAATCCCTACAGCTAGAAAGATCTCTGTCCTGTTTCCCCAAGACTTCATGTCTTTTCCCAAAAACATGTAGAGCATTCTCTTATAGTATCTTCCCTTCTAAAATAAAAGCTCCATGAGAACGAGGCTTATTCACATTTAAAACCCTGTAGCACTTAGCACAGTGTCTTAGGCAAAGCAGGCAAT
Source organism: Neofelis nebulosa (assembly GCF_028018385.1). Classification (NCBI taxonomy): domain Eukaryota; kingdom Metazoa; phylum Chordata; class Mammalia; order Carnivora; family Felidae; genus Neofelis; species Neofelis nebulosa. The sequence continues at coordinate 30,449,293 of NC_080790.1, forward strand.
CAATAAAATTTTACTGACTGACTCAAATAAGAAGAAACAGCTTTAGTTTTGTGAGATGTACACACCTTCAAAAGAAGACCAAAGTTTCTGGTCTGAAGCAAAAAGTTTTGGTTGCCCAACTGTGTGAAAGATTAAATCCATATTTCCTTCTCAGTCAATACTAATATATTCAAGTCTATCCTCACATAAGGGCAGTTACTGTAGCAGCACTTTGGAGATGACTGCTAATAATTTTTGTTGCTTAATTCTTTTTTGTGATATTATTTACCTGTAATGTTTCTGAAACAGTGGGACATATGTAAAGGAGTTCCGCGAGAATTAGCCCCAAAGCAAAGATGTCCACTTCGTTTCCATATTCTTGTAAAGAAATCTAAAGAGACCAAAATATGTTTATATTTGTTACTGATATATTTGTTACTGATACCTGATATAAACATCCATGGCTTCTGAAACCAAAACAGCTATTTGACCAAACTATCTTATATCATGTAACAATGCATGTTTATTAGCAAGATCTGTGGAGTCTCACTGCCCTGGTTCAAATGTGTCACCAACTGGCTGCATCACTCATGTAAATTAACCATCAATGGTGGAATAATCTCAGCCATAAAATGGGGATAACAAAAATTTCAGCCTCAGAGCTTGACAGTAGTGTTCAATAAGATGCAGGAGGCGAAACAGTTAAGAGTTCCCAGTAAGTGGCTTTCATGCAAATGTTTGTATGTATTCATAATGTTCTATAACTGGAAGGAATCCAAATGACCATCAGAAGAATAGAGAAGCACACTGTGGTATATTCAGGCAATGGAATAGTACTCAGTAATGAAAAGGAATAATCTGCTGGTATAAACAACCACCAGAGGTTCTCCAGCAGACATTAGCTTGACTGAAGTAATCAAATACAATAAAAAAATCATACATAAAATATGATTCCACTCATATGAAGCTCAAGACAGGGAAAACTAATCTGTGGTGACAGAAATCAGAGCACCGGCCGCCTCTGGGAAGGAGGGAGGGACTGGAAAGGGCCTGAGGGAATTTTCACAGGCGAGGGAGATGTCCTACATTTTCGCAAGTGTATGGGTTTCCCAGGTATAGATGCCTTTGTCAAATGACAAATGTACCTTTAAAATACATACACTTCATGATGTATAAATTATTTCTCAATAAAATGTTTTTCAGTTTAAAAACCACTAAGTAAATGAAAAGCACAATGAGGAATGATTTTTTCAAAAATATTTTAGGGTGACAATACAGGGTGCAGGAGTTAAAGTTTGTCTTCCACTTTCCTATTCCACAAAAAAAAATTAAATTATGTTTTTATGCCACATGGTCCCCAAGGGGAAAAGGTGGATTTCCTCTCTACCCTAGGCTCTCAAACATCAAAAAGATGAAAACAGACAATAAGCTATCAACCAAAAATGGAGACTATTAGAGTAATGAAACTACACATAAGACAAACATTCAAATGTTTTCCTTGATGATGGTTTCTTGTTATTTCTTTGTTTAAAATGTAGCACAGAAGATTTTAAGTTGTCATACAAGAACATTTCTGTAATATGGTTAACAGATACAGAATCAATATCCAAAATATATAAATATTCCTTACAAAGAAATTAGGAACAGATAACCTAATTAAGAAAAATGAGGAGAGCACATGAATAGAAAATCTGCAGAAAAGTTGTAAGTACATACATATATAGATGGCCTACCTTACTAAAAATCTGAAAAATGCAAACTAAAACATCAGGATACTCCTCATTCATCACTGAGGCCAAAATGCAGTCTGCTAGCACCCTAGTCTGGTTGGGAGTGTGAAGGAGAAAGCAGCATTCTCCTACACTTTGGGAGGAGGGCATAATAGAATCACTTTTTTCTGAATGACAATTTCACAGTATTTACCAAATTTGAAATGCACCTGTCAGCCTACTCAGTAATTTCACTTAAAGGAATCTATTACAGATTATCATGGAAATACTCATTTTTAGGGGCACCTGGGTGACTCAGTTGGTTAAGTGGTGGACTCTTGATTTTGCCTCAGGTCATGATCTCATGATTGTGGGATCGAGCCCCGTGTCGGGCTCCACACTGAGCACAGAGCCTGCTTGGGATTCTCTCACTCTCTCTCTCTCTCTCCCTCTCTCTGTCTGCCCCTCTTCCTGCTCACTAGCACACTCTCTCTCAAAATAAATAAATAAACTTAAAAAAAAAATATGTTTTTTTAGAGTCAAAGATAAGCAGGAAAACACGTAAAAAGTTGGTAACAGCCTAAATAAACACTCATCAATAAGGAAACAGTTAAATAAATGATGGTATAGCTATACTTCAGTATACAATATAATTGCTAAAATGGATGTCAGATCCGTCTGTGCTGGTACGGAAAGATTATGATACATTGTTGAGTGAAAAAAAAAGCCACAAAATAACAGTACAGTCAGTTATAGAAACATCTCTTTATATTTTTGTGCAAAAAGTCTGCATATATATACAAATGTGTGTTTATAAATGTCTATAACTCACAGAAAATGATCCAAAAGGATAAACAACAGACTCTATGAGAAGAGTAGGAATAGAAAGTTGGGTTAAAGGGAATTTTCCACTTTCTTCCTATATCCTTCTGTGATGTTTTAATTTTATAAGAGGTGTCTGTTATCTTTCTAATTAAAAATACAAAAGAAGTGAAAACTATATAGACAGAAAGGAAAGGGACCTCACCTGTTCTGGGCTCATGTACCGAAGAGTTCCTGTATTCCTTGTCCGATTTGCGTAATTTTTCAGGGATGTCACAAGTCCAAAGTCTCCTATCTTTACTTGTTTTGTATCTACCAAAAACACGTTACCTGGCTACAAAAAAAGAAAAAAACCCAATATTGAATTTATAAGCACCAATTTGACGGACTGTTAACACATATCCAAATCACATTTAACAAGGGCTATTTTTATATTTCCTTATAAGACATTTACCCTTACACAGGTAGCCCCAAACAGGATATTTAATATCACACATCTTTAAAATGCCAGTTGAAGAAGTAAGGATTTCTCTAAGAGAAGGCTTTGGGCATTGCTGCCTTCAAATCTCTGAAGACATGTTTAATGTGAGGTGGATTCACTCTGTACGGTACAAAGGGATGGATCCAGGACTGGCGGGTAGAAGAAACCCAAAGGTTTGCTTTAATATATCCTAATAAACTAACAGTGTGGTCCAAGGAATGGGAATTTGAGAGTCCCCATGTCAGAGAGTATTCAAGGTGGGGCTGGACACCCACTTGTTAGAAATGTTGCAAATATGAGTCCAGGATCTGTTGGGGATTGAAGTCGACACCTTTAAGATCTCTTCTAAGTTTGAGATTCTCAGAATGAGTCTCTTGTCAATAATGTTGTAAGATAGCGCATGCAGCAACCGTAGTAGAGAAGCTAGAAAAGTTGGAAGATGGAAAGAAGGCTCAGGAGAATTAAGGTCTGATCTCTGAGCAACTACAGACACGGAGCAAACATCATCTGCAAACAGACACAAGAAAAGAACACTGTGACACAGGGCAACAGGAAGTATGGGGTACAGGAGAGAACGGGCAAGAGACGTGCTAGAGAAAGGAACATCCAGTCAGCACCAGTCAGTTTTGAGAATTCATCCAGAGCAGGGGAGCCTGGGAGTTAATACCCAAACTTCTGCATTTATTTGCAGGTTACTTTATAAGTAAATAAATGTGCTTAATTTGTTATTTAACTATATATATATATATATATATATATATATATATATATATATATCACCTATTCCAAGGTGAAGGCATAGCCAATCGAAATGTATTTTTCTGAACACAGTTCTTACAACATTCCAACTTCAAAGAGCACCTTCAGATATTAAAGGAGATGAAAGTAGGTGGACTCCAACACAAAGGCCTTGGCCATCCAGCTCCTGGGAAGACCAAAGACACAATATCTTTTATGGGCCAATTATTCCTATGTAGGCCCAACAACTACAACTATGGGTCCTTCTTTTACTCAAGAAACTCTTTTGTTTCATCCTTATTCTTGACTACTTTAGATGGGTGGGGTAAGCAAACAGCCAAGATCTACACAGAAAAGGTGCTTCTCCTGGATCCAGAGTCATCAGGAAAGGCTACCTGAAGAGCCTGAGACCAAAGAAGACAAGCAGGAGAATGTTCCACGCAAGAAGAAGAGGAGCAAAGCCTCCGTGATAGGATTCAGCATGGCCAAAGTGTGATGGAAGGAGGCCAATCACAGGGAAGAGAGAGTGAGGGAGGCTGTGAAAAGCTGTTCTGTCTTCTTTGATTTTGATGAGGAGGTAAAATGGGAAAACAGCTCATCTCAACCATGAAAGAAGCTAGAAAGCCAGCAGAAAATAAAAATACAAAGGTATGCTGTGTGTTACAAGTTTTGGATTACAATTTTCCAATCACGGGGTAGAAATGTCTAACCAAATGCCAGGAAAGTTCTAGACTCTGGACCCAGTAGCTATGATTGCCGTCATGAATAATGACTGATAGGGGCGCCTGGGTGGCTCCTTTGGTTAAGCATCCAACTGCATCTCAGGTCATGATCTCAAGCCCCACATTGGGTTCTCTGCGGTCACCACGGAGCCTGCTTTGGATCTCCTGGCCCCCTCCTGTCAGCCCCTCCCCCACTTTCTCTCTCTCTCTCAAAAATAAATATTAAAAAAAAGAGTAATGACTGAGAAATTGGGAGAATCATGTTCCCAAAGCCAGTCATCAGAGTCCCTTCTGCTTCTCAAACAAGCCTGAGTAGCAGCAGAGGCAATGACAAAGCAGCCCACTGGCTGTGGTAGCCACAGTAATTCTTTGCATGCAAAGGTAGTTTACTAAAGCAGTGTTTGCAAGCAGAGTATACAGAGCAGCCAGATAGGACCAGAAGTGAATGAGCTCCTTCCTATAGGGCTCACTGTCTCAATAAATTGATTTGTCCTGAAGATCCTCTGAATGGTCCTATGGGAATGGTATTTGGGGCTAGATCTGGACCCATTCTAACTTCAGAGGATCAGAGATATTATTTCCTCAGGACTGTTAATCAATTCTAAAACTACAGAAGATACTTTTTAGAATGACCAAACCATAGGGGTGCCTGGGTGGCTCAGTCGGTTGAGCATCTGACATCAGCTCAGGTCATGATCTCGCGGTCCGTGAGTTCGAGCCCCGTGTCGGGCTCTGGGCTGACAGCTCAGAGCCTGGAGCCTGCTTCAGATTCTGTGCTCCCTCTCTTTCTGCCCATCCCCCGCTAGCACTCCGTCTCTCTCTCTCTCTCTCAAGAATAAAACAGACATTAAAAAAATTAAAAAAAAATAAAATTACTAAATCATATTTATCAATTCCTAACAAAGTACATTTTCATTTACCTTAAGGTCTCTATGGATTAACTGTTGGCAATGTATATAATCCACACCTGCTGTTATTTGTTCATACAATTCCAAAGCCAAATGTTTGTCTGGTGTCTGGCCTCTTCTGCTGTCAATCCATTGCTCCAATGTCCCTTTACCACAGAATTCCATTTGGATGAAAAGGCACTTAGTCTTTGGTCTGGATATAAAATTCACAGTATATTACAAATAGCAATAAAAAGAAATTTATAAAAAAATAACATTTCTTTTTAAAATTATACTTCATCTTCTTAAGAATCCCAAAACATGTCTGAAAGCAGAAATCTAGGGGTGCCTGGGTGGCTCAGTCGGTTAAGTGTCTGACTCTTGATTTTGGCTCAGGTCATGATCTCACAGTTCATGAGATCTTGCTAGCATCTGGCTCTGAGCTGTCAGCACAGAGCCTGGTTAGGATTCTCTCTCGCCTCTTTCGCTGCCCCTCCCTTGCTCACATATGTGCACACACATGCTCTCTCTTTCTCAAAATAAGTAAATAAACTTAAAAAAACATGAAAATCTAAATGTAATAAACTTGAATCAAAATAAAATAAATCATTTTTGATTTAAATTATAAGTTCCCAAATGTCCAGAGCTTTATTTGTTAAGTAATTTACAAAGTATGACACTGCCCATTCTCTAATGGTAAGGGTCCTTGATCACCTTTGCTAGTAGAAAGGAATAGGAACACCAATACAATGGAATTAAGGAAAACCAAATTGCATTACTACATAAAGTAATTCTGGAACATTTTAATGCACTATTGGCCTACTGAGCATCTGTTTTGTGAAAGGCCCAGAACAGTCACCTACAGATGAGAAAACAAATTAGATACTATCCTTGCTGTCATGGGGGTTATTAGTTTAAGGAGAGAGAAATACAGGAAAAACAAATAGAAAACAATAGTGTAGGGGCGCCTGGGTGGCGCAGTCGGTTAAGCGTCCGACTTCAGCCAGGTCACGATCTCGCGGTCCGTGAGTTCGAGCCCCGCGTCGGGCTCTGGGCTGATGGCTCGGAGCCTGGAGCCTGTTTCCGATTCTGTGTCTCCCTCTCTCTCTGCCCCTCCCCCGTTCATGCTCTGTCTCTCTCTGTCCCAAAAATAAATAAAAACGTTGAAAAAAAAAAATTTAAAAAAAAAAAAAAAAAAAAAAAGAAAAAAAAAAAAGAAAACAATAGTGTAAGGATCGTTTCTCAAAGAGAAATGCCAACAAACTGCTCTGACATATACTTGCGAGGACTAATTTTGCTAACCACGTTTTTATCTTGCTTTATAAACTAAGTTGGCTTCAATATTAATTTATTTTCTTCAAACTTATGTTGGTTAGAAAATAGGAAAAGAAAGCCAAAAATCTGCTGAAAGCGGAAGAAGTCCTGTCTGTATGCTGATGGTGGATGAGTCCTGAAACTAACGATAAAGCTCTCAGTCACTTGGGGTGGATGGAGCTGGTGCTGGGGGTGGGAGTCGATGAATGAACAGACCCTCATTGTCCTCAGGATTTCAGTGAGGACAGTCCCCAAGAAACACTGGCTGACTTTTCAGAAGCAGATGCCAGGTCTTTAGAGCCCTCCAGTCCTTTGTCAGGGTCTTACCTGAGACAAAGCATGAGTGATGCAAGGTGGGGTACCTCCTTGGTCTTAAATTATTTTCAATGCCCACCACTCCACTGTAAGTGGTGTGGTTGTATTCAAAAGGGACCCCTTGGGGTGTCTGCCTGGCTCAGTTGGTAGAGCATGTAACTTTTGACCTCAGGGCCATGGGTTCAAGCCCCACGTTGGACATGGAGCCAACTTAAAATATTAAAAAAGAGAGAGAGACAGAGAGAGACAGACCACTTAACTGCACCCCAACAATCAGGAGTCTCTGAGAGGGACATAAAAGTGTTGGCAGCTGAGGAGGGGTTTCCAGCTGTAGCATCCATAATGTGTTCAAACCTTCTTCCTAAGACTGCATGTACAGCCTAGCCTGAAGCCGGGGTAAGTGAGCAAGCCTACAAATTAAACAATGGAGACAAAAAAGCTAAACCTGAGATTTTCAAAACAGATGAGGACAGGGATACCTGGTTGGCTCAGTCAGAAAAGCATGCAACTCTTGATCTTGGGGTTGTGAGTTCGAGCCCCACACTGGGTGTAGAGGTTACTAAAAATAAATAAACTAAAAAAAAAAAAAGGTATACATTTAAAAAAATAAAACAGTTGAGGACAATAAAAAAATTTTTTTAAGCAAGTGTGGAGCAAGGGATAGAAGCAAGGACAAGATTATTGTCTCAAACGGTGTTTGTGGTTGGTGATTATTTAAAACAAAAATTTTTTTTTTTTAACGTTTATTTTTGAGACAGAGAGAGACAGAGCATGAACGGGGGAGGGGCAGAGAGAGAGGGAGACACAGAACCGGAAGCAGGCTCCAGGCTCTGGGCCATCAGCCCAGAGCCCGACGCGGGGCTCGAACTCACGGACCATGAGATCGTGACCTGAGCTGAAGTCGGACGCTTAACCGACTGAGCCACCCAGGCGCCCCGTGTGGTTGGTGATTATTAAATGTAATAACTAATGGCCTTATCTTCTGGCCTACACCTAGTAAATAACAGTTTCTTCCAACCTGTTAGGACTATGAGAATTCTTTTTAGTTACCTTGAAGTGTTAATGCTGTCCACAGAATGGTAATCATCGCCAAACCAGCAGCTGTAGTAGTGAACGATATTTGGGTGATCGAGAGCTGCCAAAGCTTTTACTTCACGCTCTGCCTTCCTGCTTTAAAGAAACAGGGAACATAAAAGTGTCAGCATCATCCCTGCTATGAACTACAAGTCAGGTGACAGAAGACAACTACCTATGCTCCCTTATGAAACAGTTGCCGTGGTTCCCACACACTGAGTTTTTAGAATGGAGGCCAGGAGTACTCGAAAGGAAAAACTGAACACACAGAAAAAACATGGCTGTCCTCACTCTCAACATGAGAAAAAGCCATGACTTAATCAAGTTCAAGCATCAGACATTTTAAAAGCCATTTGTAGTCATCTTTGAAATGCCAGTCAAGCAATTTTTGGTTGCTAATTCATACATCATATTTTGTTTAGCCTTGTGTTGAAATCACTTTGGATTTCATAAGCAAACCCTAATAGGGAAGCAAGGGCAACACAGGCAACGTGATGAACCTAACTCAAAATTTTAAATGTATAACAGAAATACACAAAGGAGATATCTACGCAGAGAAAGCAAGACTTCACTGTATGTGTGGGAGCTTTATAGTGATCTGGAGTCAAGAGCTGAGAAAATGCTATGCTACATGGAATAAATAAATTTGAGATTTCAATGAGGAGAAAAGATAAGCAAACATTTTACAATTCCATTTTCTAATTTGCAAAGTTCCATAACTACATGATGTAACATTTATAAAAATAAAGGGAAAAAAAGTACTCATGCATCAACAGCCCTAACACAATCAGTTATTGTTTTGGATTGTTTCTTATAGTCTTTCTTCCTATACATTTTTATATACTTGTAATTATAGTATATAGTTTTTATCCTATTTCTCCACATAACAGGTTATATTTACCATTTTCCTTGTTACACAATTTGTATAACCATCATGTAAACTTTTTAATGTAAGATTTCTAAAGTATAAAAAAGTAGAGCAAATAGATTCATGAACTAGCCATTACCCAAATGAAACTGTTATTAACTCCTGGCCAATCTCATTTCATCTGTACTCTCACCCACTCCCTCATCTTCCCTGGATTATTCTGAAGCAAATTCTAGCATCATATCATTTCATGTCTGAATATTTTCCGTATGTAAGCTTAGCCATCGAACAGGGGAGAGAACAAAACATACGTAATCATTTCTTCGTTGCTGGACCTTTAGTTCTAATTTTTCACTGTTATAATGACACAGTGATTTACATCTTCTTGTATAACTTTTTCCACAATTTGGATAATATCCTTAGAATAGGTTCCCAGATGGGAAATCCACGGGTCAAGGTGTATAAATATTCCAAGTATATTTTTTTAATTTAATAATTATTTCTGAGAGACAGAGAACGCAAGCATGGAGAGGGGCAAACAGAGAGGGAGACACAGAATCTGAAGCAGTCTCCAGGCTCGAGCTGTCAGCACAGAGCCTGTTGTGGGGCTTGAACTCACGAACCACGAGATCGTGACCTGAGCTGAAGTTGGATGCTTAATCGACTGAGCCACCCAGGTGCCCCTCCACGTATATTTTTAACTGTGTTATACCAATTTATGAAGCTACTAAAAATGTCCAACATACTGTACTCTTATCATCATTACATATTACCATTAAGAAAAATGCTACTGAATGGAAAGAACAACACTTCATTCATGTTAAGCAAAATAATGTAACGGAAAAAAAAGGCTTGTTTTGATGCCAGGTGGACAAGGCAAGGCATTGTCCGTGGGAAGGGAAGTAGGTGTGTCTGGCTGAGATGAGGAATGGCCAGGACTCCACGCCTGCTGCTCCTTTACTCATGTCATTTTCCATAGCTCATATCTGTTCCCCATATCCTTCCCTAGTCCTTGAGGGATAGGTCTACCAAGTTATACATAGTCCAACTGTCAGAAACCAACTAGCAAGATTGGTGAACCGGTGAGCTTGTGATTTAATACTTCCTTCCCACATGTTCTCTTTTCTGAAGGAGTTCTATCCAGTAAGTGGGAAGGGTGGGAGTAAGTGGGTGCAGATAATACATGAAACAAACATGGGGAGCAAGGGGTTATAGTGGGAACACAATGGATCAGCATTCCAGAAAACAAGTTCTAAATCTCCACCTTGTTACCATAGTAGGTAGCATCCAAAGATGGTCATCAATTCGTGTCCTCCCCATACATACATCCACTCCTCAGATTAAGAGGTAGAGTCTATTTGCCCTCTACCTGAGTCTGAGCTGGCCTTAGTGATGTTGTTTAACCAATATTATGTGGACCTTCCAAGACTAGGTCAAAAGCAGCCTTTGCTGTTCCCTCTTGGGATGACTTTCTCTGAGGACAATCCTTCTTGGAATGCAGCGACTAGGTTGTGAGAAGCCCAGGTGACATAAAGAGGCCACGTAGAGGCGCTCTGGTTAACAGCTGAAATTCCAGCCCACAGCCAGCATCAACTGCTAGCCATGTGTGACAGCCATCACTAGCCAAGCTTTCAGATGACTTCTGACAGCAAATGTGTGAGACCCCGTGTGAGGATGGCCCAGATGGCCACAGCCAACTCAGAGGACCATGAGAGATAATAATACCTGTTACTTTTAAGCCACTACATTTTGGAGTGGTGTATGATGCAATAATAGACAAACAGTCACCTATTGACAAATCAGTTCCCAGCTTTGGGTCTCAGTCTCCTAGTCCTTCCAACAAAGGAGAGGAGACCAGAAAATCTCAAAGGTCACTGTGAGCCAGATGATTCTATTACTTCCATTTTCACCAAGACAAGCTCAAAAGAATGATCAATGGTACATTCTTTTTTTTTTTTAATAACCACAGTAAAGTGAGGTCATTTCACAGTAAGCCAAGCCCCTGATGATAGAGCAACTTTTTTTTTTTTTTTTTTTTATATTTATTTTTTAATTTATTTTTTTGGGACAGAGAGAGACAGAGCATGAACGGGGGAGGGGCAGAGAGAGAGGGAGACACAGAATCGGAAACAGGCTCCAGGCTCCGAGCCATCAGCCCAGAGCCCGATGCGGGGCTCGAACTCACGGACCACGAGATCGTGACCTGGCTGAAGTCGGACGCTTAACCGACTGCGCCACCCAGGCGCCCCACAGAGCAACATTTTTAAGGAAGACTAGAAAAAACTAAATAATATGCTAAGGAAGAAGAGGGAAACATAAAAAAAAAAAAGAATAGTGCAGGTTCACACACCTCATTCAAAGAAATAAAACATTTACTACTTACTCGCTATCATATTTAACACGTTTAACAACGTAAGTCTTCCTATCAATTCTGTGTTTTGCTTTGAAAACTTGGCCATATCCACCTGAGCCAATCGGTTCTATTTCTGTAAAATCGCTGGTAAACCTTAAAAGATAAAAATACATGGTTATTCTGAGGTTCAATGGTCACTGCCCACCCAGCCTCCCAACCCTTCCACTTTCCCTTAATGTCACTGGCAAAATGGACTCTACAAGAAACATGGCTCTCTCCTTCTAAATGAGAAGAGTCTACTCCACAGAAACTCTTGAATCACAAAGGATAGCAACTCCTGCCCCTGCTCCCAAAATAACAGACCACCTCTGGTAATTACGTTCAACTTCTGGCTGGTACAAAAGCCATGATAATTTTATCTCAAGTATAAAACTTTAGAAAGAAGTGCCATGGAGCGCCTGGGTGGCTCAGTGTGTTAAGTGTCCGACTTCAGCTCAGGTCATCATCTCACGGTTCGTGAGTTCAAGCCCCGCGTCGGGCTCTGTGCTGACAGCTCAGAGCCTGGAGCCTGCTTTGGATTCTGTGTCTCTCTCTTTCTCTGCCCTTCCCCTCCTTGAGCTCTGTCTCTGTCTCTCTCCCTAAAAATAAATAAAGATTAAAAAAAATTTTTTTAATAAAAAAAATAGAGAGAAGTGTTGTATTATGTTCCACAGCTATCACCAAGCTGTCATAAGAGAAATGAGCATGTTCTCTGAGCCTGCCTAGGTCTGTAACTACCTGGGGTTCCCCTCTCTCTCCTGTCCTGCATTCCATCATTAAGCCCTGCCAATTCTACTTCCAAAACCTATCACTGGTATGCACCCACTTTCCTCATCTCCAACAGCTATACCCTAGTCCAACCTTCTATCAGGCTCCTTCATGAGCCACACAGCAACCAGTGTGAAAAAATGGAGTATGATCATGTCTCTCTATTGCCTAAATTCTCCAATAGCCTCCTTTTCATTAAGCCAAAGCCAGAAAGTCCTTAGATGGCCCATAAGGAGTCTCCTACTTCCCTGCCCAGCCTGTCTCATGGCACCGTGTCCTTGTTCCCTACACTCCAAGCACACAGCCTCTGCTCCTTGAACACTCACCTACCTTTCCTACCTTTACTTTTCCACATGTGGCTCTTTTGCAGAGCCACAGAGCTTCTCCACCTCCCTGTCCTAACTCATCCTCCAGGCGCCCCCACACCAGTGACCCCACAGGAAGCCTTGCTTCACCCCTCACACTAAACCCAAGGTTCCTATTTCCACTTCTTACCATGTCATTGCTTCTAAGACCATGCGTGGTAATTACAGATTTTTCATGGAATTATTCTCCCCACAAAACTGTGAGGGCGGAAGATGTTTCTATTTGTTCCACTCTAAATCCAATGCCCAAAAGTGTGCCAGGTGTGTATTAGGGACTTATGAAATGTTTGCGGATTCTTTTAAACTTGTATTCAGTGTCCTCCTATTGCAAATAGGCTTCATTTTTTTTAGATACTTTATTCAAACCCAAACATGCAATCTACCACAAGGGGAACCTTTTTCCAAAGTGAAATCTGGAACGGAGCTGGAAAGTGGAAAACATATTCAAGTGGAGCTGTTCGGATTCCTGCAAGAGTCTTTTCTAAGAAATCATTGGTTTATAGAAATATTTACCTTCAATATTAAAAACGTCCATGGATGTCAGAAAAATTCACATAACTATCCAGTAGATCTACACTCACCACATTCCATCTGGATTCATCTAAACTTTCCGTCTCCAGGAGACAATGATCCTTTGCGGATCTGAGTGTACTAAAAAATTAAACTGTTCAGGTAGAAATATAATTTAGCCTGGCTGACGAACAACAGTCCCTTAAGAAACTTTTGTCGAAGGGGCGAACATATCTGTAACCAGATTCTTTGTCACAGCTTTCCCTCTTACCTGAGTTCCACAGAACACCTGCTGTCTTTTGTCACAGGAGAGTTAAATGTAGGTGCCAAACTTCTAAGATTTAAGACAAGAATATGAAACTCAAATAAAATTGAAATCAAATATAACGTTAGAAGAGGTTTTATGTCACACACTAGTTTTTTTTATATATTCAGTCAACTATTAGAATTACAGGGTTGAAAGCATTTACCTTTTCCTTTATAAAACAATAAACTTAACAGTTCTCCTCTGTCAACTAATGATTTTTCATTCCTTTTCTGATTCCTTATTTAGTTATTTATTTATTTATTTATTTATTTATTATTTTTGCCTGAACACATTTATTGCTGGTGTGCCCCAGCCTCCCTTTTTCTCCCTCCAGACTCAGAACCAAAGGACTTCTATCTGCTTGCACTGTCATTCCGGTCATTTTACCCTTTGTACTTTATTCCTTACCGGCCATGACACCTGCTTTTGGAAGTTCAAACCCCACTTAAAACTAAACCTCTTCAAATTGCTATCTTCCCTTTAAGCCCTCAGGTTCCTAACACCATCAGCTGTTAGGCCATCAGCCATGATGCCTGATTCCCATCTACATCTCACCCACAAGGAATAGTCTTAAAATCCTTTCTCCATTGCTTCTTCCCCCAGTTACTGGAACCATACTCCCTCAAACCCTGCCCACTCTTCTCGTATGGTCTGTCTTGCAAATTCTCCTCACCCTCCTCACTGCCACGATAACCAATGGCTGATGTCTGGATCACCTCACATGTACATCTCTCTTCTCTCCACCCAAACACCCACATCAGGAATCATCTTTCCTTGACACACCTCCTACTCTTCAGAATATATCGGTGGCTCATAATGGCTCCTACTGCCACCTCACCCTCACGGCTGACTTATAATTACGTCCTCGTTTTTCTCTTCAGGTCAAAAAAACAATCCACGTGGGGCGCCTGGGTGGCTCAGTTGGTTAAGTGTCCAACTTTGACTCAGGTCATGATCTCACAGTACATGAGTTCAAGCCCCATGTCGGGCTCTGTGCTCACAACTCAGAGCCTGGAGCCTTTTTCAGATTCTGTGTCTCCCTCTCTCTGCCCCTCCCCTGCTCACATTCCATCTCTGTCTCAAAAATAAACATAAAAAAAAAAAAAAGAAGAAGAAGAAGAAGAAGAAAGAAACCAATCCACCACCATTTATGTAACATTTGGTCTTTTTGTTTTCTTGCCCAAGTCATTACACCATCTCTACCCTACCTGGCTGTCTGTAAAATAACACACTTCACTGGAGAGTACTTCCCTAAGCCCACATCTGTCAGCCTCATCCAAAATAATGCCCTTAACCAATGACTTTAGTGACCCCCTACAGGCTTTATGTCCACAGTGCAGTATGTACATCCATTCAAAGATTTCTCTACATATTTACAATTATTTGTTTGTAGATGTCAAGCTTTCTGTGATCCTCAACCATGCTTCCCCACCTCTGAAACTCCACACAAATGACGATGTATAGTATTCTACAAATACTAAAGACTTAGTAAATAAGGCTAACAAACGAAGTCTGAAATAAAACTTCGTTTCAAAATACAGTCACTGCATAATGATACTCACCTTTTCACCTTCTTTTCACTATTTCTGACATTGTCCTATAATAAAAGAAAATGAAAAATAGTTTCAGATGATTAAATCAATTCTCTTGCTTGAACTTGCTCTTCTTCCTGCTGTACTTCTAGATGGTTCTGTGACATTTTTTTGGTCCCTTAGATGAACAGCGTCAACTTGTGTACTCTCGTCACGCCCTGCTTCTCAGGTTGGCTACATCAGTGTTCTCATCTATTATAGCAACCAGATAGACATGGTGGGAAGGGCAAAAAGGTAGTCCTAGGGCATATTCAGCAGAAGCACAGATTCCCCTGGTACAGAACGTGGCCTCCCTGGCGACGCCCCGGGACGGTGGGTCTCACCAAGTCATCCATAGTGCTAATGAAGAAGAAATAGAGCTCAGGGACTAGTTTAAAGTAATTCCCCAAGTGTTTCTGATCTGATCAGTTAAAAATGGCAATGCTGGGGCGCCTGGGTGGCTCAGTCGGTTAAGCGTCTGACTTCAGCTCAGGTCACGATCTTGCAGATCGTGGGTTTGAGCCCGGCATCGGGCTCTGGGCTCGCGGTGCAGTGCCTGCTAGGGCTCCTCTGTCTCCCTCTCTCTCTGCCCCTCCCCTGCTTGTTCTCTCTCTCTCTCTCTCTCTCTCTCTCTCTCTCAAAAATAAATAAAATTTTTAAAAAATCCAAACTGTTTTAAAAAAATGGCAATGCTGAAATATTCATTTTTAGCAAAAATTAACAATTTAATTAAAAAAATATTTTTAACGTTTATTTATTTTTGAGACAGAGAGAGACAGAGCATGAACGGGGGAGGGTCAGAGAGAGGGAGACACAGAATCTGAAACAGGCTCCAGGCTCTGAGCTGTCAGCACAGGCTCGAACTCACGGACCGCGAGATCATGACCTGAGCCGAAGCCGGCCGCTCAACCGACTGAGCCACCCAGGCGCCCCAACAATTTAATTTTAATAGTTAAGAAAAAAAGAGGAGTCCTGGATATATCTCAAAAACTAATTTCACATAGCTATTCTTTATTCATATTCACTTTTATTCTGGTAGGTTTGGTAACTTTGTAGTTTTACCAAGTTGAGTATGTTGACACAGAGTGGGGAGCATCGAACTAAGAACTTTTGAGCTCATAGCACCTACCAGCCTCAGTATTGTGTGATGACTAAGCTATGGTTAACTTAGCCATTCTGTTAATGGACAATGTTTTTTTTCTAATCTCCTCCTGTTACCAATGCTGTTGCAAAGAACGTGCTTATCCAATGTCTCTGTACATACGTATGAGTGTTTCTCTAGTACATATTCCCCAGGAAGGGAACTGCCTGAAGGCACGGCACACACACCCTCCACTTCACTACGTGTCGCCAAACCGTTCTCCACAATGACTGGACCAACTTACGCTTCCACCAGCAGCAGCGTATAGCGGTCATAACTGGAACACAGCTGTGCCAATGTTTAGTACTGCCAGACTCAAATTTTGCCATGGTAACGGGCTTAAAATGATACCTGTGTTTTGATTTGCATGTTCACGATTACTATGCAGTGAAGCATCTTTTCATATGTTGGGGCCTATTTGGGTATCTCTTCTCTGACCTGTTTGTTCAGATATTTTGCACATCTTTATACTGAGCCACTTTTCTTTTTCTTATTGATTTGTTCATCGCTCGTTATAAACAGGACACTTTTATAACACTAATCATCACCACAAAAATTATCTGATTTTTTAATTTACTTTTGAGAGAGAGAGAGAGAGACAGAGCATGAGGGGGGAGGGGCAGAGAGTGAGTGAGACACAGAATCTGAAGCAGGCTCCAGGCTCTGAGCTGTCAGCACAGAGCCCCATACAGGGCTTGAACTTGTGAACTGTGGTATCATGACCTGAGCTGAAGTCAGATTCTTAACCGACTAAGCCATCCAGACGCCCCCCAAATTATCTGATTTTTAACATTAGTTCTGATTTTTTAAAACAAGAGCAGAACTGGGGTGCCTGGGTGGCTCAGTCAGTTAAGCATCTGACTCTTAATTTCAGCTCAAGTCATGATCCTAGGGTCTTGGGATTGAGCCCTGTGTTAAGCTCCGTGCTGAGTGTGGAGGTTGCTTAAGATTTCTTCAAACCGTAAGAGACTCTTAAAAACTGAGAATAAACTGAGGGTTGATGGGGGGTGGGAGGGAGGGGGGTTGAGTGATGGGCATTGAGGAGGGCACCTGTTGGGATGAGCACTGGGTATTGTATGGAAACCAATTTGACAATAAATTTCATATTAAAAAAAAAAAAAGATTTCTGTCTCTCTCCCTCTGCCCATCTCCCCCACACATGTTCGTGTTCTCTCTCTCTCGAAAATAAAACAGGAGCAGAATTATATTAATGGACCTTTCAAGTACTAATTGATAGAAGATAAGCATGATCATAGGAATATATGAAAACATGAAGGTGAGTAGGGAGAAGATGAGAGTGAATAGTGGAGGAATTTTGCACGTGAGGAATGGGAGTTAATAAAGGAGGAAGTCAAATGCTGCCACATATCAATATGAAATAAGAGTGCACCAGATAATAGAAAAATTACGGTTGGTTACGGGAGATAATTTTTAAATGAGGAAATACAAAGAAAATAAGGAAACTAATTAGGAAGCTAGAGGCTAATACTATACCATAGGAGATGAAGAATTGTTTACACGGCCCCTGTCACAACTTCCTCCTGATGAATTTTCCAAGAAATCATTTTCAGATGGTGATTCAGAAGCACTGGAAGAAAGGGGAATAATTGTTAATTTGTGAATTCTGCCTATTTTTTGTTGATCAGTAATTTCTTTCTCTAAATTCTCCTTCAACATTTTCATAAAATGTGCACTTTCAGGCAGCAATCTTAATTTGTTAAATATCACAGCTGTTTGCTCATACTTACGATATGCTTTTCACCAAAGTGTTGCTTCCAGAGTCACCAGGCGAAGTAATCAAAGAACCAGCTAATACCGAGTCAGCTTTCTGAAAGAAAGAGTACCCCTTAGGAGTTTGAAGAGCAATTAAATTATTGCTCCATACTGACTCAGTCTCTGTGTGCTAACTACCACATTTATTTATGAATGCTTGATCTGGATTTACAAAACAACCCTGAGGGGGGCGCCTGGGTGGCTCAGTTGGTTGGATGACCAACTCTTGATTTCCAGTCAGGTCATGATCTCACAGTTTGTGAGTTCCAGCCCTGCATCAGGCTGTGCTACGAGTGCAGAGCCTGCTTGAGACTCATTCTCTCTCCCTCTCTCTGCCCTTCCCCCACTCATGCACGTGTTCTCCCTCTCTCCCAAATAAATAAATATTCAAACAAACAAACAAACAAACAAACAAATAAACCCTGAACTGCCAACAGAACTTTGATCTCTGGGGCCTCATGGCCCCACGGCTCATGGCTCATGGCTCATTGGTGAAACACAGAATGGAGGAATCCTTTTGCTATGTTACTGGCTGTCCTGGCATCATCTAAACACAGTCTAACCTTTCCAGGGGACTTCTACCAAACACTTAAAGAAGAGTTAACACCTATTCTTTTGAAGCTCTTCCAAAAATATAAATGGAAAGAAAACTTCCAAACTCATTCTATGAAACCAGCATTACCTTGATTCCAAAACCAAAGACCCCACTAAAAAGAATAGACCAATTTCTCTGATGAACATGGATGCAAAAAACCCTCAAGATATTAGCCAACCAGATCCAACAATACATTAAAAGAATTATTCACCACAACCAAGTGGGATTTATACCTGGGATGCAGGGCTGATTCAATATCCACAAAACAATCAATGTGCTACGTCACATCAATAAAAGAAAGGACAAGACCCATATGATCCTCTCAATAGATGCAGAGAAAGCATTTGACAAAATACAGCATCCTTTCTTGATAAAAACCCTCAAGAAAGTAGAAATAGAAGGATCATACCTCAGGATCATAAAAGCCATATATGAAAGACCCATCGCTAATATCATCCTCAATGGGGAAAAGCTGAGAACTTTCCCCCTAAGGTCAGGAACACGATAGGGATGTCCACTCTCACCTCTGTTATTCAACATAGTATTGGAAGTCCTAGCCTCAGCAATCAGGCAACACAAAGGAATAAAAGCCATCCAAATCGGCAAGGAGGAAGTCAAACTTGCACTCTTCAAAGGGAATTTTAAAATTTAAAAGTTAAATCCAAAGGCAGTACGTACCATTGAGGTTTTCTCTGAAAGTATCTGCTCATATGCAAGCTTAGCGGCTGACTGTTTGGCTTCTTGCTTAGTACTACCTACACCAATACCGTATTCTTTCTGTCCAATTTTGCATCTATAATGAAATCTAGGAGAAATGATGGAGAATATGTAACCCAAATACCAAAAAACAGTGAATCTAATTTATGATGTGGAAACAAACATATATTAACAAAGACCTTAATATGATGTGATAGGTAGAGTTACAGTTGGTAGCTTGTATGATATAAATCTTCAAAACTGGCTGACCAGTTTCCCAGAATAACCAGGATTGGTTGACATCCTAGCTTGCATTTTCCAGCCAACTTCTCTTTGTTGCTTCACTGAAATTCTGCAAAGGTTGGGGCACCTGAGTGGCTCAGTTTATTAAGCATCCAGCTCTTGACTTCAGCTCAGGTCATGTGAGTTTTAGCCCTGCATCAGACTCCGTGCTGACAGTGTGGAGCCTGTCTGGGATTCTCTCTTTCTCCCTCTCTCTTTGCCCCTCCCCTGCTCATGTTCTCTTTCTTTCTCAAAATAAATAGATACAATTTTTTTAAAAAACTGTAAAAAAATTTCTTGGGGCACCTGGGTGGCTCAGTTGGTTAAGCTTCTGACTTCAGCCCAGGTCATGATCTCAGCATTCATGAGTTCAAGCCCCACATCGGGCTCTCTGCTGTCAATGCAGAGCCCGCTTCAGACCCTTTGTCCCTCTTTCTGTCTGCACCTCCCCTGTGCTCTCACTCTCTTTCAAAAATAAATAAACATTAAAAACATTTTTTTTAATTCCTCAAAGATCAAAAGATATGGAGGAAAAGAAGGACGAGAGAGATCTGGTAAATTTTTCAGAGATGGGTCAAATGGAAAGAAAAAGCCTGAGTAGGGAAAGTAGGACATCTACAGTAGAAACAATAAGGTTATAGTGTTTTGTAGGGAATGGGCAAATCATAGATTTGTTCTAACTTCAGCATTTTCTGTCCCCTGCTCATGTGCCCCCAAACCTAAGAAAATCTCCACAGTACAAAAGACAAAAGCCCCATGCTGAAGTCCACACACCCCTCATATTATATGTAAGAATATTTGTGGTTAGGCAAGGATACTTGGACAATTACATGAGAACTATATTTAAGGTAGCAAAGCAATGGACATGGTAAGTATCATCGAGTTACTATATATTACCACAAAATTATTCTAGTATTATTTGCCATAGAGGCAAATACATCCAACCAGGGTGAGTCTTTGCTGCTGGGCCCTGAAAGCAGAATTAGGTTGAATGACTGGAGGGTTTCTATGGCTCTTATTCTCTCAGGCACCTCTAACTAGACTTCTCTCTTTTAGGGAACTGACGTTAGAGCACTTAAGCCAAAGGAACCAAACAGGTGAGCTATGAAAAAATAAAATGGCCTCTTACTTTATTGAGATTGACCCACACACTTCACTATTTCACGCCAATGAATACTATCCTGCTTTTCTCATCCTGGTTCTGGCCTAAAAGCCATCAGAGTAAAATAGTCAATAGCTGAGTCAATTCAGAGGACAGTGGGGCACGTGGGTGGCTCAGTAGGTTGAGCGTCCGACCTCTGCCCAAGTCATGATCCCGTGCTTTGTGGGTTCAAGCCCCCCGTCGGTCTCTGTGCTGACAGCTCAGACCCTGGAACCTGCTTCAGATTCTGTGTCACCCTCTGTCTCTGCCCCTCCCCTGCTTGCACTCTGTCTCCCCAAAATAAACAAACATTAAAAAAAAATTCAGAGGACAGTATCCTAAGGTAGTTATTTGGGTTATTTGTCAGTCAGATTTTTTTTCTCTCATTTACCTGGTTGGTTGTAGCCAAGAAACAATCCCCTTCAGACTCATTTGCTTTCTGCTTTTCCTAGTTCTTATCTATTCTTTATCCTTACTTCCAAAGTCTTGGCAGCTCTGAAGCTCTACTGCATCCCTCAAATCATATTCCTAAAATCCTGGTCTCCTCACAGTCTACGACTAAAACCCATTTCTTTTAAATTTTTTTTTTTTTCAACGTTTTTAATTTATTTTTGGGACAGAGAGAGACAGAGCATGAACGGGGGAGGGGCAGAGAGAGAGGGAGGCACAGAAGCGGAAACAGGCTCCAGGCTCTGAGCCATCAGCCCAGAGCCTGACGCGGGGCTCGAACTCACGGACCGCGAGATCGTGACCTGGCTGAAGTCGGACGCTCAACCGACTGCGCCACCCAGGCGCCCCAAACCCATTTCTTTTAATACCTGGTCTTTGTCTAGGGAGTGACACCATTTAACTGAATTTGTAGGACAAACAGCTCTCTAATCTGA
Source organism: Neofelis nebulosa (assembly GCF_028018385.1). Classification (NCBI taxonomy): domain Eukaryota; kingdom Metazoa; phylum Chordata; class Mammalia; order Carnivora; family Felidae; genus Neofelis; species Neofelis nebulosa. The sequence continues at coordinate 30,470,627 of NC_080790.1, forward strand.
TGATGGTAGAAGGAGAGTCATTTTGCCTACACGTGTGGCACAGCCATTTTCATCTAGCCACTCCCGCTGTGACCCCTGGGATGGAAATATCTCTGCACCCCCACACTCCCGAGCAGGGGCACCTCACACTCTCATAGGTCTCCTGCAGACTAAACCATCCAGATATACCTCAGAAACAAAGGATTCCCCAGATTTGATCTATTATGGTACATGGGTCCCAAGTCTTCAGCAAGTAAGCATTTTAATATTTCAATTACAAAGATGTCCAATTGCGTATGAGTTCTATAAAACCTTCCCTGCAGAATATACAAAAAAGGAAGACAAATATTTCTGGAAAATTAGACATGAAACAAGACCGTTATATTGCTGTTATATTGCTTAGAGACAATGAAACAGAAGGAAAAGCTGAATTACATCTCACCTTTCAGGCCCAGGTTCTTTCAATTCACATTGTTCATAATTTACAGACAGTTGTTCCTTCTGGGCAAGCCTATTGATACGGCCTATGAAATTCCCAGTGGATCCTAATCCTAATCCTTCTGATGAATGTGTTGTTGGCAGTGATACAGAACTAACTGCCTACAAAGAAAGAAAAATCTTGCTTAATATACATGAAAACAGAAGTTGAACTATTTTGATAAATACTAAATAAAATTTAGTTTATTTAATAAAATTTAATAAGATTACTAGAAGAATAATTTGAAAGACAACTTAGATCTTATGTGTTGTCCTACTCTACTACCTTGAGTACAAGTCTAAGTATGTATCTTTTTCTACCAGAAAAAATCCACAAGGGTGTTAACCATAGGAGCCACCATTTTCCTTTGATAGTTTCCTAAAGAAAAACAAAGTAGTTAACTTTCTTGTTTATCCACGCAAAATACTATAACACTGTCTCACTCACCCTTTGTAAATCTCAAAAATGAAGACAACCAAAATTGAAGTAAAGCCATATCCTGGATCACACCTTAGTGGGAAAGATGAATATAATAGCACATTCCTTCCATTATAAGAATGGAATGTACTTTTTTTAATCTGACAAAAGCTTGTCCAAAGTTTTTCCATTTAATTAATCTTGTCAGAGAACTAACTTTTGGTTTTATTGACCATCTTTATTATTTCTTTGTTTTCTTGTACATTAACGTCTGACCTTGTTATTATTTTCTTCTGCTTCATTAGGGGAAGACATTCTATTGTTCTTTTTCTAACTTCTTGATTCGATTTTCTGGCTCATTAACAATTCATGAGTTTACAATTTTGCCTGATTTACTTTTCCCAATTTGAGTTACCAGGGAGACATCATCGAGTAAGATTTTTCAGGAAAGTATCTTGAAAGTCAATGTTTTCAAATGTTCAATATGTGAGAATGATCCTCTCTTGTCCCACATATAAATGAGCTCTTGTCTCATGTTACAGCCATTTCTCGACTATCCCTTGGCTTTTAACGTTGCTATGGACAGTATGATTTTTTTTCATTTTTATATACTTTTAAAGTATTTATTTATCTTTGAGAAAGAGAAAGCACAATCAAGGGAGGGGCATAGAGTAAAGGACACAAGAGGATCCGAAGCAGGCTCCACGCTGACAGCACAGAGTTTGATGTAGGGCTCAAACTCATGAAGCTGAAGTGGGATAGCTAACCAACTAAGCCACCCAGGCACCCCTTCATTTCTACATTTAAAAAAAATTGTTTTTAATGCTTATTTATTTTTGAGACCGAGAGAGACAGAGTGTGAGCAGGGAGGAGCAGAGAGAGGGGGAAACCCAGAACCTGAAGCAGGCTCCAGGCTCCGAGCTGTCAGCACAGAGCCCTACGCGGGGCTCGAGCTCACGAACTGTGAGACCATGAGCCAAGCCGAAGTCGGACGCTTAACTGACTGAGCCACCCAGGTGCCCCCGTTTTTACATTTTAAATAATTTACTTTTGGGGGTGCCTGGATGGCTCAGTCGGTTAAGTGTCCAGCTTTGGCTCAGGTCATGATCTCGAGGTTCGTGAGTTCGAGCCCCGCATTAGGCTCTGTGCTGACAGCTCGGAGCCTGGAACCTGCTTCAGATTCTGTGTATCTGTCTCTCTCTGGCCCTCCCCTGCTCATGATCTGTCTTTCTCTCTCTCTCTCTCTCTCTCTCTCTCTCTCTCTCTCTCTCTCAAAAAATGAATAAACAGGGGCGCCTGGGTGGCGCAGTCGGTTAAGCGTCCGACTTCAGCCAGGTCACGATCTCGCGGTCCGTGAGTTCGAGCCCCGCGTCAGGCTCTGGGCCGATGGCTCGGAGCCTGGAGCCTGTTTCCGATTCTGTGTCTCCCTCTCTCTCTGCCCCTCCCCCATTCATGCTCTGTCTCTCTCTGTCCCAAAAATAAATAAAAAACGTTGAAAAAAAAAATGAATAAACATTAAAAGAAATTTTGAAAAAAAAATTTTTTTTAAATAAAAATTTTTTTAAAATTAAAAAAAAAAAATTTCTTTTCTGCCTAGATGCTTGCAGGATTTTGTCATCACGCCTAGAGCTCAGGACTTTCCCAATGATTGATCGATCTTGTTCTTGGTGGCTCCGTATTTTTCTATGATCTGTTGTTTTAATCTGGATGCAGTCTTCCTTTATTTCAGAAACATTTTCGACTGGAATCTCTTCAGACAGCTTCTTCTGTACTCTTTACTCTGTTCTCACTTAGAACAGAGCTCTTGATCAGGCTCTCGATCTTCTGCCCTCCTGATACATCACCCTCCTCACAGTCCCTCCACCTCTTTGTCCTTTCCCACTGCACTGCTCACTTAGGAGGAGGGGTCCTGCCAGGACCTGTTGGCTCATTTCACCCTGTTTCCTTTCCCCATTCTTCTAACTTCAGAGGCTACCACTATCATTAGCATTCTAAATAGGTATGGCCAAGCTTTGCCCACTATCTCCTAGATATATCTTTCATTCAGGGCTTTACAGAAATGGAGACGGGGGGGGGGGGGGGGGGTGGAACTTCTGAATGTAAAAGAACTTGTGGGAGCACCTGAGTGGCTCAGTTGGTGAAGAGACCGACTCTTGATATCAGCTAAGGTAGTGATCTCTCAGTTGTGACACTGAGCCCCTTGTCAGACTCTGTGCTGATAGCGTGGGGCCGGCTTGGGATTCTCTCTCTCCTTCTTCCTAAGCTCCTCCCCCACTTGCCCTCGCTCTCTCTCTCAAAATAAATAAATAAACTTAAAAAAAGAAAAAGATGGGGTGCTTTGGTGGCTCAGTCAGTTAAGCATCCGACTTCGGCTCAGGTCATGATCTCACGGTTCGTGAGTTCAAGCCCCGCATCAGGCTCTGTGCTGACAGCGTGGAACCTGGAGCCTGCTTCGATTCTGTGTCTCCCTGTCTCTCTGCCCCTCCCCCGCTTGCACTCTGTCTCTCTCTCTCTTTTAAAAATAAATAAAACATTTTTTAAAACTTTAAAAAATAGGGGCGCCTGGGTGGCTCAGTCAGTTAAGCGTCCGACTTCTGCTCAGGTCATGATCTCACAGTTCGTGAGTTTGAGCCCCACGTCGGGCTCTGTGCTGACAGCTCAGAGTCTGGAGCCTACTTCAGATTCTGTGTCTCCCCCTCTCTCTGCCCCTTCCCTGCTCATGCTCTGTGTCTCTCTGTCTCTCAATAATAAATAAATATTAAAAAAAATTTTTTGTTTTAAAAACTAAAAAATTAATTAATTAATTAAAAAAAAAAAGAACTTGTGAATGGCTTTACTCTGTGAGGGTATTTTCTCACAGAGAAAAGTTAAAAAGGGCATTTACTCACCTTGTTTTCTTTATTAAGTATTTCAATCGCCAATTTGGCTGCAGCATTTCTGGCCTCCTTCTTCGATTTACCTTCAGCTTCTGGATATTCTCTCTCATCTATGATAACTTGGTATTTAAACCTGATTACAAAGACAATATTCATAAAATATTATAAAATTCATACATTATCTAAAGACAAGTGTTCTAATTACACTGCCTCCTGTGACTACCCTGAAGGTTTTAACCCATTCCACATAGAATTTAAACAGTCACCCCCAAACACCAAACAGCACGTCATCTTTGTTCTAAAGCTAAATTATTATTTTTTCTTTCTTTTAAGTTTACTTATTTATTTTGAGACAGAGACAGAGAGACAACAGGCAAGGGGCAGAGAGAGAGAGAAAGAAAGAGAGAGAATCCCAAACAGGCTCTGTACTGTTAGTGCAGAGCCTGACATGGGGCTTGAACTCACAATCTGTGAGATCGTGACCTGAGCAGGAATCAAGAGTTGGATGCTCAACCGACTGAGCCGCCCAGGTGCCCCCATAGCTAAATTATTGACTTCAAAATTGTACCAGAGTGGCCATTTTCCCAGTTCATATTTTATGGAGATATACCTTTTAAAAACCCCAGCAATCAGATGTGCTTGGGTGGCTCAGTCGGTTAAGCATCTGACTTTGGTTCAGGTCATGATCTCGAGGTTTGTGAGTTTGAGCCCCGCGTCGGGCTCGGTGCTGATAGTACAGAGCCGGAAGCCTGCTTCAGATTCTGTGTCTCCCTGCTTCTCTGTGCCCCTCCCCCACTTGTGCTGTGTGGCTATCAAAAATAAATAAATGTTAAGAAAAACAAAACAAACAAACAAGAAAACAGCAATTTGAAAGACCTAGTTGGCCCAGTCAGTCGAGCATGCGACTCTTGATCTCGAGGTTGTAAGTTCGAGCCCCACATTGGATACAGAAATTACTAAAGAAATACAATCTTAAAAAAGAAAAAAGCAATGTACCTTAAGTTATGTGGAGGTCCTGTCTTAGACAGTTCCTGATACTTAAGTACCATGTTGTGCTTCTGACAGTATACATTAAGTTCTTCTATAAAAAAACTTGGTGGACGATGATTGGCCATTTCTTCTAGTAACCTAGAACAGAAGAGATGTTTGAAAAAAGTAACACAGAACATATTTAATCTGATTTTCCCAGTCCAGTTTAGGAGACAAAACAGGGTAAGAAGAATCTTCTTTAGAAGACTCATCTCTGGGCACCTGGGTGGCTCAGTTGGTTAAGTGTCCAACTTCAGCTCAGGTCATGATCTTGCACCTCATGAGTTCAAGCCCCGCGTTGGGTTCTGTGCTGACAGCTCAGAGCCTGGAGCCTGCTTCTGATTCTGTGTCTCCCTGTCTCTCTGCTCCTCCCCCACTCACATGCACATGCTCGCTCTCTCTCTCAAAAATAAATAAACATTAAAAAAGAGACTCATTTCAGCCCCACATAAATACAGAGAAGACTTTGTTAAAAAATCTTTTTCTCTCATGAACTGCATACCAAAACTTTCTACTTTCATAACTCAACTGGCCAAAAAAGGAAAGGGATCTCTCTCTTCCACTCCACTCTCTGTTTCTAGTGAATGTCAGGTACAAGTTTATCTACCTGGCTGGGAAGGTAAAAAGGCTACAGGAGTAGAATCAGAATTCTTCATGCTGAGAAGAAAAAGGTCGAGTACATATATAAAGTGAAGTTTATGAAATCATTAAAGACTTTGCAATACAGAAACAGACTTCCATATGAAATCTCCAAAATCTTTCTTTGAAAAGTCAATTTTAGGTAAATTTACCTGGGTAAATTATGACCCCAGTTTATGGGTCTCATTGGACCAAGAGAGTAGTAATGACTTAAATCATAAGAAAAATCTAAAAAATATACAGAACCTAAATACAGGAGCTCAAACTATAAAACTTTTAGAAAAAAAGACATAAGGGTAAATCTTCATGATCTTGGATTTGGCAATGGAATCTTTGTTATCACAGCAAAAGCACAAGGAGCAAAAGAAGACACAGATAGACTGGGTTTTATCAAAAGTAGAATCATTTGTGTGACACAGGCCACTATGAAGAAAATGAATGTACAGAATGGGATATCTATAAATCATATGCTGATAAGGGTCTAATATCCAGAATACATAAAGAACTTTTACAACCCAACAACAAAAAGACAACCTAATTAAAAACTGGCAAAGGACTTGAACAGACATTGCTTGTAAATATTCTAGTACCCCAGGGTCCAGTCCTTGTATCTCCTCTCTCTTCTAACACTCACTCCCCTGGTGATCGCTTCTAGAATTATGGCTTTATTTTTTTTTTCAACGTTTTTTTTTTTATTTATTTATTTTTGGGACAGAGAGAGACAGAGCATGAACGGGGGAGGGGCAGAGAGAGAGGGAGACACAGAATCGGAAACAGGCTCCGGGCTCCGAGCCATCAGCCCGGAGCCTGACGCGGGGCTCGAACTCACGGACCGCGAGATCGTGACCTGGCTGAAGTCGGACGCTTAACCGACTGCGCCACCCAGGCGCCCCTAGAATTATGGCTTTAAATTCCACCTACACAATGGTGGTGTGCAAAAGAACACCTCTATCCCTCCCTCCTGACTCCTAACTCCTTCTGTCCGACACGCCGCCTCCTGAAATGTTCTTGGCTCTACCCCTTCCACTGCTTTTGCCTGGTCAACTCCTATTTCCTATAGATCTCAGCTCAAATGTCACTTCTCAGACATCCTTGAAGAGGTCCTGGTTTGGTGCTCTATCACAGCTCTTGTCCCCTTTACTGCAATTGCTTACATAACTGTGCGCCAAAAGAGTTCACAAGCTGTAAAAGGGAAGGGAGCAGGCTGTTATAGTAGTGGCTCAATAATCAATGACTGGATGCCAAGTATCTGCAGACCTCCCCCCCAGACCTCCCCCGCCATGACTTGTCACATGCTTTTCTCTTTGCTGTGAATGCAATATGTGAGCCCTCTGTCTACCAGGCAACTCCCACTCATCTGTGAGGCTCCACAAGTCTTCTTTGATGTTGGAGGGCCCACTAGTATTCCTCCAAGGCCCAGCCGCTCCACTTTGCCCAGCTCTGATAACAGCCCAGTGAGTTCTTTGGAAAGTAGGTTCTATGTCTTACTCATCTTTGTATATCAACACCCAGTGGGCAGTGGTAAGTGCTGAACAGTTGAACGGTATGCAGGAGAATGAAAGAATGACTCATTAAAATTAAATACTCCACGTTCAATCCCCTCGTCTTCTCCTTTTTCTTCATCTGCTGTTTTCTGTGTATCCTTTCTTCATTTATTCAGGAAATGTTTATCAAGTGTCAGGCACTGTTCTGACCATGAGTATATACAGATGTGCACAGGACAGATTATAACCCTACCTGCATTCCACTGAGGGAAGACAGAAAATGATCATGTACAGAAACAAATAAAAGCAATGGATAATATGATGATCAGATGGCTGAAAGTGCCGCAGTGAAATTAAATAGGGGTGCGGCATAGAGGATGAGCTCTGTTGGTGGGGACAGAGGGAGGTGGTTGTAGACACAGCGGTCAGGAAAGACCTTTCTTAGGAGGCAATATTTAAATGAAGACTGAGCAATGAGAAAGTCCATCATATTAAGATATGGGGGAAGAGTATCTCAGGAACCAGCATGGCCTTTGAAGGGATAACAAAAAGATCAAGGGGACTGCTGCACATTGAATGAGGGGGAAAGAGTAGGAAGTGAGACAGAGAAGTGGGCCAGTGCCACCCACAGACCTTGTGGTTCACGGTCAGAACTGGTGGATGTTACTACAATTGCAATAGGAAGTTAGTTACAGAAGGTTCTCTAAGTAGTGGGGGGATGTGATTGGATTTACGTTTTACAGGATTACTCTGATACTATGTAAAGAACAAGGTATGGGGGCAAGGACAGGTGTGGAAAGGGAAGCAGAGCACGTGCAGAAGTAAGGAGACCAAATAGAGGCGGCTGCAGTGGTTTGGGCGAGCGGTGCTGGTGCTCCCAGTGCCTGGAGCCCGAGCAAAGGTAAAGCCCTCACATGACTGCTTAGTGTCGTAGAGACAGGCTTTACAGCCACACAGATCTGGGCTACACCCTCTCTGAACCTTTTATTTATGACTTGAAGACAGGAATAAAAGCACCTGAGTTCAACGTTGTAGGGAATAAATCAGATGAAAAGCATCCAGCAGAGTTCTTCCCACACCATTAACCTTCAGTCAATGGTGCTCCTGGTCTGCAATTCCAAAATCCAAAAGGCACTGAAAATTGAGGTTTATTTTGTTTTCATTTGTTTGTTTTGTTTTTGATAGGTGTGTAGCCCCCTGTCTAGACCTGAAATGACATGAGCTAGTTTTATGATACTTTGTTGTCCACTTATACAGTTCACTACAGAAACTGTTTTATTAGAGAGTGCTGCCCCCAAATCCCGCTGAGAGCATGGTATAATAGACAGGATATATGCTGCCTTACCTTTCTAAAATCCAAAAACCTCTGAATACCAGAACACATCTGGCCCAAGGGTGTTTTTTTTTTTTTTAATTTTGTTTTTTTAACGTTTATTTATTTTTGAGACAGAGAGACAGAGCATGAACGGGGGAGGGTCAGAGAGAGGGAGACACAGAATCTGAAACAGGCTCCAGGCTCTGAGCGGTCAGCACAGAGCCCGACGCGGGGCTCGAACTCACGGACCGCGAGATCATGATCTGAGGCGAAGTCGGCCGCTTAACCGACTGAGCCACCCAGGCGCCCCGAGGCCCAAGGGTTTTTGATAAGGATCTGTAGATGTACCATAGGAACAGAACAGTGTCATTTACTTTGGTCACAACTATGAGACCATATGTCAGATTGGGAGGGGATCACAGACTTCAAAATAGCAGTTATGGAAGAGACCGTAAGTTCTCTCAAATGCTCTAAATCCTCTGTACTCTTAATTTTAAGTAACTGCCCATCATCAGAATTTAAGTGAAATATATGTGCAACCTAAGAAAGTGCTGAATTAACATGTTTGCAAAAGTACTTACAAGCCTGGAAAAAAGAAGCAGCAGGTTTCTTTTCCAACTACTGTAAATTAATCTTGTTTTAAATCTATGTTATCATTTTCCTAAAAGAAATCCCCACCTAAATCACTGACGTGTTATGTATCCATCTTACTCATGCCCAGAAGTCACTATGACTGTGCCTTTGCCCCTTCTGGCAGACTGTTAGCTCCTTGTGGGGCCAGCCCCCTCCTGGGCCTCCACAATGCTTGCCGCACAACATGTATCATCTAGTATCTGACTAATGAAATGAGTAAACTATAGGTCCAGGGTTATGGATCCTCAGGGTCAAATAAGCAAATGGAAGAAGAGCATAATCTGCCCCAAATTCAAAACTCCTAAGTGACAGCAAAGTCTATCTTTCAGCCCTCCTTCGGCAAGACATTTTTAGTGCTTAAGAAATCACAGGCTGGGAATGCAAACTGGTGCAGCCACTCTAGAAAACAGTATGGAGGTTCCTCAAAAAATTAAAAATAGAACTACCCTATGACCCAGCAATTGCACTACTAGGTATTTATCCACGGGATACGGGTATGCTGTTTCAAAGGGGCACATGTACCCCCCATGTTTATAGCAGCACTATCAACAATAGCCAAAGTATGGAAAGAGCCCAAATGTCCATTGATGGATGAATGGATAAAGAAGATGTGGTATATATACAATGGAGTATTACTCGGCAATCAAAAAGAATGAAATCTTGTCATTTGCAACTACGTGGATGGAACTGGAGGGTATTATGCTAAGTGAAGTTAGTCAGAGAAGGACAAATATCATATGACTTCACTCATATGAGGACTTTAAGATACAAAATAGATGAACATAAGGGAAGGGAAGCAAAAATAATATAAAAACATGGAGGGGGACAAAACATAAGAGACTCTTAAATACGGAGAACAAACAGGGTTGCTGGAGGGGTTGTGGGGGGAGGATGGGCTAAATGGGTAAGGGGTATTAAGGAATCTACTCCTGAAATCATTGTTGCACTATATGCTAATTAACTTGGATGTAAATTTTAAAAATAAATTTAAAAAAAACCACAGGCAATAGGAAGTCTCGTTATTCTGTAATTCAAAAGAGAATTTATGAATCGCCATTCATTAAACAGATATTTAATGAGAACCTATTATGTACTAGGTGCCCAGGCAGTACCAGTGAACAATAGTCTTGTGAACTTACTAACGGAGGAACTCAGACAAATCCATAAAAAATGTCACAGGCTTGGGGCACCTGGGTGGCTCAGTCAGTTGGGCAACCAACTTCGGCTCAGGTCATGATCTCGCAGTCCATGAGTTCGAGCCCCGCATCGGGCTCTGTGCTGACAGCTCAGAGCCTGGAGCCTGTTTCAGATTCTGTGTCTCCGTCTCTCTCTGACCCTCCCCCGTTCATGCTGTCTCAAAAATAAATAAACATTGGGGCGCCTGGGTGGCGCGGTCGGTTAAGCGTCCGACTTCAGCCAGGTCACGATCTCGTGGTCCGTGAGTTCGAGCCCCGCGTCAGGCTCCGGGCTGATGGCTTGGAGCCTGTTTCCGATTCTGTGTCTCCCTCTCTCTCTGCCCCTCCCCCGTTCATGCTCTGTCTCTCTCTGTCCCACAAATAAAAAAACGTTGGAAAAAAAATTTAAAAAAATAAAATAAAATAAATAAATAAATAAACATTAAAAAAAATTAAAAAAAAAAAAAGTCACAGGCTGAAAACTACCATGTTGAAAACTGAACCAGAGTAAGGGGGGACTGCCAGGGAAGGGAGGTGTTTTGTTTGTTAATAATAGACAGTATTCAGGGAAAGTTACTCTGATATAAGTGACATTGCAGGAAGCACAGGGTAAAACAGGGGAGTCTGGGTGGATCAGCGGGGTGGGGGTCCAACTTCGGCTCAGGTCATAATCTCATACATAGGTCATGATCTCACTGTGGCTGGGTTGGAGCCCCGCATCAGGCTCTATGCTGATAGTGGGGAGCCTGCTTGGGATTCTCTCTCTCTCCCTCGCTCTCTGGCCCTCCCCAACTTGTTCTCGTTCTCTCTCTCTCAAAAACAAATACACTAAAAAAGAAGAAGTTCAGGGTAAGGTAAAAGAACGGCCCAAGAAGGTATGGGGGGGGGGGGGGAAGAGCTTTCCAGGAAGGGTAAACAGGCAGTGCAAAGGCCCAGAGGCAAGCATATGCTTGGCTGTATCCCAAGAACAGCAATGGGGCCTGCATGGCCTGAGTGGAGAGAGCAAGGAGCCTTGTCTGTGCCATTTACGGATTTCTGATGAGATGGTAAGCCATTGGGATGATCCGAGCAAAGGAGTGTCCTGTTCTGATTAAAAGGACCCCTGGGGCAGCGGCAGTGTTGAAAAAAGACAAGGGGGAAAGGGTGGTACGAAGTTGGGGCAGGGAAAGGAGGAAGGGATGGGGGCGGGGGAAGAGGAGAGGAGGGGACGGGGCGGGGGGGGGGGGGGAGAGGGTGGGGGAGGGCTAAGGCCAAGCAATTGAGAAACAATTAGAACTGTCTAGGCAAGAGATTTTTAGCCAGGGCCTATTTAGCCAATCTATGAGAAGTCCAGGCCTCCGTATTTCCGATCTGTCTGTCACATTCCCCACGTATCTGTTTTCCACTAGATCCCCCCGCCCCCGCACCCCCACCCCACCACCCCGCCACCCCTGCCTGGGAAATTCGTTACTTGCTCTGACCGAAATTCTTCGCGGAAAAAAAACAGCTCTCAGTCGCCAGAGCGCTAAGGGATCCCCTCTCCAGCTGCGGGCCTCGGACAGCGCTTCCGCGCTGCCAGGCCGGGGTCGGCGGCCTCTACCTCCGCCGCCACTTCCCGGGCCGGGGCCGCGCCCCTCGCCGCGCCCAGCACCGCCCCGCGCGCTCGCCGCGCGCCCGGAGCCCCGCTGCTCACCGTGCACCGCCAATGCCGCTGCCGCTGCCGCTACCGCTGCCCGCCTGCCGGGTCCGGGCGGCTCGCTCTCGCTTTCCTTTTCCCCACCGGCTCCGCCTTCTATGACCGCGCGCGGCCCCTCCCGCACCGACTCGGGATCGCGGGAAACTCGAGTCTCCTTCCGAGTCCGCGCCGCGCGCGCTGCCGCCCACGTGCCGCCCGCTGCCCGCGGGGCGCGCGGGGACCCTCCTGCTGCACCCCCCGCTCCAAGCCCTCCGGCTTCCAGGTGTGTTTGCGGCCGGAAGGGTCCGCCGGGAGGGAGGGAGGACAGAGAGGTGTCCAAGCGCGCGTGGCGTGCCGGGGTGGGTATTATTCGCCCCATTTCAGGATCGAAGAAACTGAGTAAATTAACTCGTCCAGAGTCCTGCTGCTGATAAGTGGCAAAGTCAGCAGTCAACTCAGGGTCAGGCCTGTAAACACCGAAGTACTCCGTCCCTGTTCCCTTATGCCTCCTCACTTTCACGAGGCTGGGGATGAAGAGACCTGAAGGCCTAGCTTTCCTTCGGTCAGTTTCCACCCATTTGTCTATTCATTCAACAGGTTCTTGCCAGCGCTGTTCTAAACACCGGCCGCAGGTCCAGCCATTAGGAGAGCTACCTGCTCCCTGTGGGACCTCGTGGAGTTTTGCTCCCGAAGCCCCTACGGGTAGTCCTCGATTTATAAGAAACTGACACAGCGATTGAGGAGTCCTGAGGACTTATGATACGGCAAAGTAGGTACCCATTACTGTACCCATTCAACAGATAAGAAAACTGAGGTCTGAGGCACAGAGAAGTTCAGTAACACAGAAGTTAAGTAAGCCGGAGAGCTAGAATTAGAATTACAAGACTGTACCCTCAACATCTGAGCTAGAGTGAGGGAGTGAGGTGGTCCCAAGATGGACCTCCGATATACTATTGGTACTGGGCATTGGCTCTAGGAGTCATTGCCCACTCCTCTTCTCCATCCCTCCGGAGTTTCAGTGGCTAAACTGAATGGCTAAATTTTCGGTGGTTAAACGCTATATTTTCTTTAGAGCCCAGGTCCTAGGCAGAGGATTTAAATTATGCAAATATGAAGTACTGGTGGAAAGTTTGAAAGCTAGATAGGAGACAGAGCCATCTTTCTGTGGGATTTCCAGATGACGGAAAGCTCCAGAAATAGGAGGGATTTGCATGAGACTATTTACCAGGTTTGTGGGTGCGTGGTGTCTGTGACAGCAGCAACAGCAGTAGCAGTGACAGGTTTTCTGAAGGCCCTGAACTGCCCAAGAGAGTTTAAAGGCAGGAAATGACAATCTCAAGCATGGTCAGAGGACACAAGCTTTAATAAATGCCCAGAAGGACCTCTTATTTCATGTAGACTCAGGGCTGATGTTGCAGAAATTAGGTGCAGAGTCTACAGCTGCAGGTAACAGAATTTTGCAACACAAATTTAATTTGCAGCCTCTCCAGGTCTCTTTTATGAACATTGAGGGCATTGATTGGGAAAGAATGAGGCCCTGGGAATTTGGGGGGATTTGAGTGAATCCAAGTACTACTGCCTTCCCAAATACTGCTGAGCCTTCAACAGTCCTCTGCCCATGTTTGGTAAGAGTGGTACAGCCTGGTTTGAAGATTATAAAGTAATCACCTTGCAGGGAGGTGCTGATTCTCCAAATGCCCCATCCCTACCTTATACTTTCACTCCTAGAACTAGAATCAGATGCTAGCATGCCCCAGGAGGATACGGACAAGATCTGATCCAGAGGAGATAGTTTATGGAACAAAAGATTTGCAAACTTCCACTAATTTTTATCAGCAGAAACCCAGGAAATATGCATGGAAATGATTCGAAAGGTGGCATTTAGAAATGAGTGTAATTCAGATTATGCACTCAGTGTGCTGGCTCCAGCAGCTGGAAATGGCTCATTAGAAATGTTACTGCAACCTGGGCTCAGGGGTGGCCCCCATTAAATGAAATTGTGATGCCAACTAATACAGATAAATCAAAAATACTCAGGGAGTCAGGAATATTGGAGTAGAATGATGGCATTCATTCACTCCCTAGCCATGCTCCCCAAGAAGATCCAAAGGACCCTTCTTCCTCAGGCATTGAGGAAAATATTGGAGTGAGGATCCATTGGAGTGATGTATCCTTGATGTATCCTTGAAAAACTCTGTAATGCCTGACCACTGTAGGTTTAGAGAATGTCAGTGGGAGGTGCTGCCATTGGAAAAGCTCCCTAATTTCAGTGGGGATTATGGCAGGTATCTAAGACCCCCATGGCACTCACCCCTGCTCTGTCAACCCACAGCACTGAGCTCATGGAGAGTTCCCTGTGACCAGATGACTGAGAAAGAAAAAATCAAATGAAGCACAGTATACTGGCGTTAATCAGAAGTGGATTGATGTATTAAAACAGCCCCTCTGGAAGGTGGCCCTAAAGGGTATTGGGAGAAAGGAAATCCAGCAGGCAGAACTTTGAGCAGTACATTTCATTGTCACTTGGAAAGAGAGCAAGCCAGTGTCTTGCTCTCTTGAACACACCCAGTGTCTTGCAGGCTAGCTGGAGATGCAGAGATTTGGAAGGAAGAAGATCAGAGGGTTGGTCATAAGCGGTCTGAGGAAAATGGTGTGGGTGAACCCCTTGGACACTATGAGCATATAGTGAGTGTTCATCAAAGGCATCTACTACTTCTGAGGAGGCTTTTGAGGAGCAGGTGGCCAGGAAGACTTCTGTAGAGGTCAGTCAGCTTTTCCCCAGCACACCCAGTGCTTGTTCACGATGAATAAGGAGACGACAGCGGTAGCAGGGTATGGAATGTGTGAGTTCGTCGACGCGAAATTCTCATCAAGGCTCATCTGGCTGCTGAGCACCCAGCAGTCTCCCATCAGGGACCAACTCTGAGGCCCAGTGTCGAGTACCATACCCCAAGGTAGACCAAGCGGCCACTTGGTGGCAGACAGGTTACACAGGAGCCCTTCCATCTGGAGTGCACAGGGATTTGCCCTGTGGGGAGTGAGTATTTATTTCAGGTACGGATTTGCATTTCCTTCCTGCAGTGCTTCTGCCAGCATCATCATTGTTGGATTTTCTGTATACTTGCTCACCATCACGGCCTGTCTTGCTAAGAAACCCGTTTTACAGAAAAATGAGGCAGGATACTGACTGCTTTAGAATTCAGTAGTTTTATTATGAACCTCGTCACCCCAAAGCAGCTGGCTGTACAGGGCAGTAGGGTGGAGTATTGAAGGCTCAAGTGCAGCCCCAAGCAGGAGTATACTGAGTGTATACTCAGCTGAGTGTACTGTCCTTCATGGGCAGTGGATGTTCTAAACCAGATTGCTGTTTCTTTCATGGCCAGTACACCTGAACTCAGGAAACAGTAGAAGTGAGAGGGTTGTGTTCCACAATGAAACCTAGTCATGCCCTTGCAAAATAGTGCTTCCTGTTCCTATGACATTGGGCTGTGTTTCCAGTAGGAGACACATAGTTCCTTGAATAGGAATTTGAAACTGCATCTGGACATTTCAGGTTCATGATGCCATCAGGCCATCAAGGAAATAAGGAAGTTACCAAACCAGCTGGGCTGATTTATGGGAAAATAGTAATGTAGCCACACAATGGAGTTAGAGACAAGCATGTCTTTAACTCAGGAGTTCCTCTTGAGTTCCTTCTAGTAACTCCCTGTTCAATGATACATGTTAGTAGAAATCTACAGCTGTTCAACAAGACAGGACTGTTTAGGGCTCAGATCCTTCAGGATTGAAGGTTTATGTCACCCTACTGGCTGGGAAAATTTCTGAGGGCAAAGAG
This sequence comes from Neofelis nebulosa, assembly GCF_028018385.1. Classification (NCBI taxonomy): domain Eukaryota; kingdom Metazoa; phylum Chordata; class Mammalia; order Carnivora; family Felidae; genus Neofelis; species Neofelis nebulosa. The sequence continues at coordinate 30,486,141 of NC_080790.1, forward strand.
AATAAGGAATAAGGAATAAGGAAGTAATAAACACCAACTACAGTTTCATGACCTGTTGCATTTTTCTTCCTTGCTTTGTTTTTGTATTAGTAAACTTCTTTTCATTGCTTTTCCCTTTCCCTTTCTATGAGATTTGCTGGTAGTGGTTAATTTTATAAGATAGTCTTCTGGTTAGAGTGTCTTACGGTAGAATTTGTGACTAAAAGAGAAGAGGGAGGAATATCACATAGCCATGGGTATAAAGACTAGGGGCTCGGATAAGCATGTTTTCATTTGAAGAAGGGAATGGGTGCATTAGGTGGGAACATAGTTCTGTTGTCTGCTTGAAAGATTATTAGTGCAAGCAGTGGACTGCACGATATTGTTCATTTTTATTTAGCTTCCAATCTCACTCCTTTCTATGTCTCCCTGTCTCCTGGATTATAAAGTATGGAAAGTTAAAATCACATTGTCCAGATTTTTATGGAATTAAAATTCTGGAGTTCTGCCAATGACTGATGAGCCGTGGTGCAAGATTTGGAAGATGGAAGGAAGGAGAAGGCCATCCTCATGTGATAGAATGAGCTGATGAGCAAACTTCTGTGCTCATGACTCCAGGTGCCCTTGTCAGTTCTCCAAGGGTATGGTGCATCCGTGGCGGCAGCCGTGGTAGAAGCAGTGTCAGTGACAAGGTCCTGAGCTCTGGATGGCAGGTGCAGTGGAAGTCTCCTGGTTTTCATTCTGCCAACCTTTCCGACATATATGCATTCATTTCCCACTGAATCCTTATGCTTGACATACTTATAGTGGTTTCTGTTTCCAGTACTTCCCAAAGAGAAATCTCCCCCAAAATGGAGGCTACACTGAGGGGGTAGAGTTGAGAAGTGAAGGTTGAGAATCGGGCCCTTTTTTGAGCTCTGTATCAAGACTAATCTGAACCAGGCCCATCCTAGGCCAGTCAGTTGTAAGACTTCTCCCCTCCTCTTCTTTCTACTATAAGCCAGTATGTGTTTGATTTTCTGTTTATTACATCAAAAGGATCCTGACTGATTTATATTCTAAGTAACACTTCTTGGTTTTTGAAAAAAAAAGTCCCTTCGTTCATTAATTTATTCAATAAATATTTACTGAGTGCCTACTATGTGCAGCATTGTACTGGATACACGTTGATGGCACTATGTCCTTAAGTGTTTATATAGAAACTAGTTTCAAAAAGATAGAGTGTAAGAAAGGAAGCAGCCATTCAGTTGATCTTTATTTTTTTAAGTTTTTAAAAAAATTTTTTAATGTTTATTTATTTTTGAGAGAGAGTGAGCAGGGAGGGGCAGAGTGAGAGGGAGACACGGAATCCGATGTGGGGCTCAAACCCACGAACTGTGAGACCATGACCTGAGCCAAAGTTCAACGCTCAACCAACTGAGCCACCCAGGTACCCTTTAAGTTTTTTTTTTTTAAGTTTATTTATTTATTTGGTGAGAAAGAGAGAGAATGAGTGGAGGAGGGTCAGAGAGAGAGGGGGACAGAGGATCCAAAGCGGGCTTTGTGCTGACAGCAGAAAGCCTGAGGCGGGGCTCAAACTCACGAACCATGAGATTGTGACCTGAGCCGTAGTTGGACGCTTAACTGACTGAGCCACCCAAGCACCTCTCGGTTGTTCTTTATATACTCTAAATAGTAGCCTTTTATTTAGTAACTTCTTCAAGTCTCTGCCCTGCCATTTTACATTTTTGGGTTTCACTTTCTTAATGACACAGTTTTACTTTTTAAGATTTTTTTTTTTTTTTTACTTTTTAAACTACATCCAACCTGGGGCTAGAATTGACAACTCTGAGATCAAGAGTCAGGACTGAGCCAGACAGACACCCCACAAAGATGTTTAGATTTTAATGTAGCCAAAAACATAAATTGTGTCCTCTTTGTGCTTTCTGTTCCTTCTTTAAGAAATCTCACTCTAGTTATAAAAATATTATCTTGTATTTGCTTCCAAAAAACTAAAGCTTTAACATCTTTTTTAAACATATGGTTGTTTAATTTGCAAGAAATTCATTTTTGTGAGTGATAGAATGTGAGAATCTGATTTTACTTCTTCTGTATCATAACCAATTGTCTTAGTAGCAAATATGGAAGAGTGTAATTTCTTCCTAGATATGCAATGGCAGCCCTGTCCTCTATGGGTCAGTTCAACAGCTCTGTTTTGCTCTATTTGTCTACTCCTGCACCAGTCATGGGGGTCTGGGCATTAAAACCCAAGCCTCTGTTGCTGACAAGTCTCTCAGTAAATGGTGGCTTAATGTCATCTCTGATTATTACTTGGTCTCCTTCTCTGTTCCATCTGTGGTTTTGGGCCCTGATGAGTCCACTTACTCTACTGGGGGCTGAGAAATTCAACTAAAAGAATTTTTAAGAATTTTTATCCAGACTTTCTTGGTGTTCTGAGGGAAAGGTTTTCAGGTTATGTAATCCACCATACTACCAGAAATAGTAGTCCTGCAGTCTTTCTCAATGCAGATTTTAAAAAAAAAAAAATTTAATATTTTTTTTTTAATTTTTTTTTTTAATATTTATTTATTTTTGAGAGAGGGAGAGAGAGAGACAGAGTGCAAGTGGGGGAGGTGCAGAGAGAGAGAGGGAGACACAGAATCCGAAGCAGGCTCCACGCTCCGAGCTGTCGGCACAGAGCCTGATGCAGGACTCAAACTCACAGACCATGAGATCATGACCTGAGCCGAAGTCAAATGCTTAACTGACTGAGCCATCTAGGCACCCCTCTCAAAGCAATTTTATTTAACTTTTCTATGAACCCTTCTATTCTTCACTGTGACTAGCTATGGTGTAAAGATTAGGGACTGTTGAGAGGGTTCGTCCAAAACTTTCTTCACCTTCTCTCCTAAGTTCCACCTTACTACCTAGGGTTCTGTGGTCGAAAAGCCTTTATGCCAGAATGACACAATCTCTAATATTTAGCTTTGAATTAAAGGTTGTGTTAAATAGACATATAATGCCCCTTGAGAGTGGGGCCTCCACGGGGCTCACTGCAGGGACATACACAGAGTAGATGAGCAGTGAATGCATTTTCCTTGAATTATATGAGGATAGGATTTATTCATCTTAATTCAGTGCAGAGTTGGAATTAAATTCCCCCCAACAGTAAGTCTGAGATAACCACAAGTGCTTTGGTCTGTAGTGAGGGACAGAGGAATTATTCTGGGAGGACAAAAAATTGTGCATCACTGGGAGGCCTGTCTCATCTACACACCATTCAGACACCAATTTACGTGTGTCTCTGATAGTATCTGCTTATGCTCTTATGTGAACCCAGAGCATGAAAGAAGTTACAACCCCAGCATGCCACATTAGCAAGAGTATCCCCTTTAGACAGCTAAATGGTCTTTCCTCAAAAAGCAAATGGGCGCCTGGGTGGCTCAGTCGGTTAAGCATCCGACTTCGGCTCAGGTCATGATCTCACAGTTTGTGGGTTTGAGCCCCGCATCGGGTTCTGTGCTGACAGCTCAGAGCCTGGAGCCTGCTTCGGATTCTGTGTCTCACTCTCTCTCTCCCCCAGCCCCCGCTCGTGCTTTCTCTCTCTCTCAAAAATAAATAATAAACATTAAAAAAAGTTTAAAGGGGCACCTAGGTGGCTCAGTCGGTTGGACATCTGACTTCAGCTCTGGTCATGGTCTTGTGGTCTGTGGGTTCGAGCCCCGCATCAGGCTCTGTGCTGACAGTGCGGAGGCTGGAGTCTGCTTCAGATTCTGTGTCTCCCTCTCTCTCTCTGCCCCTTGCCCACTCATGCTCTGTCTCTCTCTCCCTCAAAAATAAACATTAAAAAAAATAAAGTTAAAAAAAAAGTGAACAAACAACTCTGCACTCAAAAACTTCAATGTTATCATCATTATTAATGTTTTATTTATTTTTGAGACAGAGAGAGACAGAGCATGAGCAGGGGACGGGCAGAGAGAGTGAGAAGAGGACACAGAATCCGAAGCAGGCTCCAGGCTCTGAGCTGTCAGCACAGAGCCCGACGCGGGGCTAGAACTCACAGACCGCGAGCGAGATCATGACCTGAACCGAAGTCAGATGCCCAACCGACTGAGCCACCCAGATGCCCCAATGTTATCATTATTATTAAATTCATATTATATATATCTAAACATTGTTTAATTATCATTAGTTGATTATTTGATCAACTTCTTATTTCATTATTTAATAATCATTCAGGAAAAGAAAATACCCATGCCTGCTGAATTGGCAATCGGATGGCAGTAGGATTCCTACTTCAAGGGTGGCAGTAGGATTCATACTTCAACTTTGCTCCTAGGGAAGTGCCTGCCAAGCACTGTTTGAATTTTTCATCCATTTCCTGGTTCTGAGTTTCACTGAACAAATTTTTCCAATCACCAACTTCACCTACAATACACACAAAAATAACAGACCCGGACACCTGTTAGAAGATAGTTTCCTCATTTTTTTTTTTTAGCTATTTATTACATTTTATTTTTATTTTTATTTGAGTATGGTTGGCACACAGTGTTACATTCGTTTCAGGGGTATCACATAGTGGTTCGACAACTAGACACACTATGCTGTGCTCACAAGTATAGCTGCCATCTGTCACCATACAATGCCATTTATAATACCGTTACCTGTGCTGTGCCTTTTAGTCCCATGACTTGTTCCTTACTTAACTGGAAGCCTGTACCTCCTACTTCCCTTCACCCATTTTACCCATCCCCCTATTTCTTCTTGATTTTACCATTTTTTCAGTGCAGCATTTCACTTTGAAATGTGAAATGGAGACATGAAGAAAATTAAGCAGTCTTAAAAATGAATGTAGTTGCTCCTGTAAAGTTAATGGTATCCATTGGGGCCTCCCCATCTGTGGCATAGTAGGTGATGTGCTTTCTTTATATCACCGAAGGGATGTTGGCCTCGGTCATCTCCTAGCCCCACCCCTGTCTCAACACTTGAGACCTAAAATGCCACTATCTGAGAGTCATTCTTTTTTCCCCCTCTGTAAAGTCTTTTAAATACCTTACCCCTTGAGAAGTTATCATTTTACAACAGGTTTTGGTTAAGACCTCAGATGCTGATAATTTTGTAAAAAGTTACTACTTTGCCTAAGATTAGGATATGTTTTTCTTATTCCTTTTAAAAACAAAGGAAGTTGCTTCTTTCTTTAGAATCTTTTGGTGATTTGGGTTGAAGTTGCAAGTTCCTTGTTGCATAGCCATTGAAATGTATGTTTATAAAGAGGGAAAATGACAAGGAAGTGCTTGGATGTATGAAGGGAATAACATAAAACACAAAGCTGTTTACAAATGTCATCCACTATAAAAAACATCACAGAATGAGGCTGGAAGAAATATGCCAAAAAGTTAAATTTGCCTCTGGTGGGAGAAATGTGAATAATTTTTAATGCTCTTGCACATTTACCTGTGCCTTCTGGATTTTTGCAAAGAATATTGTAAAATACTTAAGTTACCGCTTTATTTTAGAATTTTTCTGTTCTGAATAGTGCGTGATTAACGCCTGGGTGTTTCAGTTGGTTGAGCGTCCGACTTTGGTTCAGGTCATGATCTTGCAGGTTTGTGAGTTTGAGCCCTGTGTCGGGCTCCATGCTGGCAGCTCAGAGCCTGGGGCCTGCTTGGGATTCTGTGTCTCCCTCTTTCTCTGCCCCTCCCCTGCTCTCTCTCTCTCTCTCTCTCTCTCTCTCTCTCAAAAATAAACATAAAAAAAATTTTTAAAAAGCAATATAAAGAGAAGTTCTATTTTCTTCCCCCTCCTTTAAAGCTAATCAAACAAGGCCTAAAAATCAGGGGTAAAGTCAGGAATCAAGCCCAAGCTAGATTTACATTCAATGTTCCATTCACAGTGGGTATTTTAGATGGGTCTTCATTTGATAAAGTAAAGTGGAGTAGACTCAAGTAAACCTACGTTCAAATCCTGACTCCATCGATCATTAGCTTTGTGGCAATGGACAAATTAATTTCCCTGAACTTTGGTGCCCACATTTATAAAATTAAGGAATTCATGAATTTTTTTGCTGTAAAATTTATGCCTAGGAAAAGGTCTAACACATAGTGCTGCCTCTAAATCATGTTATACTTTATATATATATATATATATATATATATATATATATATATATATATATATATATATATAATTTTAAAAAACTGGTAATACCTAACCTATATTATCATAAACTGTCATAAGAAGTTAGATTGCCTTTAAAAAAATCACAGTTCTCAACCAACAGGGCAGTAAGAGGTGGCCAATGAGGTATAAAGAAGTCACTGATGAGGCTTCACACAAAGTTCTTTAAAGGGGCCTCACTCAGCTAACATGCGATTCTGTATCTTGCTATTCCCTGTTTATTTTAAAAATATAGAATCCTTTAGTTTTAATGTAATGGTGGAGCTCTGGCTGTTGTCCTGCCATCACATACTGGCAAGCAGAAAGGTACAAGGAACTTAGTACTCTAAAAGATACTTTAGATATTGTGGAACTCACTCAGTCTACTTCTGTGGAATTAGTACACAGTAGAAGTATACTACTCAGTGGAACTCAGTCTACTTTGAACTCACTGTGTCCAAACTTATTGAGGGAGAAACAAGAAAATCCTGTCTTAACTGAAGATAAAAGTATTTGGATTGGGGCACCTGTGTGGCTCAGTTGGTTAAGTGTCTGCCTTCCGCTTAGGTCATGATCTCATGGTTCGTGGGTTCAAGCCCCACATCTGGCTTAGTGCTGACAGCTCAGAGCCTGGAGCCTGCTTTGGATTTGGGGTCTCCCTCTCTCTCTCTGCCCCTCCCCTGCTGGTGCTCTGTCCGTCTCTCTTGTCTCTCAAAAATAAATATACATTAAAAAAATTATAAAAATAAAGTATTTGGATTGCCTGTTACATGCAAACCAATGGATGTCCCAGAAACAAATGCGACTTTACCTTTGCGGAACAGGAAGGGCCCAACGGCACCGTGTGTTTCCTGGGACTTTGCTCGCATTGCTTGGAAGGTACTCTGGGCTGAGATGGTTTGGATCTGCTCCCCGGTTAAAGAGAATCCAAAGAACTCAGCAATTTGTTTTATTCCAGCGGTCAGGTTCTGAAAACAACATTTTCAAGGATAAACTTCTTTCTATGGGAATTGTGCCCGAGCAAAGACAGGTTTCTTAGCCAGAATGGATTTACTAAGCCTACCTCTCCAACTCACCTTTTCATCTCTCTCTTTAGACTTTCTTTGATACTTCTGTATCAATATTTGAGATAGCCCTACAAAATATTCTGTATTGTTTTTACTTTGTAGTTTCAATGGGTGACTCTTACTAAACTCCTCAGGATACAAATAATGATAGCAAGCATTAAGTAGTAGGTCTTATCTAAGATGATACTCATTTTATTAAAAAGCACCAGTCTAGGGGCACCTGGGTGGCTCAGTCGATTAAGCATCCGACTTTGGCTCAGGTTATGATCTCCCAGTTTGTGAGCAAGCCTTGCATCGGGCTGTGTGCTGACAGCTCAGAGCCTGGAGCTTGTTTCAGAATCTGTATCTACCCCTCTGTCTCTCTGCTTCTCCCTGGCTCTTGCTGTCTCTCTCTCAAAAATAAACATTAAAAGAAATAATAAAAAAAAAAAAAGCACCAGTCTAAATGAGCTGAGGAAATCAATGTATTTGTACATGCCCATTCCAATTCTCTTTTCTTCTGAATCCTATTTATAGCTAATGTTTAATTCTATCCAGAAAGTCTAATTTTTAGAATCCTGAAAACTAGAAGGAATCTTGCAATTAATCTTGTCTAAATACCCTTGTAACCAGTATCCCTACCAATGAAGATTCATAATCTTCTAGAACAGTTTCTTAAACTGTATTCTACAAAACACTAATTTACTTCAAGGTGGCTATAGATGTTTTGTGAAAAAAGAAAAAAAAGAAAAGAAAAGGAGAGTGAAGGGTGAGGTCAAATAAGTTTGGAATCCTTTTGGTTACATAAAGAGAAGTTTGTTTTGTTTTTCCTACAGGATCTCTCACTCTTGAGTATGTCAGCTTGCAATGTGAATGTCCCAAAAGACCCACAGTCCCCAAATCAGTTTGAATAGGCAACCTCCAAGCAAGAATTATTAACATCTGGGCAACATGGCATTCCATGGAACACAAGTTTCAGAAACATCATTGTAGACTAGAAGGATAAAAGACTAAATTAGTATGTTCTCTCATGTTACATAAATGCACTCGAGAAACAGAAGGGATGGATTCATTCATACTTCCCTTTGATAAGAATGTCAGAGGAGACTGGTGTTAATAACCCAATTCCTCTAGAAAGCATTTTGCATGCTCCCTTTTTAACATACTTTCTCTACTGGAGTCCAGGACTCTGGCTTCCCTCCTGCCTCATTAGCCCCTCCTCCATCTCCTTTGCTGGTTCCTCCTGTTTCCCAAACAGTCTATATGGGGGACTCTAGGGCTCAGTTCTTGGTCTCCTTCTCTTCCCTATGTATATACTTACGTACATGTAAGTATGTAATCTCATAGCTTTAAATGCCATCTATGTGCCAAATTTATATATACAGCCCAGCACTCTCTCCATTCAACACGTTTATAGTCAACTTGACCTCTCCATTTGGATGACTAATAAACATCTCAGACTAAGCATGTGCAAAGCCAAACCCCTGATCTTTCCCACAATCTCACTTCACCTGCTGGCATCTCGTACTCAAGGGACGACTCAGTTGGTCCTCTCAGTTGGTCAGGCCAATGATATTGGAGTCTTATTTGACTTCATTTTTCTCTCACTGCTCTTTCTCCCATCCAATCCAGCAGCAAATCCTAATAGCTCTTCTTCAACAAATATTCAGAATTTAACTACTTATTACTTCCATTGCCACTTCTGGTCTAAGCCACAATCTTCCTTTGCCTGGACTACTATACTACTCTCCTCATGGGTTTCTCTACACAATCTTTGCTTCTCTCTAGTACGTTTTCATACACCAACCAGAATGAACCTGTTAAAAACACAACTCCTATCACTTTTCTGCTCGAATCCCATAATGGTTTTCTATTTCACTCAGAGTGAAGGCCAAAGTAATTTCAATGGCTGGCCACATTATTCCCCTCACTCCTCTCTACCCCACTCGCTTGCCTCTGTTCTCATTGGTTAATCTCCCCTGGTTCACCCCTACTGACCCAGCCACATCCGCCTCCTTCATATCACTTAACCATACCAGGAACACTCCTACCTCAGGGCGTTTGCTCCAGTTGGTTCTGTATGCCTGGAAAATTCTTATTCCAGTTACCTACTCTGCTTACTCTCTCATCTTCTTTAAATCTTTGCTCAAATCACATCCATTCCATGAGGTTTCTACCAGCTATCTTATATGGGGATTTGTCCAACATCCCAATTCCCTACCCCAGACATTTCCAGTTTTCCTTAATCAATTATACCATTTCTTTTTTCTCACATATTATAAACATTTTTAAAATGTTATATTTATTGTTTTTCTCTCTCCCTGCCTCTTCCAGCTAGAAGGTAAGCTTCTCCAGGGCAGTGAATTTTGTCTTGTCTGTTCACTGATGTATCACAAGGGCCTAGAACAATGCTGGGCAGCACTAAATGTTCATGAATGGGGGAGGGGAAGAAAAAAAAAGAGGTTAGAGTGGGAGACAGCCAAAGCATAAGAGACTCTTAAAAACTGCGAGCTGGGGCGCCTGGGTGGCGCAGTCGGTTAAGCGTCCGACTTCAGCCAGGTCACGATCTCGCGGTCCGTGAGTTCGAGCCCCGCGTCGGGCTCTGGGCTGATGGCTCGGAGCCTGGAGCCTGTTTCCGATTCTGTGTCTCCCTCTCTCTCTGTCCCTCCCCCGTTCATGCTCTGTCTCTCTCTGTCCCAAAAATAAATAAACGTTGAAAAAAAAAAAAAAAAAAAACTGCGAGCAAACTGAGGGTTGATGGGGGGTGGGAGGGAGGGGAGGGTAGGTGACAGGTATTGAGGGCATCTTTTGGGATGAGCACTGGGTGTTGTATGGAAACCAATTTGACAATAAATTTCATATATTAAAAAAATAAATGTTCATGAATACCAATTTAAAAAATAACATTATATGGAAAAATCAATTCATAGCCAAATGCATGTTCATTTCCATCTCAGTTGAAACCTACTTATTATTTCTGCCATTCTTAAGTTGGACTATCTATCACAGAAGGAAAATAAAGCAGCCACTGTTAGTAATAAGTTGCTAAGCATTATTTTATTTCTGTTAAATAAACAACCTAAGCCCCTATGCACTGTTTTTTTTTTTCCCCCTAGCATTGTACCACAAATCTGGAATATTTATTTTTTTAATTGAATACAATATTTGTTCACACAACCAGACATTAAAAGTAGGTTCTCTATGTGATATTTTATAATAAATCTTGCTATAGAATGTCAATAATCAAAATCTTACCTTTTTCAGGTCTTCATATAATATGAACTTAACATTTTCATCATCAAGATGTTTGTTCCAGTTAATGGCAAAATCAAAATAGCTTCCCCAGGAAACTAAAAATATAAGGAAAAAATTCTTAGGGAATTTCAAATAATTGAGGTTAAAATTATAGATGGTTAATTTATGCTTTAAAATATAAACTATATATGTGTGTGTGTATATGCTCAGACAAGATGTTTGTATGTCATTATAAATCCCTGCTCCAGAAGAACTGGCATACGGCCATTCCTGTGTCAGATTTCTATTCATTTTATTATTTTCATAAATAATAACTAAGCAAGTTGCAAACGTGGTTTGATAAAAACTACCAGACATTCATGAATATTTACGTGAATAAAATGATTCAGAAATAGTGAAAGGTACACGAAAAACGACAGATAGTACCAGAAAGAAAAGAAATGATGAGACAGATGTTTTCTCAATCAGCATTGTCCAATAGAAATTTAATGAAAGCCACATCTGTAAATTTTAAAAAATGCTTATTTATTTATTTTTGAGAGAGAGAGAAAGCAGAAGCAAGGGAGGGACAGAGATAAAGGGAGACAGGATCCAAAGCAGGATCTGTGCTGAGAGCACAGAGCCTGGTTTGCGGCTCGAACTCATGAACCGAAAGATCATGACCTGAGCCGGAGTCAGAGGCTTAACTGACTGAACCACCCCGGCATCCCCCCACCACATCTGTAATTTTAAATATTCCAATAACCACATTAAGAAAAGCAAAAAGAGGGGCGCCTGGGTGGCTTGGTCGGTTAAGCGTCCGACTTCGGCTCAGGTCATGATCTCACGGTCCGTGAGTTCGAGCCCCGCGTCGGGCTCTGTGCTGACAGCTCAGAGCCTGGAGCCTGCTTCAGATTCTGTGTCTCCCTCTCTCTCTGACCCTCCCCCGTTCATGCTCTGTCTCTCTCTGTCTCAAAAATAAATAAACGTTAAAAAAAATTAAAAAAAATCAAATGTCTTGCTCAACATCACCCCAGTGTGAGTGATTTGAACCTGAATTTAAATTCAAGCTCTGCTACTTAGTGGCTGTGTGAGCTTTTTATGCCTCTATTTCCATCTTTACAAAAGGGGACAAGTATAGTATTTGTCCCCATGGGGTTCTTAAGAGAAATGGAAATTTTGGGGAGCATCTGGGTGGCTTAGTCCGGTTAAGCGTCCAACTCTTGGTTTCGGTTCAGGTCATGATTTCATGGTTCGTGTATTCGAGTCCCTCATCGGGCTCCACGCTGACAGCACAGAGCCTGCCTGGGATTCTCTCTCTCCGTCTCTCTCTGCCCCTCCTCTGCTCTCTGTCTCTCAAAATAAATAAACTTAAAAAAAAAAATGAAATGTTAAAATGTACGTGAGAGATAGTATATAGTGCCTGCCATGTAGTAATTGCTCAGTAAGTGGTAACTATTCTATCTAATATTAATTACTAATATATAATAATAAGTGATGAAGCCAATCCAGTCCTCTCCTTGCAAATCCTGCATGTTTTCCAGTACATTGAGCTTCCTTTATAACTTGAACGTAACAAAGCGTGCAAAGCAGAAACTTTGTACCACTTAGTGAGTGGTTTCCAGACAAACAAAACTTTGATCGTGGTGCTTCATAAGCACCTTCTGTACACTTCCCCCCCCCCCCGCCCCATCCCAATACTTAATCTGTGCTTAGGAGCCAATACTGTACCCAGTGGCCATGCATGTGGGGCGTGGTGTTGCTGTGCTGGTCACCTTTAGAAGTGGTCCTCTTTGGGCACCTGGGTGGCTCAGTCGGTTAAACATCCCACTCTCGATTTCAGCTCAGGTCATGATCTCACAGTTTCATGTGTTTAAGTCCCACATCAGTCTCTGCATTGACAGTGCAGAGCCTGCTTGGGATTCTCCCTCTCTCTCTGCCCCTCCCACACTTGCGCTGCTCTGTCTCTCTCAAAATAATAAATAAGTCCGTGAGCAAATAAATAAATAAATAAATAAATAAATAAATAAATAAAACTTTAAAAAAACATGTTAGGATGAGCACTGGGTGTTGTATGTAAGCGATGAACCATGGGAATCTACCCCCAGAACCAAGAGCAGACTGTACACGCTGTTTGTTAGCCAATAAAATAAAATAAAAGTGGTTCTCTTAGAGTGACCTGTCAACAACTTCTCAAGGATCATGTGGCATTAACTCTGCCTTCTATGACACTGCCAAGACTGAAAAGAGTCACCAACTAAAGGAGGCATCTTTAATCTCTGGCCATTATACCCATGGAAGCAGAGTCACTGGGACTTACAAGCAGTGGGACCACTGGCAAGTGTTTTAACTTTTTGGACTGGTTTTCTCATCTGTGCAAGGGGCTGGAAATACTTTATTCATAGTTTGTTATAGTCTTAAATGAAATCATGCACATACAACACCTCCTTTAGTACATTGGAGCATCAGTAGGCACTTACAAGAGTTTTTTTTTAAGTAATCTCTACACCCAATGTGGGGCTCGAACTCACAACCCCAAGATCAAGGGTTGCGTGCTCTACTGACTGAGCCAGCCCGAAGCCTCAGTAGGCACCTACAAAATTGCAGTTATCAATAACCAGAGGTAAAACATCAACATGGTCTAACAAAGCCTTTTCCTTTCTGGCAAACAAATATCTTAGATGTGTTTGCTCAATGTCATGGTTTTATCTCTCTCTCTCTTTTTTTTTTTTTTTATCATTGTGTTATATAGAGACGTAGGGGAAATTAACCAGAGATGCTTTTCTACATGACTCCGTATAGGCCTCTTGGTCCTATGTCTGTTCTATGGCCACCTCATACTTATAGGCAACATGTAAATTGCCCAAATTATTTTTAAAAACAGTAATGTATTATTGTTTGATGTGCAGAACTAGTAGTGCTATAAAACTTCATTAAAGTTTCATTAAAAGCAACTTTTTGGCGGGCGCCTGGGTGGCTCAGTCGGTTGAGCGAACGACTTCGGCTCCGGTCACGATCTCGCGGTCCGTGAGCTTGAGCCCCGCGTCAGGCTCTGTGCTGACAGCTCAGAGCCGGAGCCTGTTTCAGATTCTGTGTCTCCCTCTCTCTGACCCTCCCCCGTTCATGCTCTGTCTCTCTCTGTCTCAAAAATAAATAAACGTTAAAAAAAATTTTAAATAAAAGCAACTTTTTGGTTCCTGGATCCTCCCTAGTCTTCTTTCTTTACCTTAAAATACATTTGATTTTTTGTACTTTTGTGGTCATCTGTCAAAGTAAGAATTCCTTCACCAACAGCCATACCTTGGCCTTTCATGAACTGTCTGAAGAATTCATCCCAGGAGCCATAGCTTGGAATATCAGGGACATTGTTGTGGAAATGGAAAAAAGATACTGCTGTATCTTTAGGGTTTCGAAATATCACCAATATCTAGAAAGATAAAATTAAGTTAATTTATTCAGGTCTATATTTTGAACTTTGGAAAAGTGAAGGGGTGAACAATATTATTGTGTAATCTTGTATACGATATAATTTTGTTAACATTGAAGAAATTGAAGAAGCAGGGGTGGCAGATGGGGAAGTCTGGGGAGAGGGAAGAGAAAAGAAGAAAAAGCAGACTGATGTTGTAGCAGAGAACTTTTGCTAATGAACTTAGACATTAAGAAGGCATGTGTAGAAGATATGAAAAAAGCAAGGTGCCTGGGTGGCTTAGTCGGTTAAGTGTCTGACTCTTGAGTTCGGCTTAGGTCACAATCTCATGGTTTGTGGGATCGAGCCCCAAGTCAGGTTCTGCACTGACAGTGCAGAGCCGGCTTGAGATTCTCTCTCTCTCTCTCTCTCTCTCTCTCTCTCTGCCCCTCCCCCAGCTAGCATGTGTTCATGCGTGAGCAGTGCACACACTCTCTCTCTTTCTCAAAATAAATAAATAAACGTTAAAAAAAAAAAAAAGAAGATACCAAAAAGGAAAAAAGGGCAAGCTCATTAGAATAGTCATAAGGGCATGATCTGGAAGGGTAAACCACAAAGTAAAAATTGCAAAATAATATTAAAGAAAAAGTAATATTAAGGACAATGAAAATAATGTTCAGAGTTTGGTCAGCGAAGATCAAACAATGATAAGAGGAGCCAAAGCACCTATAGTTATGTTTGCAGGACATGAAGTTTGCTATTATACGTGAAATTCAGAAATAAAATTGCTTCAGACCTCACATAAATAATGCTCACCAGAAAGAACAAAAAAACACAACTTCTCATTTTCCTATCGCATTCTTTTGTTAAACTCTCTAAATATCTTAGTGGGATTCTGGAATCTATTCACTATAAAACAGATTTTAAAATATGTTCAATTCTAGGTATATGTTTTATATCCTAGCTGAAAATGCATTCACTTTGAGCACAATAGCAAATATATTTGAAGAAAGAACAGAAGAAATGCTAAATCACACGTTTCATTTCTCAAAATTCTATGATAAGATGCAGACTTCATCACATAGCTCAGAAAGGCAATATCTAGACATTAAAAACTTCAAACTGAAATACGAGTAGGGAGGGACACTCACCTTGGCTTTATTCTTGAAGATGGACCCAGGTAATTTGTCATAATGGAGATGAGTTGCCAGAATCCTTGGGGATGGAAACGGTTTCATTCTCTTAAAAAGTAAAGTAAAAAGTAAAAGCGTGTATGTCTTATGGTGAGTCGCTCTTAAGTGTAGTATCTGAATGGTAGTTCCAAGTATCACTACTGTGCCTTTTCTATTTCCCCCTCCAGTTTTTAAAATTTATTTCTGTTTTCTTAATTTGTGGGGATGAGGAATGGAGAAAGTCATAAATAATTTAAATCATCCTTCTGGACCGCCTTATAGGGTTTGGCTTACCATTTAGGAGGGGTCTTTTTTTTGAAAATTTTACCTCTTCTACAATCACACTAAATTCTTTTTAGAATTGACTCTTTGCAGCTCATAATTTGTGATCTATTCTGTCTTCATTTGGCTCTCTTCTATAGTCAAGGTCTTTACCAGAAATATTCAAGTTTTTCCATAGGTCTCCCAAACCCACTTTTAATATCTAGACTTTTTTTTGCCAATAAGATTCCATGCAATCAAATATCCTAACAGAACCTGGAAGTGCACAGTCACTTGAATATCTGAGAAATATTTTACTAGAGAAATTCTTGTCAATGTAAGGACTCAGTGATTGATTCTTTGTGTGTGTGTGTGTGTGTGTGTGTGTGTGTGTGTGTCTGCTTCTACTGATAATTTTAAAAATGAAGTTACCTGTTTAATCTGCCAGCGTTAAGGGTTTTAGTACGTTATATGGGCTAAAGCCTCGAGTTTCATTTCCACACTTGTAGAGGTCACTCGCAGCTGGGGCACATTATTTCAAGTGGTAAAATGATATTTAGACGTTTATAGCCAATGTTTCTGTAGAAACTTAGTGGACATCAGACACCAGCTCATGTCATGATCTTGCAGTCCATGAGTTGCAGCCCCGCCTTGGGTTCTGTGCTGACAGCTTAGAGCCTGGAGCCTGCTTCAGATTCTGTGTCTCCCCCTCTCTCTCTACCCCTCCCCTGTGCGCGCTCTCTCTCTCTCTCAAAAATAAAATAAACATAAAAATTTTTGAAAAAAAAAAGAAACTTAGTGGACATCTCAACTCAAGCAAGAGCCAAAAAAAAAAAAAAAAAAGGAAAAAAAAACACCTGAGATTTTAAAAATAAAAAACCAATTTAAGTCAATGATATGGGTTCCAGTGGCAATTAATAGTCATAATACTTGAGGGGCATCTGGGTGGCTCAGTCGGTTAAGCTCAGATCATGATCTCACAGTTTGTGAGTTTGAGCCCTGCATCTGGCTCTGGGCTGACAGCTCAGAGGCTAGAGCCTGCTTTGGATCCTCTGTGTCCTTCTCTCTCTGCCTCTCCCTTGCTTGCACTCTCTCTCTCTCAAAAATAAATAAACATTAAAAAAGAAGAGAATAGAATAGTCGTAATACTTGATTTACATCAAATTTCCCTAATTTTTAGTTTTGAACATCACTTTTACATTCATTCACAGCAATCCACTCAGGTGGATATTATAACCCCCATTTTAGAGATTAACAAATGACTTTGAGGTTTTAAGGGCTTTGTGCAAAATCGCACAGATGGTAATTTTCAGATTAAGTTATAGAATGTAGTTTCCACTGCACTGTATGGCCAAAAATCACAAAAAGACATATGAGAAATGGTAAAGTTCCTAATAGGATTAAAGAAATATCCAGGGAGAAAACGGGAAATAACTGTAACAAAACTGATGTGTCAACGAAAATGTGTGATGGGGCCAAACTATAAGCAATGTAAAGACTGGATATAGACATATTTTAAGAAAATACATGTATTTAATTTTATTTATTTTTGTAAGTAATCTCTATGCCCAATGTGGGGCTCAAACCCACAACCCGGAGATCAAGAGCTCACATGGGGCACCTGGGTAGCTCAGTCTGTTGAGCATCCGACTCTTGGTTTTGGCTCAGGTCAAGATCTCACAGTTTGTGGGTCTGAGCCCCTCATTGGGCTCTGTGCTGAGGCACAGAGCCTGCTTGGGATTCTCCGTCTCCCTCTCTCTCTTCCCCTCCCCTGCTCATGCACTCTCCTTCTCTCTCTCAAAGTAAATAAATAAATTTTAAAAATTATAAATAAAAGGGGAGTTGGAGGGGAGCCTGGCTGGCTCAGTCAGAGCATGCAACTCTTCATCTCCAGATTGTGAATCTGAGTCCCAATTCGGATGTTGAGTTTACTTTAAAAAAAGTTGGAGGGGCACCTGGGTGGCTCAGCTGGTTAAGTGTCTGACTTCGGCTCAGGTCATGATCTCACGAGTTCGAATTCGTGCCTGCATCGAATTCAAGCCCTGCATCGGGCTCTGTGCTGACAGCTCAGAACCTGGAGCCTGCTTCAGATTCTGTGTCTCCCTCTCTCTCTCTCTGCCCCTCCCCCGCTTATGCTGTGTCTCATTCTGTCTCTCAAAAATGAAGAAATTTTAAATAAAAATTACTTTTTAAAAAAAGTTGGAAAGCTAGAGAAATGTTAGCATAAATTTTAAAAGTGATGATACACACCCTCTTTAGAAAAAAGGTTATGCAGTAGCCTGGAAAGGAGAAATCAATGGGGCTTTTCATTAGCCCGTTCATCTCTACCTAGGAAAGTTTCTTAAAACTCCTGTCCCCACATCCTGAGCTGGTCCTGACCTCCCACCTCTGGGCCCTGCTGTGGCTGCTAGGCCTCTGCTTCCTCCTGACGTTGCAACCCACCAGATCCAGGATGCACGCTTAG
This sequence comes from Neofelis nebulosa, assembly GCF_028018385.1. Taxonomy (NCBI): domain Eukaryota; kingdom Metazoa; phylum Chordata; class Mammalia; order Carnivora; family Felidae; genus Neofelis; species Neofelis nebulosa. The sequence continues at coordinate 30,503,838 of NC_080790.1, forward strand.
CTCCCCACTCCAGCCCAGCCCCAAGTCCCTGAATACCTTACCTGCCTGTGTTTTTCTGTTACTTTAACCCAATCCATGGAAATGGGCTTCCTTCCCCCTAGGATCCAACTTTTCAGTTTGTATTTGTCATCATGCCATGTGTCTCTGTCGTTTTCCAGAAACCCCTTCGTCACTCCCGATCCAGTGACTTAATTCTCAGTAACTGAGTTCTTCTGTCTGCTTGTTGGGAGTCCTGGCAGTAAGCATCTCTGAAAGTTTTGCTGAGACTGTAGTCCGCCCCCCCACCAAATGCGTTTCTGGCGGGGCTGGGGCTGGCCCTCCTCCCATCTGTCCTGTCCAGGCACTGAAGTCTTGAGGCAGATCCTTCCTCCCTCCCTGTCCTTGCCTTTCCTGCCTGGGAACAGAACTTTCTGTCTCACACCCAAGCCTCACCTGGTTACATTGGTAGTGGGAGCAATAACGTGTGGTAAAGTGAATTAGAACAGGTAAGGGGGCGCCTGGGCGGTTCAATAGGTTAAGTGTCCAACTCTTCATTTTGGGTCAGGTCATGATCTCACAGTTTGTGAGATCAAGCCCTGCATCGGGCTCTGTGGTGATAGCATGGAGCCTGCTTGGTGTTCTCTATTTCTCTCTGGCCTTTCCTTGCTCATGCATGCTCTCTCTCTCTCTCTCTCTCCCTGAAAATAAATAAATAAACATTAAAAAAAAGAAAGAACCTTAGGGTGCCTGGGTGGCTCAGTCGGTTAAGCGTCTGACTTCAGCTCAGGTCATGATCTCATAGCTCGTGAGTTCTAGCCCCGCGTCAGGCTCTGTGCTGACAGCTCAGAGCCTGGAGCCTGCTTCGGATTCTGTCTCCCTCTCTCACTCTGCACCTCCCCTGCTTGCACTCTGTCCCTCTCTGTCTCTCTCAAAAATAAAAATTAAAAAAAAAAAAAAAAGAACCTTTATGCACATCAGTGGCTTACTCTCTCAGCTACTACCCTTTCCCATCCCCCCCACACACCAGAGACATCACTGATACAGGGACACCAAAGATAGTGTCTTATTAGGAAAAGACTGGGGGATGCTGACATAAACTGAAAGTAGAATGAGCCAGGCCTTAGAGGAACCCTTCTCTTGCCATCCCACCAAGTTTCTGTCTTCAGAGAGAAAGTTTTTATGGTTTTAATTTTTTTAAAGAGATCTTATTTTTTAAGTAATCTCTACACCCAACATGGGGCTTGATCATACAACCCCAAGATCAAGAGTAGCATGCTTTACTGACTAAGCCAGCCAGGTGCCCCTCATTTTAATTTTTTTCTTCAGGTTTCTCGGCTTACTTTCCCTCCTAGTTCTCTTTAATAAGTAGGCTGTCTATATTGTGCAGAGGTTAAGAAGCCCAAATTGGACAATTTGGGTTCAAATCTTGGCCCTGACATTTATAAGCCCCTTGACCTTGGGCAAGTCTCTGACGGTTTGATCTTTTGAGAAACGGTGATGAGGTTTTTTTGCCCTGAAATGAGACAATCCTTGAAAGATGCTGGGCTTATATGGTACGCACAAAATAAGTTGCAATGATTATTAGTGTTAGTACTTTCTGAACCCAAAACTAAAAAAATCCCCCAAATGGAAGAAGTCTTTCTATGATAATTTACTATAAGTTTAAAGGCTGTTTTGTACTAACCTGATATTTTTCTGGGTCCCCACATTCAAGAATTGGAAATTCTGGATATTCATACTTTTTGTTAGATTCAGCAAATATTAACTCACTAATGATATGTAGAATCCAATTTGAACCTATAAGAAAAATCAGAGAAACAAAGCTCATTAAAAGAACCTTGGTATAGCAAAGGCATGTTACTTGTGCATATACATCATAAAAATTAAAATCTAGGGGCGCCTGGGTGGCGCAGTCGGTTAAGCGTCCGACTTCAGCCAGGTCACGATCTCGCGGTCCGTGAGTTTGAGCCCCGCGTCAGGCTCTGGGCTGATGGCTCGGAGCCTGGAGCCTGTTTCCGATTCTGTGTCTCCCTCTCTCTCTGCCCCTCCCCCGTTCATGCTCTGTCTCTCTCTGTCCCAAAAATAAATTAAAAAAAAAAAAAAAAGAAAAAAAAATTAAAATCTATAGCCACTCTGTGGTGTGTACAATTGGTTCTTCTGCATTTGAAATAAACTGGGCTATGGAAAGAAATAGAGTTTTGTGGAAAATAGAACATACTTACATTAGTATAAATTCAGGTTACCTTATTTTTCAGATTTCTCTTTTAACAAGAGGCAATTCTTCTTAAATCTACAATATGTTCCTTATAGAACAATGTTATGTTATAGAAATGATTGTTTATTATATATCACATATTATTGTACCTTACATTAGTAAATATTTCCTTTGAAAAAAATTTTTAATGTTTATTTTTGGGAGAGAGACAGACAGACAGACAGACAGAGCCTAAGCAGGGGGCAGGGGGGCAGAGAGAGTGGGAGACACAGAATATGAAGCAGGCCCCAGGTTCTGAGCTGTCAGTGCAGAGCCCCGATGCGGGGCTCAAACCCACGAACTGTATGATCATGACCTGAGTCAAAGTCAGACGCTTAACTGACTGAGCCACCCAGGTGCCCCAGTGAATATTTTCTAAAAAAGTATATATAATTTTGAATTTATAAAAACTCAGCATCAAATAATAGAAAAATATCAAATAAAGATGACTTTAGCAAACACTTAGAGATGAAATAACAGTTTAAAAAATCAGATTGTGTAAAATAGGGATTTAGATTCTGTTTTTTTTATCGTTTATTTATTTTTGAGACAGAGAGAGACAGAGCATGAATGGGGGAGGGTCAGAGAGAGGGAGACACAGAATCTGAAACAGGCTCCAGGCTCTGAGCTGTCAGCACAGAGCCCGACGCAGGGCTCAAACTCACAGACCGTGAGATCATGACCTGAGCCGAAGTCGGACGCTTAACCGACTGAGCCACCCAGGCGCCCCTGATTCTGTTTTTTTTTTAATGTATTTATTTATTTTGAGAGGGAAAGAGAGAGGGGGAGGGAGGGAGGGAGGGAGAGAGAGAGAGAGAGAGAGAGAGAGAGAGAGAGAGAGAGCTCATGGGGGAGGGGCAGAGAGAAAGGGAGAGAAAGAATCCCAAGCAGGCTCTGTGCTGACAGCGCTGAGCCCCATGCAGGGCTCAACCCCACGAACCATGAGATCATGACCTGATCTGAAATCAAGAGTCAGATGCCTGACTATGTCACCCCGGTGCCCCACAGATTCTTAATTTATCCTCCATTGATGAATGACCATTGTAACACTGGTTTGAGAAGCTGGAGGATTGATGATGTTTGATCCTGAAAAATAATTACATGGAAATCATCATATACATTATAGACATGGCCATGCTCCTCAGTCAAAAACCAAGATGAAAATCTTTCCTGCTCTCAGTGGCCGATGGCAAATGGACTTTCTTGCATTTCTCTTTCTGGTTGCTAGCCCCACCATGCCTCCCTTTCTGCATCCATCATCCTTCCCTCAGACCCCAGGATTTCTAAATCTAGCAGTTCTGGTTATTGATTTCACAAGCTATGTCCTTAACCATCTTGGTCGTCCTCCTCCCTGACTTCTGGCCAGCTTCATGCGGAGAGGAACCACCTTCCTCCCACCTTTGCCTTGCACCCTGCCCAACGTACTCCTTATGAAAAAGCGCCCTTGTAGAAAATGACTTGTTATTTACCACACTTTGGATAAGATGCAAGCACTATGTCATCGCTTCTGGCTTCAAAGGTGTCCAAGGCCTGGAAAGTTTCTGAAGTGCACATGGTGATGGGGTACGGAATCCCCTGGTGGGTGAAAAACAAGCGAGAAAGTGCAGTTTCTTTTGATTTTTCCAGAGCTTCATCAATGTAGTCAATAAATTTCGACTTGTTGGCCATGCTGGCTTTCTGCTAATGAACCTGTTCTGTGGTTGTCCGGCGGCAGCCATCGCTTTTAAAGGAGTTTTTCAGGAGGTGGAATAAAGGACTCCTCCCATTCACATGAGAAACAAGTCATTTCATTCTCACCCCTTCCTCCCCCCACCTGCCTGTTTGCACGCCCACCTCTGACAAAAGGCAAACCACAGGTGCAAAAACAGGCTGAGGATCAGGGAGTATTACCCCAGGGGTTGATTATATTACCATTATGGACAATCCTCCCAAGGAAAGGAAGAGTAGAATCTCCGACCAGACGATAATAGATAATAACTATCTAGCAAATAGTTCTTTAATTGAGTCAGACATACAATTTTCCATCACCGAATTGAGGAAATTTTAGAAGTCAGCAGAACATATCTTACTGAGGCAGGTAGTACACATAGGGGAGCAACTTTCAATCTCCATTTTACAGAGGGAAAAAAGAGCTGACCAAAGAGGGTTCCCAGTTGGATAGGGTTCTGGGTTTCACTTTATTTATAATAATGTCTTTTTAAAATGTTGGTAAAAAGGTAGAATTGGAATGTCCAACTGTCTTACTATTTTTGTATTTCCTTATGTAACAATGGGATACTAGTCACTGTAGGTGGGAAGGTGGTGTATTTCAGAATCTCCCTCCCCACCCCCTCCCCGCCAAAAAGGGAGGTAAGACTGGACTCCCTGCCAAGCTGCTTAGTGGGATTGTCCCTTACCTTATAAAGAGTCTTTGTTTACCTGGGGAAGGTAGAATTTAAGGTATTAATTCAAATACTGCTGTTGTCCTTAGCTTGCTTCTTAGTGAGTAAAATGTTAAAAAAAGACAATATGCCTGGATCCTGTTTTGACACTAATGCCTGTAATTATAGGAGGATTTGGAGGACTGTTTGGACTTGGTAATGTGAGCTCTGATTCTTCGTAGTCTCCCTAGGCTCAGGGCAAATGGTCAGTCTTACAGTTCTACCTCCTTGACTCTGTTTTATCTGCAAGATTTTATTTTTTAAAGTATTCTCTACACCCAATGTGGGGCTTGAACTCACAACTCCAAGATCAAGAGTCGCATGCTCCATTGACTGAGCCAGCCAGGTGCCCCCCCCCCCCACTTGACTCTTAAGTGTCTACGTGCATGATGCAGGGAAACAGCATGAATGATTGTAAAATAACCTAGATTATATGCTCGTGTGCACTGGTGTGCTTTTGAGTGCGGGTAGGCCCCAGGTTCTGTGCAACCCCAGCTTCCATTTAGCTCCTGGATCCACCTAGGCTGGAGATAAGTGATGGGGGACCTCTCAGACGGCACTGCCCAGGCTTGGTTCACGCTCCTTGGTGGGAGCAGCACAGAAGGTTTGTTCAAAGCTCCTTTTCTTGAGATTACACACATTGCTCCCTCTTTTAAAAAAAATTTTTTTTTAATGTTTATTTGTTTTTGAGAGAGAGAGAGAGAGAGAGAGAGAGAGAGAGACAGATTGTGAGCAGGGAGGGGCAGAGAGGGAGGGAGACACAGACTCTGAAGCAGACTCCAGGCTCTGTCTGAGCTGTCAGCACAGAGCCTGACACATGGCTCAAACTCACAAACCATAAGATCATGACATGAGCGGAAGTTGGATACTTAACTGACTGAGCCACCCAGGTGCCCCGAGACATTGTTCCCTCTTAACTTCTTTTCTTTTTATTTTTTTTCTCTAGGCTATGGACTTACGCCAGATGACAGAGAGAGACAGAATTCTGGAAAGAGAGATTGAGAAAACAGGTGACAAAAAATGTCTAGGGTGATTGAACTCAAGTCTGGTTAGTAAAGCAAGCAAGTGAGGATCAAGAAGCATATGTGCCCATTGGCCGCAGGCTGATTTTTAGGGGCAGGTAAATCGGCCCCTCCTGTGCCATCCCTCCCTTTATGGAGTGGGATGCCCCTTCAGGATTAAATTGTGCTTTTTTTGTCTTCTTTAGCAAGAGAAGTCCTACTTGCTAGTGTAGTACAGGATTGAAATTTACTTTGGAATCTTACATGGAGAGGGCATAGCCTCTTGGTATTTGGGGGAGTTTATTAAAAATTGGCTTCCCTCTCTAGAACTTGAACACCAGAAAGTCAGGGATGATGTGTATGAGTTAGTGGATGCTGAAAACATTCAGGATCCAGGATGGTTTATCTGGTGACACTTTGACATCCTAGAATGGGGACAATGAAGAACCACTCAACTCCAGCCCTGGGCAGCTGGCAAGGTCCTGTCTCCACTGCCTGTGTTTCAGGGACAATGCCACCAGAGGCTCAGTCACCCGCTGTTCTGTGTTCTGTGGCCCTTCTAAGGGAAGGCTGGGTTGCCACCAAGATCCTGGGCCTCTCTTTTCCAGTAGGTGCCTTTTGGCACCAGTGGCCATGGGTCATCTAATCTCTGTAACCTCATGCCAGTTAATTGAAAGAGCTTTATTTGGAGGATCCCAGACAGGTTAGGTAGCTGCTCTTTCTCTGAGATAACCATGGGAGAATGGTCAGCAAACCTCCTACGTATTTATTAGTGAAGAGATCCCTGCTGACTTACACCTGCTACTTGTGAGTCTTTCCAATTGACACTGGTGGGAATCGGTGCCACTTTGAAAATCTGCCATCAGAGTCTTTCCCACCACCCCCAATACCCTCAGCCCTCTACCCCAATTCACTGATTGTATTAACTTAACACAAGTCTCCATTGAAGTCTATATTTCTCCTGTTCTAAACCTTGTGGGCAAATGGTCCTTACCTGCAAACATGTTTGTGAAATCTATGATGGGGTCCAGGATGTGTAAAAAATGAATATGAGGATGCCATATAAGTTTTGTGTAATACCAGGAAACTCCCACTCCAATGGACAGCCTCCTTTAATTAGTTTATATACACTCTCAGTGGAAGTGATTGTGTCTCTGTGCAATTATTTCAGCCTTTGTTATCAAGTTTTTTCTTTTCTTTTTTTTTTTTAATTTGAGAGAGAGAGAGAGAGAGAGAGAGAGAGAGAGAGAGAGAGAGAGAGAGAATCTTAAGCAGGCTCCATGCTTAGCACAGAGCCCAACTCTGGGCTTGATCCCACAACCCTAGGATCATGACCTGAGCCAAAATCAAGGGCCAGATGCTCAACCAACTGAGACGCCCAGGCGCCCTTCTTTTCTTTTCTCAATCTGAACCATTCCAATTTACCTTTTCGTCTTGTTTTGTCACCCTGGTTCATATATCTATGTATGTATGTATGTATATAACAAATATAAATATAAATTATATATTATATCATATTGTGTATTAAATACAATATATATTAAACAAATTCCTGGAAGTCATTGGGGCTGCTTTTGAAATGGGAAATATTTATCCTGGGTGAATCTTTGAATAGAAATGAATCTCTAAAGACTGCACATGTCTTGGCTGGAGGAAAAAGAACATTAACAGAGTAGGTAATAGCTGGGGGTGGAGTTCTGAAAAGTTTTGAGAAAAACAGATCATGACAGCAAAAACAATAACTGACAAAATAAAAAAAAAAAAGACCAAAAAAAAAAAAAAAAGAGATCTTGGGAGAAAAACTGGAGAGAAAGTCAGGTATATAATATTAATAGAATGGGGGCTCAAGCCAGAGATAATTACTATAGAGCAGATAGAAGAGATAGAGACTATATAAAGCCCAGACATTAAGCGGATACTGTTAAAGCCGTGTTGTGGCAGTTGGGGATCTGGATCCGTAGGGACCTGAGTGATCTTGACTAATGACATGCTTTAAATTAGTAGTTTGCAGATCCACATTTCTCACAACTTATGATGGTTTAGTTGTGTAAATGAACCATGTATGTGGCACTGTGGGGGTTGTACAGGAAAACTGGGGACATCACAAAGAGCTCCTCAGAGGCACTTCCTTTACCTGGCTTTGACAAAGACAGCTCCAACTAGCTTGCCAAAGACAACTCATCCCTTCTCTAAAACCTCAGGGGTCCTTCAGATTAGTACCAAGACCCTAGGGGCTCCCGGCTGGCTCAGTCAGAAGCAAGACCCTAATCGCTGTGTACTTTTCATTGGCTATTTGTGAATGTATTTTCCCCCCACTAGACTATAACCTCAATGAAGGTAGATCTGTGTAACTATTTTGGCTAGCCCAGGCTTCGTCTTGTACATAGTACCATAATAGACCTTTATATTCCTTTTCTCCTCTTCTTCCTTCTCCCCTTCTGCTTCTCCTTCTCTTCCTTTTGGGTAGTATAGGCAGTGCATCTCAAAATTCAATTTACAAGCGAATTGTCTAGGGATCTGGCTAAAATGCAGATTCTGATTCAGTAGGTCTGCATTTCCTACAACTTTGTTTTGTTTTTTAAGTAGCCTCCATGACCAGCATGGGGCTCAAGCTCATGTCTCTGAGTTGCTTGCTCTACCGTACTGTGCCAGCCAGGTGCCCCCCTAGGTCTGCATTTCTAAGAAGCTCCCAGGTTGCTGATTCTATCACACTTTGAGTTGCAGAGTGTAGAAAAATAATTGAGCACAGGTTTTCCAGTGTCCCGAGTTCAAATCCAATTTTAACTCTTGTTAACTCTGCTTGTGGGCAGGGTAAAACTCCCGCCTTCTCTGTAAAATGAGATACTCATACCACCTAGTATGACATAGGGTTTTTCTGAGGATTAAATAAATTAACGTACATAGGCGGCAGTCAGGATCTAGTTTCTGTAAGGAAAGCACAACAACGGGGCACTTGGCTGGCTCCGTCGGAAGAACATGCGTTCCTTGATCTAGGGGTCGTGAGTTCCAGCTCCACACGTGTTGAAATTATTGAAATAAATAAAACTTAAAACTTAAAAATAAATAAAACTTAAAAAAATAAAAGGAGCACAATAGGGGCGCCTGGGTGGCTCAGTCGGTTGAGCGTCCGACTTGGGCTCAGGTCACAGTCTCACAGTTCGTGTGTTTGAGGCCCGCATCAGGCTCTGTGCTGACCGCTTGCTCAGAGCCTGGAATCTGCTTCGGATTCTGTGTCTCCTTCTCTCTCTGCCCCCCCCCCCCGCTCACGCTTTGTCTCACTCTGTTTCTTAAAAATAAATAAATGTAAAAAACAAAAATTTTTTTTAAAGGAGCGCAATAAAAAGTAATCACGGGGCGGGGCGGGGCCAACGCCGGGAGGGGCGGGGCTTTGGCAACACTCGCGCATGCGCAGTCCGTAGTAAGCGCCTCAGTAAGAGCGAGGGCTGACTCTAGTTGAGAGTCCTGACTCTTGATCCTCGGAACGCTGAGCCGGGCAGGTTTTCTTTGGCGGGGTAGGAGGTGGGGGGTGGGTGCGCGCTAAAGTTCTGGGTTCATACGGAGGAAAGTTGGGTGTCGCTATATCCATCCATTCAGCGGGAGAGTCGCGGGAGAGGACCGAGTGTTTCCGGGTCGCTCGGCGACCTTGGCCCCGTGAGCGGGCAGTGCAGCCTGCGATGATGCCCGCGGGAGTCGGCTGCGGGCCGGGCGGGAGCGTCCGGGGAGCCCGGGCAGGCGGGAGAGCGCGGGGGGGCCGCCGAGATACACCGGAGACCCGGGGGCCTGGGGGCCGCGCGAGGGCCTGAGGATCGTGGGTAGCCAGCCTGAGGCAGCTCCCGGAGGCCTCGCTGGTTCCTTGGTTCTTGACCGTGGGAATCTGGACAAAGTGCTTTAGCTAATCAAACCCAGGGACGTAGCTGAGAAACCTTGCGTGCGTGCGTGTGAGAGACCTTGCTGTGTGATAAATCGTGTTGCCTGCAGATGCTGAGCCGTGTCGGTTTCCAGCTGTAGTGGACGGATGAGGCGTTTTCAGACGCAACATTTGCACGTTTAAGCTTGTGCACCCTGAATCAGCTTCTCAGCCCGGTGCTTTGTGAACCCCCATGACGCACAGCCCTGCTTTCCTTCGAGCCCATTCGGGGACTGCTTTCTTTTAAACTTCGCCTAAGTTCTGTCCTTCTCCAAAATCTTGTCTAATCTTGTTCCTCCTCTGCTAGTTAGTAACCTAACTTCGTCGTGGACAGGTATGCCTTTGGTGGTCTTTGTCAACTAGGCTTTATCAGTCGTTATAAACACCTTTACTGAAGTCGAGGGACTTGTAATGTAAAATGTGTGTATATATTTTTCAAAAAGGTAAACACTGAATTATACAGTGTTACTTGTACTTTATGTTTTGAACCCTTAACCTCACCTCCCAACAGAACAAAACCAGATTTTATTTGGATTCCTTACACTGTGGTTATGGCTGCAGTCAGGCTTTATTTTTAAGTTAAAAGAATATATATTTTTTTCACCCGTTGAACATTAAAACTTATCCCACGAGGGGCGCCTGGGTGGCGCAGTCGGTTAAGCATCCGACTTCAGCCAGGTCACGATCTCGCGGTCCGTGAGTTCGAGCCCCGCGTCAGGCTCTGGGCTGATGGCTCGGAGCTTGGAGCCTGTTTCCGATTCTGTGTCTCCCTCTCTCTCTGCCCCTCCCCCGTTCATGCTCTGTCTCTCTCTGCCCCAAAAATAAATAAAAAACGTTGAAAAAAAAATTAAAAAAAAAAACTTATCCCACGAGAGGTCCCTGTACCAGTCATGACTTACTTGGTGTCAGGTACAGCATTGTAAACAAAACAGTTCTCCATTCCCACCCACTCAGCTGCCTGTTGGTTACATACAAGTTCTTTATTAACTTCCTCTGCTTCGGTTTTTAAAGATACGAACAATAGTTTTAATCTTTTAGTCCCCAGGGTGATCATATTATCAAAATGAGGGAAAGGAATTTTGGAGGGAAGGGACACCTGGTAAAGAGATTAATCGGATAATCCCACAAAGTAGGGTAGTTAATTACCCCGTCTCAGGCATTATAAAAAGGAGTCAAAAGGAAATGGTGCAAACGCATGACCGTGAGCAGAGAGCTGGGACTGTAGAGTATCACAGAGCTTACCATCTCTGCACGGATGTTAGAGAACAAACAGTATGACACAGCATACATTGACGATATCAAAATCCTAAGATTAAAAACGACTGGTTTCTCCTGTTGTTGGGGTTCTAGGGAGGCAGAGTAATAACTTGAGTTTATGTTTCATATACTCAGTAAGAGTCATATGTTATTTTCTTGACTTATATAGCCCCTTTCCCTTGTTTAGCTTTTACATTAGAGAAAGAGAATGAAGACTCAAACCCTTTTTGATTGGCTTTTATTTTAATTGGAGCGAATCAAGATCTGAAGTCTAGGTTGCCACTTACTGGATGGTGGTGATCAGTTTTCCTAATGTGGTACAGGGGCCTCTTGTATACAAGTCATTGGAGTTGCGTGCAAATGGGGCACCTTACTGGGATGCTAACCCTCAACTTGCTGAATCAGAAAGCTGGGAACTCAGGAACTGCAGGGTGAGGCCCAGGAATGTGCATTTTTAAGAAGCCTTGTGGGTGATGTACTTAGTTTGAAAGTACTGTTAGAATAGCACCTCCCCAGAACAAGTTGATTTGTTGCTCAACTTTGAAATGCTTGGGCTGTGGCACCTAGTTCACTATATGCTGTATAAATAAATGAAAACCTCCAGCTATGAAACATGTACAACCACTTACAGAATAGCCTTACTTTTGTAGGGCACTTACAAAGGGCTTTCACATATGCTGCCCATTTAGATCATCTTAATATTTTTTTGGTTAAAAAGAAAGGATTTACCCTCTCTCTCAACATTCTATATTCTTAGGTAATTAAAAATCTTAGTTCCATAAATTGTTAGTTCTTTTTACAGTGCTTTTTTCAGTTTTATCTCCTGCCCGTGCTTTATCCAATGGTATCTTTGGTTCATTGTGCCCCTTAGGGGTGGAGATTGAAAACTAGGAATGTGGGACATCTAATACAAATAAGTATACAGTATACATCATTCAAACTGGGAATGAATTATTTTTATGGAAGTGGTATTAAGTTTGTTATGTGTTCACTCAGGTTTACATGTTGTTATTGTTAAACTTAGGATGGCCCGCACTATGGAACCACTGGCAAAGAAGATCTTTAAAGGAGTTTTAGTAGTTGAACTCGTGGGCGTTTTTGGAGCATATTTTTTGTTTAATAAGATGAACACAAGTCAAGGTAATTCTAATTCAGAAGTTAATGTTTTCTAGAGGGGTGTACAGTCTGTTAATGCATTTAGGTGCTAAACAGTTTTAGAGAAATTGCTTCTTCCAGGTATTGGGCATTTTTTTGGGTATAAGAGGAAAACTTGATGTTAATTATGGACCTAATGACTCTTCTTCCTAAATGTTGTTTGTAGATGAAAGAGAATGTTTCACACTTCTATGGATTTTACTAGTCAGGGGCATAGAGCAAGTATTTTTGGTCTGGCTTAGTTTGGGAACATGGGTGGAAGAAATTCAGCCTGCCAATTATACCTCATCGTCTGGTAGAGTAGTGGTGGCATAGCTGAATCATCAAATAACCACTCTCAAAGGCTATCATATCTGAGTTCTTCCTGTGTGTCAATATTGGACACTAAAAACCTTTCCCATGCCACCGGCTATCACTGAAAGTGCTTGACATTTTGTGGGGGGAAATTGTAGAGTCCTCAACTTTTTGAATTATTAAGTGGTGCTTTCTTTTCCTAAAGCAGATAATAGTAGTCCTGGGTGGTGGCCATCTTTGAAACTTATCATGTGTCCTCTTAAAGTATTTTAGTGCAACACTGTGTTCTGGATGCTATTCGATCTCACAAAGTCTCTACACTTTTCAAGTAAGGGTGTAAAAGAAAACATCGACATGGAATTTAAGAGCAAATTAAAGTTTCTAATTATATTAAGAGGGTAAAATAGAATCCATCGAACAATGAATTGTTTTTATGGATTCCATTTTGCCTTACTATGGAATTAGAAATACGTCTACTCAGTTTTTTATCTCAAACATCATAGCTACACATTAACACTGAAAAGTTGCTTTTTGTCCCTTTTCTAAATAAATTACATCATGTATACAAGCCAAATTTGAAAAACTCCAAAAGGAACTATGGGAGGCAACATGTAAGGCAAGTACAACTTACACCCCGTCCAAAAGATATAGTTCCTGATTGCCAGAAGGACCTTAACACAGATTCTTGTCTCATAAACCCTAAAGCTAGCACTAATTATGGACTCTATGCTTTAATATTTAATTTTAACACTTTTTCTCCATCAGATTTCAGGCAAACAATGAGCAAAAAATTCCCCTTCATCTTGGAAGGTATGTTTTAAGAGTATACAAAAACTTTTTCAGGTACCCTTTAAGTAATTTTTTAAATGACCAATTAATGGTTAAGACTTTAATTTTGTGGTGTCAATTTCCAGGAATTACTGCCTATCCCTATTTTAGCTCCTCTGAGAACACAGGGTGGAGAAAATTCTCATTTGGAGATGAGAGTAGTTAGCCAGTGGTTAAAAATGTAGACTTTGGAATGAAACCTATCTGAGGTGGTGATGGAATCAAATCACTACCTAAAACTTGAGTGACCTCTGGTTTGCTAATTTCTTGGGAGCTGTTTCTCCATACAGTAGTGATAATAATGGCCATCTTTATGAACTGTTGTAAGGATTAAACAAGATGACATTGTGTAATCACTTAGCGCAGTATCTGCTATAAAGTAATGCTTAATAGTGCTTATTATAACAGTACAGATGCTAGAGGGCTTGTAAGTGAAATACGTATCCTACTGTCTTTTTTACTTTACTATTAAGAAATAAGGAAAAGAGGTTTGATTTCTTTCAATATAGTTTAATTTTGACACTTTTACATGATTTTATAAATGACAGCTGTCTTTATTTATAGTTTATTACAAATCTGTTGAACAGTCTGGAATGTATGGAGTCAGAGAGCAAGATCAAGAAAAATGGCTGAATAGCAAAAATTAAGAGTAAGTACAATTTTAACTTATAGTTTATTTAGAAAACAATCAATTTCTTTGCTTTTTAATTTTCTGAGTGGTTTTTGGCCTCTTCTTTTTGAAATTTTTCTTTTTCTTGATGATACTTTTTACATCTCTGTTGTGTAGCCAGTCATCACGTTCAGCCTCCCATCTAAGCTGTTTGAGACCTTTGTGGGGAAGAAGAAAGATGAACACACCATGTTGTAGACTCCTGGCCCCACAGAACAAAACAGGAACTTCTGGTCTGCTATGGCTTAGTCATTTCCCATCCACTATGCAAATCCCCTGCTCTTGTTTGTTGCTTTCCTTCTGCATTTATTGTTAAAGATTACTGTTTAACAAATAAAAGACTAGGTCAACAAAGGAACAAATACCCTAAAGATTTTATTTCCCCTGAACGCTTTTATTGGCAAAAGAAGAGAAGCCAGTAACAATATCAGAAATAATGTCTATAAAGTACTTATAAAGCTACTAAGCATACTAATATATAAAAACTGCCTCTCTAAAAGAATTAAACAGTTTAAAGTAACTACAGTCTTTATTAAAAAATGTTTTTTATATTTATTTTGAGAGAGAGAGGGAGACAGAGTACACAAGTGGGGGAGGGGCAGAGAGAAGGAGAGACAGAATCCCAAGCAGGCTCCGCACTGTCAGTGCAGAGCCTGATCCCACAAACCATGGGATCAAGACCACAAATCATGGGATCATGACCTGAGCCGAAATGAAGAGTTGGATGCCTAACTGACTGCATCACCCAGGCGACCCAAACGTAACTACAATCTTTACTGCTGTAGTCTAAATGCTTTTTAATCCTACATGCTCCCCAGACACTGATGAAAAAAGCCATTCCTTCAGGGTTGTAAGGAACCATCTTATTTATCCTTACTAAAAAAGGTTGTCTAAAAATACTTACGTCTTCGGAAGTTGTAAGTTAAGGCTACTTAAAAACCTCCATAAAAATTCAAGTTACTTACTTGCATTGTCTTTGTTAGCCATGGCATTCATGCCAATGTTATCAAACTTGGATCCCATATTTTCATCCAGTAGGTGGCCAAACTTAAAAAGAGATACATTTATTAGAAAACTCAAAGCAGTGTAGAATAGCTAGCTTTTTTTTAAAAGATCTTATTTTTTAATCTCTCCACCCAACGTGGGGCTTGAACTCACAACCCTTAGATCAAGAGTCCTGTACTGTACCAACTGAGCCAGCCAGTTACCCCCAGAGTAGCTAACATCCTGAAGCATATTTTAACCTTACCTCTTCAGCTGATACAAATAGGCTGGAGTCATTGAAATTTCCTTTCTTTTTTTTCCTTGGTCCTAAAAAAAGTGTAAGTGTAGATTATTAAATTGTAAATCCATTAATTTTGGAAAAATACAACATTTTAAAATTGAAGTATAGTGGGCACACGTTACATTAATTTCAAGTATACAACACAGTGATTCAACAATCTTTCAACATAGTTTTGTTGTAAAAAAGTTGTATTTGGGTTAAAATACAGAATTACAGTTTCCTCATAGCACCATTAAGTAGCTAGCATTTTTTTTTTTTTCAACGTTTTTTTATTTATTTTTGGGACAGAGAGAGACAGAGCATGAACGGGGGAGGGGCAGAGAGAGAGGGAGACACAGAATCGGAAACAGGCTCCAGGCTCTGAGCCATCAGCCCAGAGCCTGACGCGGGGCTCGAACTCACAGACCGCGAGATCGTGACCTGGCTGAAGTTGGACGCTTAACCGACTGCGCCACCCAGGCGCCCCTAAGTAGCTAGCATTTTAAAATAAATGTATTTTATTTAAGAGTTGGTATATAGTACTTTTTAAATCGTATCCTAATAAAATTGTTTAGATGACAAATAGTTTGTCTTCTTGACTGTCTTTCCGATTTGGCCACTGATCAAAGTTTACCTAATTTCATAGTATCAGGCAAGATTAATTCTAAGGGTGACATGGATGAATTTTGGAATATTTAAGGCAAACTGTAAATTCTCATTAAGTCAGAGGTTTTATTCTTTGGACTAACAGTGAAGAAAGTGATGGAAGGTATATTATGTTGTAAATGAAATTTTTGTTTACACTTCTCAAAATGGTTCTCCTTAGAAAAAATAACACTCAACTTATAATTGTGAATATAAACTTTTTTTTAAGTTTGTTTATTTATTTTGAGAGACATTGGGCAAGAGAGGGGGAGGGGCACAGAGAATCCCAAGCAGGCTCTGCGTTACCAGCACAGAGCATGACGCAGGACTTGAACTCACGAATGCGAGATCATGACCTAGGCTGAAATCAAGAATTGGATGCTTAACTGACTGAGCTACCCAGGTTCTGAACATAAACTTTTCAAAATAAAAAACTAGAACATCTATTTCTAATATTCATTAAATTTTAATTCATACACTAATAAAAATTTTTTAAAAATGGCTCTACTAGATGCAAAGAATTTGAGTAATATTGTTTCAGAAAAAGTGAAAATGGATAAAAACAGTATTTCTAGTTAATATATTTACTGTTTTTATCCATTTTCACTTTTTCTGAAACAATATTACTCAAATTCTTTGCATCTAGTAGAGCCATTTTTTAAAAATTTTTATTCACTATGGGGCACCTGGGTGACTCAGTTGGCTAAGCATCCAACTTTGGCTCAGGTCATGATCTCAGTTCGTGAGTTCAAGCCCCAGGTCAGGGTCTGTGCTGACAGCTCAGAGCCTGGAGTCTGCTTCAGATCCTGTCTCCCTCTCTCTGCCCCTCCCCCATTCACATTCTGTCTCTCTCTCCCTCTCAAAAATAAACAAACATTAAAAAAACCTTTTTTTGATTTTTATTTACTTTTATTTTTTGAGAGAGAATATGCATGTGTGAGTGGGGGAGGGGCAGAGAGAGAGGAGAGGGAGAGAGAATCCCAATTAGGCTCCACACTGTCAGCACAGAACCTGACATGGGGCTTGATCCATGTACCATGAGATCATGACCTGAGGCAAAATCAAGAGTCAGACACCCCATAGTGGGCCAATTTTTAAAATAGCTTTATTAGGGAATAAAATTCATAATAAAACTCAGCTGTTTTTAAGTGTGTAATTCAGTATGTTTTAGTAAATTTACAGAGTTGTTCAATGTCATCACAATGCAATTTTAGGACAATTCCATCAACTCCAGAAGATCCTGGTGCCCATCTGCAGTCATGTGCCCTCTTCCCAAGAAGGCTTTTGCCTTTTCTGGTTATTTCATGTAAGTGGGATCATTATGCGGTATTCTGTATTTGGCTACTTTCACTTAGCGTAGTATTTCTGAAGCTCATCCATGTTATAACATGTAACAGATCAGTACTTAATACCATTTTATTGCTGAATAATATTCCATTATCTATTCTTTAGTCAACAGACATTTAAACTGTTCCCACTTTTTGGCAGTTAATAATAATGGTGCTACTAACAATCATGTGAAGTCTGTGCATTGATACCAAAGCCACTTTTGATAAAATAGCTTCTACAGCATTTCATCTCAAATTTTGTGTATCCTTAAATGGGATACTGTTATTGAGTATTTTCTCTTTAGCTAAAATTCCCATTTGTGTATAGCACCTGGAAACGCGTTTTTGGTTTTCACTCACCTTATATGTATATATCTATAACTTCAACTGGTGAGCCCTGTTACTGCCCTCTTAAAGTTGCCTTAAGGTTTGTTTATCCTTAAGGATATCCAACATTTGCAAATATAGGGTGAATACCACCCACCTCTCCCTCTGCAATTTATCAATGTTTGAAATTCCTTTGCCTTCTTTTGTTTTAATCAATTATGTCAGGTATCCTTTAATTCAAAACTATTGTCAGCTGAGATCTAACATCTTTCAGGCTCTGGTCTTCAGAAATAATAGTAAGGTCACTGAGAGAGCATCTTTTAATGAAAGTCTCAGTAGGACTTAAGATAAAGCAACATTTTTAAGTTTACTTATTTGAGAGAGCACATGGGGGAGGGGTGGAGAGAGAGAGAGAAATCCCAAGCATGCTCTGTACTCAGTGCAGAGCCTGACATGAAGCTTGAACTCAGGAATGCTGTGAGATGATGACCTAAGCCAAAACAGTTGCATGCTTAGCCGACTGAGCCACCCAGGTGCCATTTTCGTAATTTTAAGTAATCTGTACACCCAACATGGGGCTTAAATTTAGAACTCCAAGTTGCATGCTCTGCTGACTGAGACAGCCAGGAGCCCCAATGTTTCTTTTTGGAGATGATTTTGGGGAAAGCTGTCTTATATTTGAGCACAGGCTAGTATTAAATTGTGACCTTATACCACTCAGCGGATGACAAAATCTGAAAGATAATGTTATCATTTACGTATCAGGTAAGTCAATCTAATTAAGAGGACTATGGTTGGGGGCGCCTGGGTGGCTCAGTCGGTTAAGCGGCCGACTTCGGCTCAGGTCATGATCTCACGGTCCGTGAGTTCGAGCCCCGTGTCGGGCTCTGTGCTGACAGCTCGGAGCCTGGAGCCTGTTTCGGATTCTGTGTCTCCCTCTCTCTGACCCTCCCCCGTTCATGCTCTGTCTCTTCCTGTCTCAAAAATAAATAAAACGTTAAAAAAATTAAAAAAAAAAAAAAAAAAGAGGACTATGGTTGTCAGTACTTGAAAGGGCTTATAAAAGTTTTGCAGGTATAAATGTCTGAGAGACTACTACCAAAATATAGTTATTATTTTTGATACTTATTAGCAAAAATATTTAATGTCCAAAATATTTTAACATTTAATTTTAAAAGAAATGTTGTCAAGCATTTTAATTATTTTTAACTTTGCAAATCTATTTTTATTCGTTATCAGTATTTATTAGTCAGCAGAAACGAGACATTAGAAGCAAAGCATAGAAAAAAAGTAAGCCTATGAATTTATCACAGATTTCAGGAATAAAATATAATGCTTTCTACATTACAAAACATTTTTTAATGTTTATTTAGTTTTGAGAGAGAGAGAGAGAGAGAGAGTGAGAGTGCACAAGCAGGGGAGGGGCAGAGAGGAGACAGAATGTGAAATGGGCTCCAGGCTCTGAGCTGTCAGCACAGAGCCTGATGTGGGGCTTGAACACACAAACTGTGAGATCATGACCTGAGCTGAAGTCAGATGCTTAACCCACTGAGCCACCCAGGAGCCCCCTGCTTTCTATATGTTTATTAAAAAGTTAAACTTGTCACCTGATACAGTACCTTTTTCTTTTACTACCACTTTACAAGTGTTAACATTAAAAGGCATAATCTGTTATGATATACTTTATAGATGATCGAGAGATTTAAATAAGAAAAAAGTTATGAAGAAAAAACTGAAGGCATATGTGGCAAACAACTTTCACATATTAAAAATAGAGAAAACTGTTATTATCCATTATAAAAACAAAAACTACATTGTACTAACCAATTAAGAAGTTTCCCAAAATAATAATGAGTGGTAACTTTCCCATAACCACTGTTTAGGTTTAAAAGAGAGTAAATGCATTCCTTACCTTGAAATGATCCAGCAAAGTCCAAATCATTTGCACCTTTCCTTTTGCTTCTCTTTGTATTGATTTTGGAGCTGACGTCATCAACTTCTATTTCAAAAAACCCAAAACAAAAAACAACACCATGCTATTAAGCAATTTAAAAAACAGAACTGCCACTGGGCTAAGAAAAATGATTATTTTTACTTTTAGAAATAATTACTACTCTAAAATTTAAAAAGGGGAACGTAACAGCTCAACAGGTATTGAAGAGACAGCTTAAGTGCTGATTAAAATAAAAGCCCAAACACCTGGGTGACTCAGTAGGTTGGGTGTCCAATTCCTGATTCTGGCACAGGTCATGATCCCAGGGTGGTGGGATCAAGCTCTGCATCGGGCTCTGCGCTGAGCATGGAGCTTGCTTGGGATTTGTCTTTCTTTCTCTCTCTCTCTCTCCTTCTGCCCCTTCCCCAGCTCATGCTCCTTAAAATAAAATAATATATATATGCATATATGTATATATGTATATATATATTTACATGTATATGTGTGTGTGTGTATATATAATATATATATAATATATATACATATATAAATAAATGCCCAAAACTCAACTCTTTAAAAGAAAAAAAAAAAACAAAACCCTTCAGTTCCAAATAAAAGTAAGAGGGGAAAAGGTCCTATTTAAATTTTTGGCCAATCTCATTATTAATTTGAATACAGGATAATATGTAAAAAAAAAAGAACACTGTAGTAGAAAAACTAGCTTACACTGAGGAATAAAGGAAGATATGTTTTTTTGGCCCATATTTAAAAAATGCCCTTACTTTCATCATCTGACACATCCATGAATGTTCCTCCATCTTCATCAATTTCAGTAAATTCTTCATTCAGACTTCCTAAAGAAACTTCATCATCATCTAAGTTATCAAATAGGTCATCATCACTGCCTTCTGAATCTTCATCTTCTGGGTCTTCCTTAGCACCTTTTTTTTTCTTTTTCATGTTGCTGAAGAAAACCAAAAACTTGTAATGGAGAACATTGTTTTCCTAAGTGTTTTTTGGTGACCAGAGGGTACTAGGCTAATAAGCACAGAATCTCTATTTAATACACTAATGTGTATTATAAAGGTCTAAAATGAAAGTACAAATCCATTTCCCAAACTTATTTCAATAAACTTCTCCTACACATCATAGTCCTGTACTTTACTGTTCTGAGGACAATTTGGGAAATGCTGAGAAAACAACAAAGTTAAGAAAAGACCAAAAAAATTGAAGTATTTTACCCAGCAAAATCAAGGTCATCCTTTCCAGAGGTGAAACAATTATCATCTTCAAATGTGTCTGTCAGAGAACAATATACAAACTGTCAGACATAGCAAGGAATAACAAAGTTGACCTATGTCTTCTATTTGAATCAATTAACACAGTCATGACTGTGCTAGTTGTGACAAGTAAACACCAAAACAATATAAATCTGATTACTGCTGGTGTGTTTGATTAATCTACATAAACCTATGACCTTAATTAAATACTGACCTTAATTAAATCCCCAAACTAAAGTGGATTCCAGTTAATTTCAACTTCTTTCTACAACTCTTTTATGGCAAGAGGGTAAATATCAAAATACTTAGCAATTTGTAGTCCTTTTAAGTGGTTGTTTTTAAGTGCTTATGGTATTCTATCTATACGATGCACAAGAAAAACAAACTCAATGTAAGCTTTTCTAATTTCCCATTTTTTGTTTTAGCCTAAATATAGATTAAAATTTTTCTAGTTCTGTGGATCACAAAGGTAAAACAGATGAAACAGCAGACTATTGCTACGAATAGTGCAAGGAGATTATTAGTAAGAGTAACAATGGCTTCTCTTTTATAAGAGATTAGGCCTTAAGAAGGAATATATACCATGTAAATACAAACTTATTTTTCCCATTAACAGTCCATGCACAATCCCATACATTTCTCTGGAGCAAGTGTAGGTGAACTACCATATGCCACCAAGGTACTTCTCAATCCTCTGTTGTCATTTTCATGGCATTCTTAGCTAAATGATTTATCTAAAACTAAGATTATTACTACAACTAATATTCCAATATTCTAAAAGGAAATAGAAATAGATTATTTTACAAATTGAAGAGCTGACAAAAATAAATTACCAATCATCTTTTCAAATTCCTCATCATCCACATCTTCTATACTTTCTTCATCTGCATTCCGTTTTTGTTTCTCCTTAACAATAGCAACCTTTTTATAGTATCTAAAATAAAATAGATGTTATATATTTGATAATTTTATGAAAGAGCCCATTTAACTATAATTAAAGCACCTATGACCAGTGACACAAACAAGTGTAAAAACTTAACTCAGCTGGATATAAATGACTAAAATTTGCATTTATTGTAGAAAAAGTTTTGAATTAAAATAGAAGCCTCTGGATGTGAAGTATAATACATTTCAAAGATTTCATAAAAACACTTCATCTTAATTAAACGGCATAGTAAAAAGTTGGTTTAGGGGCGCCTGGGTGGCTCAGTCGGTTAAGCGGCCAACTTCAGCTCAGGTCATGATCTCGCGGTCCGTGAGTTCAAGCCCCGCGTCGGGCTCTGTGCTGACAGCTCGGAGCCTGGAACCTGTTTCGGATTCTGTGTCTCCCTCTCTCTGACCCTCCCCCGTTCATGCTCTGTCTCTCTCTGTCTCAAAAATAAATAAACGTTGAAAAAACAATTCTTTAAAAAAAAAAAAAATTGTTTTAGCATCAACACTAATGATCTAAGTGTTAGAATAAGACCAACTGTGACTCTAGAGAATATCTAATCACAATATTTTATGTCAGACGCATCCTCTTACAAGGGTACAGTGAAACATGGCATTCTGCAAATGGGATCATACCCTCAAAATTCTTCACACAAAATGTTTTTTAAAAATCAAATCAAATGGAATTAACCAGTCAGATAATGATAACAGTACTAGTAGGTTTAGGACTTCTCTCTATAGCAGCACAGTGAATTTTGCTAATTCTGCTTAGAACCATGTTTTAGACAACTTACTCCTGAGTTGCTTATTATGTTAGACTGGTAACGATTTAAAGCCTATAAGACAATTATTATATTAAAAAAATAAGAAAGATAAGTTTCATAAAGTCAAGAGTCATAAAAAATTACCCCAAATTTACTTGCTCTGAAGTTTCACTTACATATCCTTTTTTTTTAATTTGAGAGAGAGAAAAAGCGAGTGAGACAGAATGCACACAAGCTGGGGAAAGGGGCAGAGGGAGAGAATCCCAAGTAGACTTGACACTCAGCAGAGCCCGAGGCAAGGCTTAAGACAAAATCAAGAGTCAGACGTTCAGCCAACTGAGACACACAGGTGCCCCAGATTTCACTTAGATATCTTAAGATTAGCAACTGAATGATTTATAAATTCCCTTTGCAAAACAACAAAAAACCTACCTTCTAATCTTTTCAAGACACACCTATGTTAATGAAACATTTTATGGAATCTAAAAATTTCAATTTTAATAGTACCCCAAATGAAACTGTATTAAGTATATTACCTGTAGAAAAATAGTTCATCCACTGGTATTTGGCTTTCTTCTTTTGCAAGGAATTCCTTACTGTTCACTACGAAAACAGATTAAGACAAAAATTTTATTAAAGTAATCCTTTTTTATGTTATTCAAGCTCTTAAGACTACATACAGCATACCTATAACTCTAAAGTCTCAAAATGTTAAGGAAGATGGACAGAAGGCATCTTCTAGTGCATAGGACAATCTCTGGAAAAGTCTGAGTGCAGAAGACCCAACATTTGAAACTATTTGTCAGCTACAATGAAGTATGCAGCCACCCCACCAGTGCATCACAGAGAAAGAACATGGTTCTCTCATTGTCCTCCAACTGCATCTAGGATCCCAATTTCAAGAGAAAATTAGAGTTCTCTTAATCACTTTAAACTTGACATTTTCATCTCAGAAAAAAGGCAATAATGCCTGCCATTCTGGAACAGGAAGTAAACGTAAACAGAATTATCCACAATTTTACATAATACTAAGATGGAAACTAAGGAACAAGAACAAGGCACTATAGGAATATTAGTTTTCCCTCTTCACAATAAAATTTTCTAACTCCTCTTGATTAAAAGCAGATTTGGGTGAATTCTAACTATTAACTTTGGGCAAGTTCATTTACATCTCTGGGTCTTTGTGAAATCAGTTGGGAATTAAATGATTTATAAGGTGCAAATTAACCCTAGTCTCAACAAAAAGCTGTGACTTATTATATAAAGAAATATCTGAATACAGAAACAGAATCAGGTCCACAAGATGGGTACTCAAAACCCACAGAAGGTTATCAACTAGTTTAAAATGATGCTTTGTGGGGCGCCAGGGTGGCTCACTTGGTTAAACATCTGACTCTTGATCTCAGCTTAGGTCATGATCTCAGTTTGTGGGATCGAGCCCCACGTTGGGCTCTGCTGCTTGGGGATTCTCTCTCTGCCCCTTCCCTCCCCTACTCTTGCATGCGAGCGCACATGCTCACTCTCTTTCAAAATAATAAACATTAAAAAAAGGGGAGAAACCTACTAAAAAAAAAAGATGCTTTGTGACAAAAGCAGTTGTGGGTTTTCTGCTGAACCCATATTAGAGAGCTTAAGATGGTATTTAACTATGAAAGATAGGTATATGTGTGTGTGTGGGGGGGGTCATCACCAATAAAGCTATAGATGATACAGAAATGGCAAAATATTGATAACTGTTCAAGCTGGTGACAGTTATAGGGGGTTCATTATACGATATGTGTATTTACTCTGGATATGTTTGAAACTTTCTGTAATGTAAAAAAAAAAAAAAAAGAAAAAGAAAAAGCCCAGTTAGACGTGGTAAACTCGCGAATGCATACACATTTTTGGGAATAAGAGATGGATAATGTCTCTGGTGCTCAGTTTTATTCTGGTAAAGTGGAGGAAAGAATAACACAACTTATGTATTATTGACTTGTTCATTTCAACTGTCCAGGCTTGATGCTTACCAGCAAGACTACGAACATCCTTCATAAAATGTTTTCTTTTTGGCTGCATCACAACACTATCTGTGTTTTCTGAAATGTAAAATCAAGACAGTGCAATGTAAAACCTAGTTGTATGCTCATTTTATTTATTAAATACCAACACTGAAAACCAAATAATTAAATAGAAGCATACCTTTGCCTGTATGTGGCTTTGGATTTCGGTATACAAATCGATCTAAGAATCTCATTAATGTAAAATCCTGGAGTGGGTCCCCTGAATACTGAATATGATTTCCCTGAAAGGCGGAGAGGGTGGGAGGATTAAGAGCTTAAATCAAGTTATATAGATGCATCCAGATAAGAAAAAAAAAAAAAAAGGAAAAACACAATGCACAAAGGCACAAATATGCCATAAATGATGGTTCAAATATCCATCTCATCTCTCTTTACTTGAAGAATTACACACACACTCATACATACACATATGTACTTTATGATGCACTGCTGACTTTATCAATAGGCCAATGATATTAATACTATAGGTCATCTAACTATTAACCAGGAACCAAACACTGACGTGGCAAACACAGCAAATGGGAAAGGAATGGGCACTCTTTCCTCAGGAGACAAGCCAGAATGTAGTTAAGTAATGGCTGAAGTTTTCTAATATCCTGTATTTCCTTCCATTCACCTCAGAGTCGGAAGACTTATCTGCTGCACTGTATTAGACAAGCCACTGCTCCTTTACAACAGCAGAAAATGTTTATGATTCTATGTGGTAGACAGAAAACAGTGTATGACCAATTATTGATTATCTAAAACTAGATTATTTATTCTTATTTCTTATCTTTGTAGTATTTTAGACTTACCTGAAGGATAGTCTTTGCAAAAAGGGCCACAGAGGGATGAAAATGCTCAGATAGCTAAAAAGAAAAATGTGAGCAAAGTCAACTTTTACTACAGTAAATCCAAAAAACTGAAACTTGAGCCAATACATTAGAGAAGAATGATTCTCAAAATTTTGGTCTCAGGAGTACTTTATACATTTAAAAGTCAGGGACCTCAAGAGCTTCCTTAATTTAAGTGGGATATATCTACTGTTATTTACCTAATTAGAAATTACAACAGAAAACATTTTTTTAAGTTTATTTATTAATTTTGATAGAAAGCCAGATACGGGATTGGAACTGTGAGATCATGACCTGAGCTGAAACCAAGAGTCAGATGCTTAACCAACTGAGCGACCCAGCCACCGGCAAAAGAATTTTAAGTTTTTATTTACTTAAATAATCTGTACAGCCAAAGGGGGGCTCAAACTCGACCCGGAGATCAAGAGTCACACGCTCTTCTGACTGAGCCAGCCAGGTGCCCCACAACAGAAAAATTTTAAGCAACTGTTTACAGTCAACTTAAAATAACAATGAGCCTATTATACATTAATGTAAATAACACGGTTTATCAAAAGTAAGTTTTTCAGGACAAGTAACTATTAGAAGAGCAGAATTATTTAACAGTTTTGTAAAACTACTCAATGGCTGGCTTAATAGAAGACAGTGGATTCGCATACATGCTTCTGTAGTCCATGTTATTTTTAGTTGGAAGTATATGAACGGTCTTTCCTCACACAGATACATAGTTGGAAATAGGAGGTTTAACTAATAGTCTTTCACATAATTGTGGATTTTCTTCTTTGCTACTACACCCAAACTGAAGATTAGTTGCAATATGGAATCTGAAACCATTATCAATCAGCTTTTCGTACTTGCTGCTTAAACTTAGTCTACTTTGAATAGATCTCTTATTCATGACTTTGTAACACTGTGCATCAGTCATTTGGAAAATACTGATTGAGTTATGTAGTTCTTCCAAATGCTGGTTACATTATCACAAAAATTACACTGGTGGTATCCCACTGATTTTATCAGAAAAGTTTTTACATATTGAGAAAGGGTCTAGTTCAAGGTGGTGGTTACAAGATTTCTAAACTTTTAGTCTTTGCTTAAAGGCTTGAATTTTAGGGGTGCCTGGGTGGCTCAGTCAGCTAAGCGTCCGACTTCAGCTCAGGTCATGATCTTGCGGTTCATGAGTTTGAGACCCACACTGGGCTCTGTGCTGACAGCTCAGAGCCTGGAAACTGCTTTGGTTTCTGTGTCTCCTTCTTTCTCTGCCCCTCCCCGCCTGCACTATCTCTCTCTCAAAAGTGAATAAACATTAAAAAAAAAAAAAAAAAGCTTGAATTTTATCACTGACCATAAATACTGTCAGCTGTTTCACTTGAAATAAGAGATTCACTTCATTCACTTTCAAGAAAATGTCTCCCAAATACCCAAATCTGAATAACCGGTTTATCAGTCAGCCAGTCTTTCATGAAAAAAGCAGCTAGTTGAGCTTACAACAAACTACACATGTACTTTTCCTAAGACACGAGAAAACCTTCATACTTAGGTATGCACAAGTGTGTTATGGATTCTGGCTGCATATGCACACAGAATATAAAAAGACGTGTACTCTAGGGTAAAGATCATCACTAATTTTTCCTGTTTCATCATTCTTATGTGATACTGGCTTTTTTTGGTTTTTTTTGGAAAGTAAGTGGTAATGAAGAATATAATGGCCATGAATGCAATATGGTGCTACTGTCCCTATGTGTGCTAAGGCACAAACAGTTTTATCCATTTTAATATCATCAGTACCACGGTCAACACAGTTACAAAGGCAAATAATGTGCCTTGGTATCACTATGAAAGTAGCTGTGACCTTGTAGACTCATTGAAAAGGTGTGAAGGACACACAGGAGTCTATAATGAAGCACTTGTTTAACCAAAGGTATCATAGAAAGTTTATCGGATATATTAATTCCTCTAATGCATTTATTTAAAAAAACTTTTTAACATTTATTTATTTTTGAGAGAGAGAGAGTGTGTGAGCAGGGGAGGGGCAGAGAGAGATGGAAACATAATCTGAAGCACACTCCAGGGTCTGAGCTGTCAGCACAGAGCCGGACACGGGGCTTGAACTCAAAAACTGTGAGATCATGACCTGAGCCGAAGTTGGACACTTAACGGATGGAGCCACCCAGGTGCCCCTTCTCTAATGCACTTAAAAAGTAACTATATTTGTAAATAGTTCTATCTACACAAAACTTCTCAGGAAGATCTAATGCATAAAACAAAATCCACCCTTTATATAGAGTCCTCATATGCAATAACCTGCTGAAAACACAATTTCTTTTATTAATATTATTAAGATGTTATATTTATTATTTATTAATTTTGCATGCGCATTATTTAAGATTTTCTACATGTGAATGTAGAAACGTATAAATGCGTAAATTTAGGGGTGCCTGGATGGCTCAGTTGGTTAAGCGTCCGGCTCTTCATTGCAGCTTAGGTCATGATCTCACAGTTCATGAGTTTCAGCCCTGCAGTGGGCTCTGCGCTGACAGTGCAGAGCCTGCTTGGGATTCTCTCTCTCCCCTCTCTATGCCCCTCCCGTGCGCACATGCACGCTCTCTTAAATAAACTTCAAACAAACAAACAAATAAATAAATGTGTAAATTTAATGTTTAGCAGAGGCCACAGAAGTATGAGTTATAAAGCATTACAGCTGGGTGACATACTTCAAATTGCTTCCTTATGCCAATTAACTAATTAAGTAAGTAAACACTATCATTTACAAGAAAAATGGAAACTTCCAAAGTGTTAAATCCATGAGGGCAAATAGAAAGCACTATTGAATTAAAAGACAATTTAAAATCACTTTACCTTTTTGAGTTCCCAAAGACTTGTGTTTTCAGCTCCACAGAACAAAGGGTTTCTACTGAATGGATCATAGGTCTTTAACTTTTTGCCACCTGAGAACAAAAAAATACTATTTCTCAAATGCTTTATTCCCAGCCCAAGAGTTCACTAAAAGGTATCACCATTAATGTTGTGTCCAATTACTATAATATGTATGTGTATATGTAATGTAACTGCAATTTTCAACATTCTTAGTTAGCCAGGTATCTACCTAGATTAAAAATTCTAAGCCCCAATGAGAATTAGTTATGGTACCCAAAATAGCATTTGCTACCTTGAAATAGCAAACTGAATAAACCAGGCAGCAAAAGGTACCCAAATCTGGGTCAATTAGGTCATTAGTGTTAAAATGGCAAATAACCTGATGATGAAATACATCTAAATTCTTTCAGAACTTTAAGAGCACTGAATATTTGTTATTAAATTATGTGCAAAAATAATGCTCACTTCGAACAAGTTTTATATTATCTTCATGTTTGCAGAAACTCAGGATCAAAAATGTAAGAGAACTTTCAGAACACATCACAATGTCTCTACTTCACAATGTACATGCTCATCATCTTTCTGATGGATTCTTTTAAAAACTTTCCTGCTTGCTATCATACTTCTCTTTTACATTTCACAGGCAAACTGAAGTGTGGGGAGATGAAATAATTTGACTAAGAGTCCCACGACAAGTTTGAAGAAATGGATCTGGCCCATTTCTTAATCTCCAAGGTTAGTGTGCTTTTCTTTTAGAGCCTCAAATGAAGAGGCTGCATTTCCAAAAGGTATTTGCTTTAATTTTTAAGATCTAAATTACTTTAAAATGTGCTATTATCTATACTATTATTAATAAATGTTATCAGTGATTCACTATATTAAAAATTTAGTTCTAAGTTCCTGAATATATCTGGTTATAAAAGCTCTACTTTAAAAAAAGAAATACTGAGGTCTTCTAAAATGGTATACTATTAATTTCTATTAAGATCAAAGGGGAATCCAATTCCCTGGTTTAAAAGTTCAAGAGAAAAATTTGAAGATTAAGAAACTCACCTTTCAAATTATCAAAGTGCACCCAAGAAGCAGACTCTGATTTTTTTGTCCCCACAGGACCGTCAGACACAGTTTCTTCTGTCTCAGCTTTTTTAACTATATCTGTTTCTTTATCTGCATCAGTGAATTGTTCTGTGTCTTCATCATCTCCTATGTCAATAAATTTCTCTTCATCAGACTCCTAAAACAATGTTTTAATAAATGTACATTAATCAGCTGAAAGTCTGTATTTAGTTAAGTGAGGGAGTTCTGAAGAAGATCCACTTATTGCAATAATGGTGAAACATGAAAGTTCCATCAATCAAATTCATAATGAGAGGATTCCATGTTCTTTTTCCTAAATGTAAAAGGAATTAAGTTTTCAATTCCCTGAAGACTTTGGGGATTTTTTTTTGTTTTTTTTACATGAGAACATTCAACCCTCAAATTTCTGACGTGTTATAAATAACCCTATGAAGTAGGTGCTGATATGTCTATTTCACAACCAAGGAAACAGGTTTAAGAGATCTACTAGCTCTGTAACTATCTGTAACCACCTCACATAATTTTAGTTTAGTACAGTTTATTATGAGTAAAGGATCAAGCAACATGCCCACCTAGTAAACTGTACACCTGGGATTAAAATCTAGGTCTGTCCAAATCCAGGACTCACACTTGTTCATGCTCCAGAGAACTAAGTTATTGAAGCAAAGAAGAAAATACCAATATATTTCAGAACCCACTCGATTTAAAAAGCAGTTGTGAAATATACCGGATGATCATCTAGTTGGCTTCTTAAACCTGGTTTTGCTTTAAGGATCTCCGACACAAGATATAAAGCTCCACATATGAATGGTGGCATCTGTTCACAAGTAACTTGGAGTAACCTCTTCACAAAAGCCTTGACCCTGCGCAACACGATGTCCGCTTTCAGAGACTTGTAGACAAGATTAAGAAACATGGCTTGCTTAGAACACAACATCAACCCTGGATCCAACATCTTCCTATAAAACAAAAACAAGATCAAATATTTATTCATAAAATACCTCCACAACCAGCAGCAGAGGCAGCTGCTAACCTCATCTTAGTTGGGGATAACCTTCCTGTTTATTTTACAACAAGAGACCATTTCTGGTAAAATGGAAGTCAATGACCAAAACAGAAAGAATGATGATCTTGGGGGTGTCGGGGGGGGGGGGGGGGGCGCGGGAGTTATCACAGGAGAAAGAGACTTTTTGTGGGTTTCTTTTCCAAGTGTTTCTCCATTCTCTAGGATAACAGCCTAATTTTTATATAGATACAAAACTGTACATGAAAGGCTAATCCAAAACCAAATAATGAAAACTGACTTATGAAAGCAGTAGACTAGACCAGGGCTCTTCCTATCCTTGTAGTACTACCTCCTACCTGGGGACCAGAGGCAGCCTCGACATATTTCTAATGAAAAACATACATGTAGAGTAGAAAACCGAACATGATACTTTTATAATTCTCTCTTTATCCTAGTCGCTGAATCCTAGAGATGCTTCAACTGTTCTTGCCCTCCAGACATTAGGATATCCAGAATTAACACAATCGTTGGTATATGCTCATGTGCAGTGTTACTTCTTATTCTAAGCACTTCTATTAACTTTTTCCCGTTAATACTAGAAATGGAAATATTTGATCTTGTGAAACATTTTCATATTGCTCTGCATACCCAGTTTTCCCCATTTGTCAGTTCTGTAATTCTGGTGATATTCTGAGATCTCCTATATTATCTAATCTTTGATATTCAATTTTCTCTCTTCACATTTAAAATTTTCAGTATTTCCATCTGTTTTATGACTCTTTTTAAAACCCTTGAGAGTTTAGATAGGTGTGTCCCCACCATTTGGCAGAGAACATGCTCTGGAAGTTTTTGATAAATCGTATTTTTGTAAACAAAATCATCTGTTTCCTTTATCCTTCAAATAATATTAGGGAATTTTTGTTTATAGGGAATTCTGCTTATATAAAATACTATAAGAAGGCTTAGATGCCCTTTGAGGAGATCCATCTGTGAGAGCTCCTGGCAAGCAATAACTTAAAGAATTTAAGAATGTACTCCTCAGATATTAGACTGTTGTGTTAAACACTGAGATAGTAAATGGATATTAGAAAAATATGTTTCCAATAGACTTTAAACGTTGTCCAAAAGGTTCTTGTGACCATCAAAAGTTACAAAAAAAAAAAACCCTAGGACCCTGAAACCTCTACATTTTCAGTCCTGGAACTCTTTCCAAAGTAAAGAAGTTTTTATTACTTAAAAAAATTGTAGACTCTAAGGAGTTATGGAAAGGACTCTTAGATTTTCTTTGGTTTACCAGTGCAGTCAGTACCGTGCAACATTATGAATTCCCAGAGCTCGCAGACTAGGATTTGCCATCTCAATTGGCCTTGTCATGTCTGTGTGATTTTGCACAAATCACTGTACCTCACAGACTGGAGAGGTGTTAAAGAGGAAGAAATTCATGTGAGTAACACTAATAACAATAGCAACCAACACTTGCAGAGCACTTATTGTATATGAGGCATTATTAAACACTTAACATACATGTGAAGATTACATGGGTTAACATATACATGGACTCAATAAAGCCCCAGTTCTGTCATTTTTTAGCTATGTAACCTTGGGAAGTTTTAGAACAATTAACCCTACAGGATAGGTGCACTCCTTTCCATTTTACAGACAAACTGGGCCACAGTAAAATGGGATCAATCATGTTTACCAACAGGGTTTTAAAGAGGATTAAGTAATTTGTCCAAAGTTACACAGAAAACTAATGGCTGGGACTCAAAGCCAGGCACTGGGTCTTAAGTTCAAAATACTAATTAGCACATTGTATTTCTTATAAAATACATGTATGTAAAATTAGTAAAATGAATTAGAAAGGAACATAGGGGTGCCTGGATGGCTCAGTCAGTTAAGTGTCCGACTCTTGATTTCAGCTCAGGTCCTAATCCCAGGGTCGCAGGACTGAACCATGCGTCAGGCTCCGTGCTGGGTGTGGAGCCTCCTTAAGTTTCTGTCTCTCCTTCTCTCTGCCCTGCTCCCCCACTCACGCCTTTTCTCTAAAAAGAAAAAAAAAAGGAACATATAGCTTGTTGGTATACTTGAACAGTTCCAAAGTGTTTGTTTATACACTGTTCAAAATACCACCCCTCAATAGGTGTCAGGACAACTGCAAAATTCGGTAAACAAAATCTTAATTCTAATAACTAAAAAATTCCCAAAATGCAACCCTAACCCTTCCTAACAGACTTTCTCTTTTTTTTTTTTTCATAACAGACTTTCTTATGTACCATCTGTCTTCCCCATTATAAACGTAAGCACCTCTAGGAGTAGGAATTTTGTTCAGTGCTATAGCTGGAGCACTTATAACAGTGTCCAGCATATAGATGGCACTCAAAAAAAAAAAATTCCTGTTGAATGAATTACTAAATGGCTGTGTGAAGGGCAGGGGGAAGAAATATAGGGCTGAGGATGGGAGTGGCGGGAAATTTTAACTGCAGTTCTAATTTTTTAAATTTCCTTTACTTTTTAAAGTTTATTTTTGAGACAGAGAGGGTATGCATGTGAACTGGGGAGGGGCAGAGAGAATCCCAAGCAGGTTCCTCGCTGTCAGTACAGAGCCTGACATGGGGCTTGATCTCAATGAACCACAAGATCATGACGTGAGCCAAAACCAAGAGCAGGATACTTAATGGACTGAGCTACTCAGGTGCCCCAGCAGTTCTAATTTTTTAATATTTGAAAGATTTAAAACAAATATAGCAAAATGATAAGTTGAAATATTAGGTGGTAGGATATGGATGCTTTCTTTGGGGAGGGTATTCTTATGAATTTTAACAACTTCTTAAAACAAAAAGTAATGTATGCAAAACATTTAACAGTTTTCCAAGAAGGAAACAAAGATTAAGTGACTTACTCAAAGTCGGTGATTAGCAAGTTGCTGAGGAGGGTGGCCTAAAACCCAGTTTTCTAAGTCTTTTTCCCCAAAGTGGGGCACAGGTGCTGTATATTAAATCACGTTATTACTAAATCATGTCATTAATGGTATGTACTTACCTATATAATGCTGCATAATATCGATCTGATATTGTCTGCTGAGAATTCATTACTTGAAAAAGCAACATTAAAGCCTGGATGCTGGTATTAAAATTCACAACATGTAGCACTTTAAAGAGCGTGTCAACCTGCTCCCTCACTTTGTCATCACCAGTCTGGGCATAAGGATATGCTCTATTTACTCCTGTTAAAAGGGCACTAAGCATTTTTGATTCAATATCTTTTTTCTTGATACAAGTCCGAAAAAAACAAAAATAAAGAGTAATTAATTTATTAGCTAATTCACTTTCTTCATGGGAAAGGACCATTTGATTTAAAAAGCAAATTGCATAATATTGTGCTTTGGAGCTGATATTTGAGCGAAAGAGCAGTCTTTCTACTTCCCCACATACAACTCCTTTCATATTTGGATGTTTAGAAAGCAAGGTCTCTAACAGATGGGAGGCTTTTGTGGCTATTCTGTTCTGAGGATCTCCCAGTTTATTTACCACCTGCACAAGAAGAGCCTTTTCTTCCTCTGGTTTGTTGCAAAGAAGTTCATGAGCTACCACAAGGGCTCGAGTTTTAGTGGCTACTAATGAATCATGACTTAAAGTTTCTAAGACCTGCACAAATTCAGCCACTAAATGTTTCAGCTGGTGTTCAAAATACCATAATATCAGCCTTCTATCTCTTGAGTCCTTATTGCCACTGGACAACTGTTCCAGTTTGTTGAAAGGATGCTGGCTGAAAATCCGTAGTTTCCGACTGTCTGGCAAAAGGTCTGTAATCAGTAACTCTTTGAAAGTATCCAAAGCCATGAGGCACTGCTGTTTGCTACCCTTCTTTTTAACAAGGCTCACAAGAGTTTCTACAAACTGCAGTGTGTGAATAGCATCATCCTGAATAAGAAGAATCATGGCTGCCATCCTGTCACCTAGCGTCCCTGATGACACAATTGCCTTCATCCAGGTAGAAGCAGCTCCCTTTTGATTATTTGTCTTATTTTTGAATAAGTTGATTTCATGCTCATACAATTTCTGAGCTAAGGTTTTGTA
The DNA here is from genome assembly GCF_028018385.1 of Neofelis nebulosa. Taxonomy (NCBI): domain Eukaryota; kingdom Metazoa; phylum Chordata; class Mammalia; order Carnivora; family Felidae; genus Neofelis; species Neofelis nebulosa. The sequence continues at coordinate 30,538,003 of NC_080790.1, forward strand.
CTGAGACACAACATCCCAAGGCTGGGGTTCCAAAGAATACTCGTTGCTGTATTCTAGATCATACCATTTGCCTCCAGGCTTGAGCAACAATGTCTGTCTCTCACAAAATTCAAAGATGTCCTGTTGTTTATCTTTCTTAACTTTTGGTGTGGCACTGTTGTTCTCACCAGAATGCTGTTCTGGCCTCTTCTTATTCTTCACCTTACCGAGTGATGTCCTTTCACTTTCTGCTGTGTTTTGCTTTTTTTTATCTACTTTAGATTCACTTGCATTTTCTTTTTTAGCTGGTTCATCTTCTTCAACTAAGAAAGCTTTTGCATACTTGGCCAAACTAAGATTTTGAATAAATGCTTCTAATTCACCTTGCTGAAGGTCATCAATTGCTCCTTTTTTGCCTCCATCCACCACTTCCTCATTTTCATCCAAGGTAGCCAGCATAAGGTAATCTTGCTGCATTAAAACATAAGAAAGTTTAAATTACAAATCCAACAGTTTAGGTAAGTTTCAAAAGTTAATTTGAAATCTGTATCTTCAAAAGCAATTAAATTCAATTACCATGGTATTGCCTGGGCTCCCACCCCACAACCAAATAAATACTTGATGAATTAAAGATTTATGTGAAAAATAAAACCATAAATAGGAGGATGCACACTGTAATTCAAATAATTTCAGAGTAGAGAAAATCTTTCCAAATCTGACGTAAACTGCAGGCCTTTAAAGGCAAAGATGGGTGGGGCGCCTGGGTGGCGCAGTCGGTTAAGCGTCCGACTTCAGCCAGGTCACGATCTCACGGTCCGTGAGTTCGAGCCCCGCGTCAGGCTCTGGGCTGATGGCTGGGAGCCTGGAGCCTGTTTCCAATTCTGTGTCTCCCTCTCTCTCTGCCCCTACCCCGTTCATGCTCTGTCTCTCTCTGTCCCAAAAATAAATAAAAAAACGTTGAAAAAAAAAAATTTTTTTTAAAAAATAAAAAAAAAAAATAAAGGCAAAGATGGGTATGATTGTCATTCATAGAAAACATGCAAAAGTCAAAACACAAATATAGGGAAAAAAGTAATGGCAACTGACATCAAAGTAATTGGGCTTAATATTTAATACAAAAGTTCCTACATGTCAATTAAGGAAGTGACAACCAAAAAGAAAGATTTGCAAAGGATATAAACAAATGGTTCACAGAGAAAAATGTATTTTTTTCAAAATATGAAAGGATGCTCAACCTCACTGACATTAAGAAAAATCCAAATTATGGGGTGCCTGGGTGGCTCAGTTTGTTGGGTATCTGGCTTTGGCTCAGGTCATGGTTTCACGGTTCATGGATTCAAGCCCCACGTCAAATGAATCTGTACTGTCCACACAGCCTGCTTCAGATCCTGTCTCCCTCTCTGCCTCTACCCTGCTTGGGTGCACTCTCTCCCCAAAATGAATAAAACATTAAAAGAAAAATAGGATTTAAAACCACCACGATTTTCTAATGTGTCAGATGAGCAAAGATAAAATTATGACAGCTGGTGCTGGGGACAGTGTGAGGAACAGGCATTTTCCTACATGGTTGATGGAAATGCAAACTAGCACAACCTCTATAGAGGGCAATTTGCTACCTTCAAATCAAAATACAAGACACACTTCCTTCGATCCAGCAGTTCCATTTCTATCAATTTAGGTTATACATAACACTTACAATGTGGGAAAGGATTTATTTTCAAGGTATTCACTGAAGCATTATTTAAGATAGCAAAAAGTTGACAACCCACAATAAATGGCTGGTTAGACAGATTAAACAACGATTTATGCAGGCATAAAACCAATAAAACCAGTGACACAACTGCATATACTGATAGGGAAAAATCTTCAAGACAGCAAGAAAAAAAAGACACACAAAATACTATACAATATGGTATCTTTTGTGTAAAAAAGAACCTGTGTTGTGTGTTTGCTTGGAAGATATCCAAGACACATAAAAATAATGGAAAGGAAATTGCATGGCTGGACATAAAAGTGGGAAAGACGACTTTTTACCGTGTACTCCTCCTTTTTAAGAGAACCTTTTTGTAACATCGGAAATATTATATATTCAAAAATTAAATACAACCCAAGTACAGGGAAAATTGTCAATCTGCCCCTGTAAATTGCATTTCTCCTGCCCCCCATGTCTCCCCCTCCCCAAGCTATAGTCTCAAACATTTACTAAAACAATAAGCTAAATTCTGCCAGGTATTTGCTCCAAACCTTTTAAGGTTTTCCATCAAACCCAGAGACAGGCCTACATTCTTACCTCTCTTACTTCATTTCTTACACTCTCTCCTTACCTCACTGGGCCTCAGCTACACTTGACATTTTTGTTGTTGAGAGAGCAGCATGGCTCACTCCTTTCTTTCCTAGTTTTATGCCTAAACATCTCCGTGATGAGTTCCCGATCACCTCATGTGAAACTGTTACGCCCTTCCCACTCTTTACCCTTTTCTGATTTTCTTTTCTGGTTTTCTTTTTCTCCGTGGCACTACTCAGCATCCGACGTTCTATGCATTCAAAAGTTGGTTACTGTTTCTTTTCCTTAATTAGGATGTAAATTCCAAGAGCGCAGAAGGCTTCTAGAGCGCACAGTAAACACGTGCATGTACTCCGTGAGGACAGAAGTTAACGTTCCAACCGCACTGAAGTACAGCACACTGATGCCACGATGTAAGGACCCAAAAAAGGTCAGTCCTCTCTGACCTTATGGGGTGCCAATTATCCATCAGTGAAAATGAGTGACCTACATTCTAAGAAAGGCCACAGCGGGGGCGCCTGGGTGGCGCAGTCGGTTAAGCGTCCGACTTCAGCCAGGTCACGATCTCGCGGTCCGTGAGTTCGAGCCCCGCGTCAGGCTCTGGGCTGATGGCTCGGAGCCTGGAGCCTGTTTCCGATTCTGTGTCTCCCTCTCTCTCTGCCCCTCCCCCGTTCATGCTCTGTCTCTCTCTGTCCCAAAAATAAATAAAAAATGTTGAAAATTTTAAGAAAGGCCACAGCGTAAACACGTTCAATTCTAAAGCACTCTTCTCTCGTAGAGAGCAGTGGAAAAGAAGTACAGGAAGGGCACAACACAGTTTCGAAGCTGGAATCGGGGTTCAGGACACCCTCCCACGCCACTCGCCGGATCACTTGCGAGACCACCCCGGGCGCCTCTGTCCCCTTGTCTGAGTCCGAGGCCATTACCTTGGTGCCTCCAAGCCGTAATACTTCCTCCAGAGAGAACCCATTTTCGGCTTCATCGTTATCCTCTTCGCTGTCCTCGTCCGAATCTTCTAGTGCCTCCTCTCCGCCCCAGGGCCGCTTGGCATGGAACTCCAAAGGCTTCCTGGCGGCCGCCATTACCAGCATTGCACGCGCAAACAGCCCAGAGCCTCCTTTCGTTTGCCTGAGTGACGTACTTCCTGCAGGGGCGGGCCCTCTCCCGGAAATGGCTTTACTCCACACCCCGGGACTGCGCGCTGCAGCCTGCGAAGTTCGGCATGAGAGTCCTTGCAAGGGTTGGCGTGGGGCCGCTGCGCTCCGCGGCTCGCGCCGGTAAGCGTTCGCCTCGCCGGAGCCCCGGTTGCGGTAGAGACTGTCTGGGGTGCATTCCTCAGTTGGGCGCTCCTGGGGTGCAGGACGCCTCTTGGGGATTTTGAGGTGCAGACGAGTCCAGCCTCAGACCCCAAATGGCTGGTCGCGGGCACTGTGCGTTCCTGCCAGCGCCTGGTGGGCTTGCTTCGTGCGAGGTTAAGAGTTAACGCAGCTGCTTCGGAAGCACTCAGGCTGCTTGCACTTGCAGAGAAACTAAGATTTTTTTCATGGTCCCGTTTAACTGTTTTTCGCAGTCATTCCCTGTTTTTGGAGAGGGAAATACTTCAGTTCCGGGAGAGAGCCGGCAGAAAACCAGGTGACACCAATGCTGCGGCATCTTGTGTACAAAATCAAAGCAACTGGCCCCATCACTGTGGCTGAGTACATGAAGGAGGTCTTGACCAACCCCGCCAAGGTACCAGTCGGGGAGCCCGAGGACCAGGCCCTGCTCTAGCGGCCTTGAGGTGTGAGCTAGGAGGGGTGTGCACAGGGAAGCCCCAAGTCCAGGCAGCGGTGGTGCCTTCTGCAGGGGAAGAGCCACTCCCACAGACCTGGAGATGGAGAATTAGTGTCAGGTGGTTAGGGATGGAACAAGTCAGTGGCAGTGCCATAAAGAAGGGAGAACGAATTCCAAAGCTGTTCAGGAGGCAGTGTAACCCACTGAATTTAGGAAATGAGGACGTCTTTCCTACCTGGGCTGATTGATGGTAGCTGGTGGTATCATTTCTCTGGGAGAAGGGAATGTAGAAGGAGAAAGAACAGTAGCCTCTTTAAGAGGGAGAGAAAGGACAGAATTCAATCCAATATATGAACCTGAAGTGCAGACGGGACTTAAGTGGAAATCTACAATAGGCATCTGGAATTATGAATTTAGTCCTGGAGTATTGTCTGTGTTGGGATGGCATTAGCAGGCATTGGAAGCATATTCTGGGTTTCCTTTTTGGGAATGGAAGGTCTAGGTCTTTACGCTTCAAGGATTAAGCACTGCCCCTGCTCTCTGTCCTGGATTTCCTTCTCTGCTCAACAAAGCCACTTGGTGAAAGCTGGGGTCCTTTTGGTTTAGAATGTTTTACCTGTTGGTGGATCGAAATATGAAATCTGGACTTCTGGGGTTTGTTTGGCCTATTGCTGTTGGATGTGGTGAAGGCAGGGATCCTTTCATACCTGTACTCAGTGCTACCACATACCAACAGTTCACATAGGGAGAAACTTTAGAACAAACATCTGTGTGTTAGAGTGAGGGTTCATTCATCATTGATTCAGGCTCCAAAAGGGCCAGGCACTATCTCAGGCACTGGGAATACTGCAGTGGACAGTGGAACATGGCACTTATGTTCTAGTGAGGAAATGATCTATAAATAAGGAAACAAGATAATTATAAATTGTTGCAAGTGCTTCTGAAGGCAAGGAAAAGAAGAAAAAAAAAACCTCAACAGGTTGGTGGGGTTGAAAATAAGTGGTGCAGTGGGAGTAGGAGTTGTAAAAGTTCCCTTGGTAGGTAGGTGGCCAGGAAAGGCCAGATGGTTGAGATGGGCCAGCCTGGCAAAGAACTGGGAGTGGCGTGGGGCCGCTGTGCTCCGCGGAGGAGGAAGGGGAAGTACAAAGTTTTGGAGCTGGCCAATGTCTTGGCATTCACAGAGAAAAAAAAGGCACCAGTATGGCTGGTGGGTGGTGACTGGGGGTGGCAGGTAATGGTGAGGAAAGTAGATGAGTTTGAGGGAGGAGCCAGTTCATTCAAGGCTTTCCTGGAATTTAGACTTTTGTGTTAGTGCAAGGGGAGAACATCAGGAGGTGCATTTGATGCATATTGGTGATGACATCCAGGTGGAGACAGCAAGTGAGCAGCTGGCTGTAAGGGTCTAGAGTTCTTGAGAAAGACTGGATATGCATATATTAATTTGTTCACCAGCGTATGGATGGTATTAAAATCCAAGGAATCTGAAATAATATATTTAGAGAACCGAAGGTTACCCTGGATTAAGCCTTAAGGAAACTCTTTGAATTTAGAGTAGAAGCTTTTTTTTTTTTATCAGCCTTAATTTTTATTTAAAATTTATTAAACCTTTTTTTTTAATTGGAGCATAGTTGATACAATGTCACAGTAGTTTCAGGTGTACAACATGGTGATTTCGATGACTGTACCTTATACTATGCTCACCACAAATGTAGCTACCATTTGAAAGTAGAGTTTCTTAACCTAGGGATCCTTGAATAGAAACAGGGGGCTGTGACCTTGGATGGGAATAAAAATTACACCATTTGCATTAGCTTCTTTTTTTCCCCCCATTTTTACTGAGAAATAATTGATGTACGTCACTGTATAAGCTTAAGGGGTACAGCATGATGGCTTGATTTGCACGTTGTGACATTACCACAGTGAATTCAGTTAATATCCACCTTATGTAGATACATTAAGAAGAAAGGAAACAAAAAGGGAGAAAAATTTTTTTCTTGTAATGAGAACTCCTAGGATTTACTTTCTTTTTTTTTTTAATTTAATTTTTTGTTTTTTAAAATTTACATCCAAACTAGTTAGCATATAGTGAAACAATGATTTCAGTAGATTCCTTAGTGCCCCTTACCCATTTAGCCCATCCCCCCTCCCACAACCCCTCCAGCAACCCTCAGTTTGTTCTCTATATTTATGAGTCTCTTCTGTTTTGTCCCCCTCCCTATTTTAAATTATTTTTGTTTCCCTTCCCTTATGTTCATCTGTTTTGTCTCTTAAATTCCTTATGTGAGTGAGGTCCTATGATTTTTGTCTTTCTCTGACTAATTTCACTTAGCATAGTACCCTCCAGTTCCATCCACGTAGTTGTAAATGGCAAGATTTCATTCTTTTGATTGCCAAGTAATACTCCATTGAATACATATACCACATTTTTTTTTTTTTTTTTTTTTTTTTTACCACATCTTCTTTATCCATTCATCCTTTGATGGACATTTGGGCTCTTTCCATACTTTGGCTATTGATAGTGCTGCTATAAACATGAGGTTGCATGTGTCCCTTTGAAACAGCACACCTGTATCCCGTGGATAAATGCCTAGTAGTGCAATTGCTGGGTCATGGGTAGTTCTGTTTTTAGTTTTTTTGAGGAACCTCCATACTGTTTTCCAGAGTGGCTGCGCCAGCTTGCATTGCCACCAACAATGCAAAAGAGATCCTCTTTCTCCACATCCTCGCCAACATCTGTTGTTGCCTGAGTTGTTAATGTTAGCCATTCTGACAGGTGTAATGTGGTATCTCATTGTGGTTTTGATTTATATTTCCCTGATGATGAGTGATGTGGAGCATTTTTTCATGTGTCGGTTGGCCATCTGGATGTCTTCTTTGGAGAAGCGTCTATTCATGTCTTTTGCCCATTTCTTCACTGACTTATTTGTTTCTTGGGTGTTGAGTTTGATAAGTTCTTTGTAGATTTTGGATACTAACCCTTTATCTGATACGTCATTTGCAAATATCTTCTCCCATTCTGTAGGTTGCCTTTCAGTTTTGCTGATTGTTTCCTTTGCTGTGCAGAAGCTTTTTATTTTAATGAGGTCCCAGTAGTTCACTTTTGCTTTTGTTTCCCTTGCCTCTGGAGACGTGTTGAGTAAGAAGTTGCTGCGGGCAAGATCAAAGAGGTTTTTTCCTGCTTTCTCCAAATGTTAGGATTGTTTGCCCTAGCTCTGTGAAGAATGCTGGTGTTGTTTTGATAGGGATTGCATTGAATATGTAGATTGCTTTGCATAGTATCGACATTTTAACAATATTTGTTCTTCCTATCCAGGAGCATGGAATCTTTTTACATTTCTTTGTGTCTTCTTCAATTTCTTTCATAAGCTTTCTATAGTTTTCACCTCTTTGGTGAGATTTATTCCTAGGTATTTTGTGTTTTTTTTGTGCAACTGTAAATGGAATCGATTCCTTGATTTTCTGTCGCTTCATTGTTGGTGTATAGGAATGCAACTGATTTCTGTGCATTGATTTTATATCTTGCAACTTTGCTGAATTCATGAATCAGTTCTAGCAGTTTTCTGGTGGAATCTTTTGGGTTTTCCATATAGACTATGATGCCATCTGCAAAGAGTGAAAGTTTGACCTCTTCCTGGCTGATCTGATGCCTTTTATTTCTTTGTGTTGTCTGATTGCAGAGGCTAAGACTTCCAATACTATGTTGAACAACACCGGTGAGAGTGGATATCCCTGTTTTGTTCCTGACCTTGGGGGGAAAGCTCTCAGTTTTTCCCCATTGAGGATGATATTAGCATTGGGTCGTTCATATATGGCTTTTATGATCTTGAGGTATGATCCTTCTATCCCTACTTTCTTGAGGGTTTTTATCAAGAAAAGATGCTGTGTTTTGTCAAGTGCTTTCTCTGCATCTATTGAAAGGTTCTTATCCTTTCTTTTATTGATGTGATGAATCATGTTGTTTTGTGGATATTGAACCAGCTCTGCATCCCAGGTATAAATCCCACTTGGTTGTAGTGAATAATTTTTTTAACGTATTGTTGGATCCGGTTGGCTAATATCTTGTTGACGATTTTTGCATCCATATTCATCAGGGAAATTGGTCTATAGTTCTCCTTTTTAGTGGGGTCTCTGTCTGGTTTTGGAATCAAGGTAATGCTGGCATCATAGGAAGAGTTTGGAAGTTTTCCTTCCATTTCTATTTTTTGGAAAAGCTTCAAGAGAATAGGTGTTAACTCTTCCTTAAATGTTTGGTAGAATTCCCCTGGAAAGCCATCTGGCCCTGGACTCTTGTTTTTTGACAGATTTTTGATTACTAATTCGATTTCCTTACTGGTTAAGGGTCTGTTCAAATTTTCTATTTCTTCCTGTTTCAGTTTTGGTAGTGTATATGTTTCTAGGAATTTGTCCATTTCTTCCAGATTACCCATTTGATTGGCATATAATTGCTCATAATATTCTCTTATTATTGTTTTTATTTCTGTTGTGTTGATTGTGATCTCTCCTCTTTCATTCTTGATTTTATTTATTTGGGTCCTTTTTCTTCTTGATCAGACTGGCTAGTGGTTTATCAATTTTGTTAATTCTTTCAAAGAATTTTGTTAATCAAATTTTGTTAATTCTGGTTTCATTGATCTGTTCTACTGTTTTTTTGGTTTCGATAGCATTAAATTTGGCTCTAATTTTTATTATTTCTTGTCTTCTGCTGGTTTGGGGTTTTATTTGCTGTTCTTTTTCCAGCTCCTTAAGGCATAAGGTTAGGTTGTGTATCTAAGATCTTTCTTCCTTCTTTAGGAAGGCCTGGATTGCTATATACTTTCCTCTTATGACCGCCTTTGCTGCATCCCAGAGGTCTTGGGTTGTGGTGCTATCATTTTCATTGACTTCCATATATTTTTTAATTTCCTCTTTAACTGCTTAGTTAGCCCATTCATTCTTTAGTAGGATGTTCTTCAGTCTCCAAGTATTTGTTACCTTTCCAAATTTTTTCTTGTGGTTGATTTCGAGTTTCATAGCATTGTGGTCTGAAAATATGCACAGTATGATCTCGATCTTTTTGTACTTAGGGCTGATTTGTGTCCCAGTATATGGTCTATTCTGGAGAACATTCCATGTACACTGGAGAAGAATGTATATTCTACTGGTTTAGGATGGAATGTTCAGAATATATCTGTTAAGTCCATCTGGTCCAATGTGTCATTCAAAGCCATTGTTTCCTTGATGATTTTTAAAAAAAATTTTTTTTAACATTTATTCATTTTTGGGAGACAGAGACAGAGCATGAGCGGGGAAGGGGCAGAGAGAGGGAGACACAGAATCCGAAGCAGGCTCCAGGCTCTGAGCTGTCAGCACAGAGTCCGATGCGGGGCTCAAACTCATGAACTGCGAGATCATGACCTGAGCTGAAGTCAGACGCTCAACCGACTGAGCCACCCAGGCACCCCTCCTTGTTGATTTTTTGATTAGGTGATCTGTCCAATGTTGTGAGTGGGGTGCTGAAGTCTCCTACTATTATGGTATTACTATCAATGAGTTTCTTTATGTTTGTGATTAATTGATTTACATATTTGGGTGCTCCCACATTTGGCACATAACTGTTTACAATTGTTAGGTCTTCTTGCTCTGTAGACCCCTTGATTATGATATAATGCCCTTCTGCATCTCTTGATACAGTCTTTATTTTAAAGTCTAGCTTGTCTGATATAAGTATGGCTACTCCAGCTTTCTTTTGTTGACCATTAGCATTGTAGATGGTTCTCCATCCCCTTATTTTCAATCTGTAGGTGTCTTTAGGTCTAAAGTGGGTCTCTTGTAAACAGCATATAGATGGGTCTTGTTTTCTTATCCATTCTGTTACCCTATGTATTTTGATTGGAGCATTGAGTCCATTACATTTAGAGTGAGTACTGAAAGATATGAATTTATTGCAATTTTGATGCTTGTAGAGTTGGAGTTTCTGGTGGTGTTCTGTGGTCCTTTCTAATCTTTTGTTGTTTTTGGTGTGTGTATGTGTATGTGTGTGTGTGTATGTATATATATATATATATATATATATTTTTTTTTTTTTTTTTTTCATCTTTTCTCCCCTCAGAAAGTCCCCCTTAAAATTTCTTGCAGGGCTGGTTTAATGGTCACAAACTCCTTTAATTTTTGTTTGTCTGGGAAACTTTTTATCTCTCTTTCTATTCTGAATGACAGCCTTGCTGGATAAAGAATTCTTGGCTGCATATTTTTCTGATTCAGCACACTGAATATATCCCGCCACTCCTTTCTGGCCTGCCAAGTTTCTGTGAATAGGTCTGCTGCAAACCTGATCTGTCTTCCCTTGTATGTTAGGGACTTTTTTTCCCTTGCTGCTTTCATGATTCTCTCCTTCCCTGAGTATTTTGTGAATTTGACTATGATATATATGCCTTATTGATGGCCAGTTTTTGTTGAATCTAATGGGAGTCCTCTGTGCTTCCTGGATTTTGATGTCTGTGTCTTTCCCCAGGTTAGGAAAGTTTTCCACTATTATTTGCTCACATAACACTTCTACCCCTGTTTCTCTCTCTTCCTTTTCTGGGACCCCTATGATTCTGATGTTGTTCCTTTTTAATGAGTCACTGATTTCTCTAATTCTTAAATCATGCTCTTTTGCCTTAATCTCCCTCTTTTTTTCTGCTTCGTTATTCTCTGTAAGTTTGACCTCTGTATTGCTGATTCTCTGTTCTGCCTTGTCCATCCTTGCCGCCGCTGCATCTATCCATGATTGCGGCTCAGTTAAAGCATTTTTAATTTCATTCTGGCTATTTTTTACTTCATTTATCTCTGCAGAAAGGGATTCTAATGTATTTTCGACTCCAGCTAGTGTTCTTATTATCATGATTCTAAATTCTGGTTCAGACATCTTGCTTGTATCTGTGTTGGTTGAATCCCTGGCTGGTGTTTCTTCGTGCTCTTTCTTTTGGGGTGAATTCCTTTGTTTTCTCATTTTGAAGGGAGAAAAGGAATTAATGAGGTAGAAAAATTGAAATTAAAAAAATTAAAATTAAAAAAATATTGAAGTTAAACATTAAAAACACACACATACACACAAATCAAATAGATGATGCTAGATCCTAGGCGTGTTTTGGTCTGGGTGTTGAAAGTGGTTTGACAGATTAGAGGAAAAAAAAGGGGGGGGGGGTGGAAATCGTTTGAGAATTTGAAAAAAATGAATACACTGAAGTAGACTAAAATGAGATGATGGGGGTAAAATAGAATTTGAAATAATTGCACAAAAATCAAGAATATAGGAAAAAAATTAAAATATTTTTAATAAAAGTTAAAAATAAATATGAATTTTTTCATTTTCTGTATTTAAGAAAAAAGAAAAGAAATGAAAAAGAGAAAAAATAAAAATCATTTGAAAATTTGAAAAAGTGAATACACTGTAGCAGACTAAAATAAAATGGTGGAAGCAAAATAGAATTTGAAAAAATTTACATAAAAGCCAAAAATATAGTAATGAAAATTAAATAAGAAAATTTTTAATAGAAATTGAAAGTAAAAATGAAGTTTTTCTGCATTCAAGAAAAAGAAAAGAAATGGAAAAGAGAAAAAGAAAGAAAAAAAGATTGTATAAAAATTTGAAAGATTGTATGAATACACTGAAGTAGACTAAAATGATGGAAGTAAAATAGAATTGAAAAAATTTACACAAAAGTGAAAAATATAGTAATAAAAATTAAAGAAAGATATTTTTAATAAGAATTGAAAATAAAAATGAGTTTTTTCTCTTTCTGTATTCAAGAAAAAGAATTGTAAAAGAGAAAAAGAAAAAGAAAGAAAATTGAATAGATGAACCTGCTAACAGATTGAAATAGGACTGAAATTGTTTCATTTTCCCCTAGAAGTCAGTCTATGTAGCTCTTTATAGTCCATAAATTAAGCCGGTGGTGAGACTTGTGTTCTTGAAGAGCAAGGTTGGCCCAGTTGGGTGGGGCTCAGTGTAACAGCTCTGCTCTCCACTAGATGGCGCTGCTAGCCTACTGGGGTGGATTGTTGAGGCACTTGCAGGTGCATATGCGCATGCTCGGGAGTGGAGAAAATGGTGCCTCCCAGCTACCCAGTCTGTTCTCCCGAATCAACAATCGCACACCCATCCTCTGTCTTCAGCTCTTGTCCACTCCCCACTTTTTCACTCTCCATGATCAGGCCCCAGGCAGTACCTCTCTCCCAAGTTTTGTCTCAGATGCAGCTGTTTTCCCTGGCCCCTTACTTCTGAAGGGCTGTGGCTTTGACCCATTCTGCCCCTCTGCGGCATGGTCTCACCGAGCAATAGCCGAATGAGCAATGGCCGAACGTCATCTGCACCCAGGAACGCCTGCTGTACCCTGCTGCTGCCGATGTCCTGAGGCTGCAGCCAGGTGCAAGCCCGTCCCAGAACATGGTCGCAAGACAGTGTAGCAGCAGCATTTCAGGGATTATGGAAAATCACAACACACATCTGGCACCAGGCTTCACTCTCAATGGCCTTGCCCCAGCACCAGCGAATGTGGCTGCCTTCTGGGGTCTACTGGGACCAGGTGGCTTCAACAGTCTCTACCAAATGTCCTTTCATCAGTGGAACCACTTTTCCCTGTGTGGCCCAAGAACCTCCTGGACCCCACTCTGTTCCTGGGGTCCTTCCCACCAGAGCACCACCAGGTATTGAGCGGCTGAGTTGCAGCCTTTGTGCTCCCCTTGTTTACAGTCTTAATGGAATTTAAACCCTCTCCTTTCTCCCTTTTTAATTTAGTCCCTGCGGCTGTTTCCAATTTTCCACTTTTTCCTCTAGCTGCTTTTAGATACTTTTAGATACTTTTCCCGTATCCCCCCCCCCCCCGCCCCCGGTCTCCGTCCTTCTCTCCACCTGCAAAAGTGGTTCCCTACCTTTCGCGGCTTCTCGCTTCCCAAGTTCAGCTCTCCACGCCGTGTGCCTGCTGAATTCTGTGGTTCAGGCTGTGCAGATTGTTGTGTTAATCCAATCAGTTTTCTAGGTGTGTAGAATGGTTTAGTGTTGGTCTGGCTGTATTTCGTGGACACGGGACACGCAAAAAGCTTCCATGCACTTCCGCCATCTTGGCTCCTCCCCTCTCTTTAACATTTCTTGTCAGGCCGGTTTGGTAGTGATGATCTCCTTTATCTTGTTTTGGAAATTCTTTGTCTCTCCTTCTATTCTGAATTTTAATCTTGCGTGGTAGAGTATTCTTGGTTGTAGGTCTTTTCTTTTCAGTGCTTTTAATATAGCACTCCTTTGTTCCCTGTAAAGTTTCTGCTGAAAAATCAGCTCATAGCCTTATGAGGTTTCCCTTGTATGTTACAGTTTTCTCTTGCTTCTTTAAAAAAAATTTTTTTTTTTACATGTTTGTTTAGTTTTAAGAGAGAATGAGCTGGGTAGGAGCAGAGAGGGAGACACAGAATCCAAAGCAGACTTCAGGCTCTGAAGTGTCAGCACAGAGCCCAATACAGGGCTCAAAGTCATGAAATGCAAGATCGTGACCTGAGCCAAAGTCGAATGGTTAACTGACTGAGTCACCCAGGAGCCCCTCTTGCTACTTTGAAGACTGTCTCTATCGGGGCACATGGGTAGCTCAGTCGGTTAAGTGTCTGACTTCAGCTTAGGTCATGATCTCATGGTTCATGGGTTCAAGCCCCACATTGGGCTCTGTGCTGACAGCTTGGAGCGTGGAGCCTGCTCCGGATTCTGCACCTCCCTCTCTCTCTGTTCCTCCCCTGCTCTCACTCTGTCTCTCTCTCTGTCAAAAATAAAGATTTTAAAAAAATGAAGAAAGAAAAGACTGTCTTTATCATTACTTTATGCGGTTTTAATTATTATGTGTCTTGTTGTGTACCTCCCTGGTTTGTCTTGTTAGGTGTTCTGTGTGCTTCCTGGATGTCTGCTTTCTTCCTCAGATTAGGGAAGTTTTCAACTATTATTTCTTGAAATAAGATTTTTGCCAACCTCTCTCTCTCATCCTTCTGGGATTCCTAATAATGTGAATGCTATTATGCCTGAAGATGTTGCAGAATTCCTTTAACTTATTCTCATTTAAAAAAAATTTTTTTAAAGGTTTATTTATTTTGAAAGAGAGAGAGACAGAGTATGAGCAGGGGAGGGGCAGAGAGAAAGAGAGAGGGAGACAAAGAATCTAAACAGGCTTCAGACTCTGAGCTGTCAGCACAGAGCCCGATGTGGGGCTCAAACCTATGAGCTGTGAGATCATGACCTGAACCTAAGTTGGATGCTCAACCAACTGAACCACCCAGGCACCCCTAAATTCTTTTTCTTTTTGGTCTTCAGTTTGTTTGCTTTTCATTACCCTGTTGGATTACTAATCTGTCCTGCATCCTCTAATCTGCTGTTGAGTCCCTCTAGGATATTTTTCATTTTAGTTATTATATTCTTCAGCTCTGACTGGTTCTTTTTGAATATTTTCTATCTTCTTTTGAAGTTCTCACTGCATTCATTCACTCTTAAGTCTGCTGAGTTTCTTTATGGCCATTACTTTGAACTCTTTATTATTAGGGTTATTGCTTATCTGAGTTTCATTTAGCTGTTTTTTCTGTGATTTTGCCTTGTTCTTTCATTTGGGACATAGTCCTCTGTCCCCTCATTTTGTTTCACTCTCTGTGTTTGTATATATGTATTTGTTAAACCAGCTACATCTTTTGGTCTTGAAAGTAGTGGCCTTGTGTAAAACAGGTCTTGTGGTACCTTATGTGCGGTCTCCCCTGGTCACCAGAACCAGATGCTCCAGGGATATCCCTTGTGTGGCTGGCTTCTGCCTTGATGGTCAAGGAGGGGTCATGTTGGGATAGTATAGTTCTGCAATGTGATTGGTGCTGTGTAAAGTTTAAATCAAGTCACTGTGCTTATCATGTTTATTTAGAAGACGGAACTTTCTTACCAAATGATTATGTCATTGTATACGTTATGTAAGATTCTGGAGGGGTGTTTTACAAAACTTACTTGAAAGTTAATCGTTTTCTCCACTTTCTCTTTTTACTCAGGGATATTACGTGTATCGTGACATGCTAGGAGAAAAAGGAGATTTCATTACTTCACCGGAAATAAGTCAGATCTTTGGGGAGGTAATCGTCAATTTCAACTATAAAAGAAGCTAATATCTGGGCGCCTAGGTGGCTCAGTTGGTTAAGTGTCTGACTCTTGATTTTGGCTCAGGTTATGATCTAACAGTTCATGAGCTCGAGCCCTGTGTTGGGCTGTGTGCTAAAGGTGCAAAAAAAGCCTGCTTGGGATTCTCTGTCCCTCTGTCTTTGCACGTCTCTCTCTCTCTCTCTCTCTCTCTCTCTCAAAACAAACATTAATTAAAAAAGCTAGTATCACAAACACTTGAGAGCAGATCAGGTTGTTGTATTCTTCTGTAATAAGTAGTGTTTTACACCTTTGCTTTTGTGATTCATCAAAAGTTTTAATTTTTAATCATTTGTATGCTGGAGGAATACAGAATAATAGAGAAAAGAGAGAGAGAAAAGTGAAGGGAGAAAAGTTGCAAAACCCTGAGGAGTTCGTGGGGCAAGATGTGCTCTCAGGCCCCACCCTGCCGTGGTTGTACCGTAGTTCCAGTGGAAACCCCCCTCACAAATTTTCAATTCTCCTCAGGAGTTCCAGTTCATTGATTTCCACATAAAAACCCCCGATGAATTTAGAAATAGAAAGTAGTACACAAAAGGAAGTGGAATCCAGGTATTAAAAATGGTAATTGTGCCTAAAAAGCCATGTAATCGTATCAGTCATATGAATGTAAAGAAATGGCATCATCTTATTTCATATGTCTGTCTGCTGTCCCAACAGCAGCACCTTTCTGGAAGTGCTAGCCTCTTCCTTGTGTCAGGGGACCTCTTACAGTGGGGCTGCCTTTTAATGGTGCTCTGTTACTAGGCTTCCTAAGTGGTGTCTTTTGTAATGCCGCCTCCATGAGGCTTCTGGGTGTGCATACATATATGTACATAGTAAATGACATACATGTGGTCGTTGGCAAATATTTTGCTTTCTGGCATATTTCCTTGGAGTTTTATATACTTTTACGCTATAATATTTCAGTATAGTTTTTTTTTTTTCCTTGTCGAAGCTGCTGGGTATATGGTTCATTAGTGAATGGATGGCCACTGGAAAAAATGCAGCTTTCCAACTGGTGGAACTGGGCCCAGGCAGGGGTACCCTCTCGGGAGATATTTTGAGGGTAAGTAATAAAAGGAACGTCTTCAGAGTCTCGTGTACTTGCCTGAACCTTTGTTCTTTTGATTTGTTTGCAAACTTCATTGACTTCAGTGGCTTTCGGTCCTCCCTCCTTACCTCTTCTTTCTCCGCTAAAATACAATGTCAGAATGATATAATGAATCATTACTTATTGTTGTCTGTTTGTAATCTAAAAAGTGAGGGTAGGGGAGAATGTGAAAGGGAAAAGTTTAAAACCTTTAGAAGACATCATGGGAGAATCTATTTGTCTTCTAGGTGGGAAAAGAATTTGTGAATTATATAAAGGGTAGAAGTCATAAAGGTAAAGATGAATAGAGGGATAATTTCAACTACATTAAATTTAAGAAATTATTGTTCTTTAAAGAAATTAGGAATTTTTTATTCTTCAAAGACACTGTAGGGGCGCCTGGGTGGCTCAGTTGGTTTAGCGTCCGACTTCAGCTCAGGTCATGATCTCATGGTCTGTGAGTTCCAGCCCCGCATCAGGTTCTGTGCTGACAGCTCAGAGCCTGGAGCCCTCTTTGTCTGCCCCTCGCCCGCTCATGCTCTGGTTCTCTCTCAAAAATAAACAAGCATTAAAAAAAATTTTCAAGAGACACATAAAGAGAGTGATAAGACAAGCTGCAAACTGGGAGGAGTTATTTGCAACACATAAAGAACTGGTAGTTAGCATACATGAAGAATTCCTTTCAATCATTAAGAAGGTGACAGATAATAGAAAAGTCAGGCTAAAGATGTGAACAGGCCCTTCATGAAAGAGGAAGTCCTCACGGGCAGTAAAAACAAAAAGATGCTCAGACTGATCGGTAGTCAAGGAAATGAAAGTTAAATCAGAGTGAGATACCACTGTGTCCAAGATTAGCACATTTGGCATCACCAAGGGTTGTTGAAGATGGAGTGATGGGGAGCAATGGGGACTCGCAGACACTGTTTGTAAGAGTGTAATTTGGGGTAAGCACTTTGAGATGTGCTTATTGGGCATCGTCTGCTAACGTCACAGTAACTTATACTGTATGAGCCAGCAGCACTTGTACTGCTAGACGTGTGCCCTACAGGAGCTAGTGCAGATGTGTACCAGGAAACATGGTCAAGAAGACAGCAGCATTGTTTAGAAGAGCAAAAAAAATGGAAACAACCCAGATGCCTATCAATGGGAAAATAGATCAATAAATTGTGGTACAGTCAGACATACAGTGGAACATCAAGGGTTGTGAAACTGCATGAAATCACAGCAGAATGCACAACACTCAGATGGACCTCAGTGTCTTGTGAGTGAAAATAACAATTTGTAAAAGAATCCAGATCATATGATTGTATCTATATAAAATCCCCAAATGTCAACATTCAACAATTTGTGTTTGGTGATACAAATGCAATTAGGAACATTTATAAAGAAAAAGCAGGAAATGATGGTGGTAGCATCTGAGGGTGAGGGAGGACACGTTTTTCGAAGGGAAGGGTCGTGTCACTTTAACCAAAGATGCGGTATCTTTCCATGTATTGTTGTTTCTAGCACTCTACCTAATGTTTTGTAAAAACACTAAAGAGGAGGAATATTGTTTATAGTACATGGTAAGTAATTGTGTTTGTTAAACTTTTGTAGTTACACTGTTTTTGGAATCCATTAGGCTTTTAAAAACAAAAACACAGGGGCGCCTGGGTGGCTCAGTCGGTTAAGCGTCCGACTTCGGCTCAGGTCATGATCTCACTGTCCGTGAGTTCGAGCCCCGCATCGGGCTCTGTGCTGACAGCTCAGAGCCTGGAGCCTGTTTCAGATTCTGTGTCTCCCTCTCTCTCTGACCCTCCCCCGTTCATGCTTTGTCTCTCTCTGTCTCAAAAATAAATAAACATTAAAAAAAAAAAAAACAAAAACACATATTCAGTATACGTTTGAATGTCTTGATGCAGTATGATTTTTGCTTGAAATTTGGAATCAAAGGATTTTAAAAAACATATAACATCTGACAGATAATCCTGATTATATCATATTTAGGGGTAAAAGAAATGAACCACTGTTTTAGGTTTCCAGTGTTCTATTTTATCGCTTTAAATTGGCAAAGTCATTTGAATACAAAATACTTAATAAGGTTCTCAAATAATATTGTCTTGTTTCAGGTACAATAAAAATCAAGCCCACAGCTCTTAAAATGCATACAGGATGCTTCTTTAGATCAAGTCCTAAGAACTTTAAAAAGCTAAAGAATTTAAAAGAATGTTAAGAAAATGGACAAAGACATAATTACAGACTTGTTTTCATTTTTTGATCATAATTTCTGAAGGATTTTTCTCTTGGGAAGTTTTCCATTTGTAGTTTCATTTCCAAACGAAATTTGGAAAAATTGTCTTATTATTAGCCTATACCTGCTTATTCAGATCTCAAAAATAGGAGGCAAATCAGCAGTGAAAATTACATTCAAATGAAAAATACTATTGGTGTACTTTATGCCTTGGCATTGAATTTTTAGCATTGAGATATTGATAAAATATCAGTTTACTCCTTTTTTGTTCATGTTTACAACAGTTATAAATGTGTGTGGCTAAAAAAAATTAAAAATTGAAAGAACTGCGAAGTTAAACTGTCAAGTTTTTAGTGCCCTTCGAATTTGATTTCCTGAGAACACAGTTGAAACATCTCAAAGATGAGATTATTTCATAGACATAGCAGCTTCATAAAATCAGGGGGATATATACATTTCATGTTTTTGTTCTCTCTTTAGACTCCCTAGTCTGATTATTTACTGGATGCTAAATCTTTAATGTTTGTTAGTCTTAATTCTAATTTTTCTCATTAGGAAACCAAATTGTGCATTGTTCGTCTTTCACGTAGACTGTAATAACTGATAGCTTATGAATCTCACGGACTGCTGGAGAGTGGCTTGTGTGAAGTTCCTCTGAAACCAAATTTTACTTCTGTGACATGAGCAAAGTGTTAAGGGAAATGGTTAGAAAACCTAAAATCTACTCAACACATTGTATTTTGCCATTTTTTTCTTTCTTTTTGTATTTAGGTGTTCAGTCAGCTGGGATCTGTGCTGAAAAACTGTGACATTTCAATACATCTGGTAGAGGTGAGCGAAAAACTGAGTGAGATTCAAGCATTAACACTGACTGAAGAGAAGGTCCCTCTAGAGCGAAATCCTGGATCCCCCGCATATATGAAAGGTGTTACTAAATCTGGGATTCCAATTTCCTGGTACCGAGATCTGCAAGATGTTCCAAAAGGTAATTAGTTTACACTGCGTGATGAGCTAATTTTGATTACCACCCATCCCAGCGATGATAGGCGACCACAAACATGTAGAGCACTATAGTACGTTGACGTGATGCCACCAGGACCCTTACTCATAGGGAATAGCAAATTTGTTTCTAGAAAGTAGCATTGTATTAAAAAAATAACATGCCTAACAATAAGGAGAAATGCCTTTCATATGGTTTTACACAAAAATGTAGATAGATCCCTATTGTACCTTTAAGTTTTTCCTGACCCCTAAGATAGCACTGACGCTGAAGCAGTCCAAGGCGGCGGGGACTGACGGAAGCAGAGTTAGGTGGTTTGAGTTGAACTGTCTCATCTTTTGAACATCCTTGCTTACCTTCAGAGAGGTGGGAAAATCCCTGCACTCGGCAGGGACCATCCACTATGTTGATGGACCTCTGCTCCCACCTAAAGTGGTGTTCTGACCTTGGCAAGCCACCTCGGCGAGTCCTGGGCTCAGCTGTCTCAGATGATTTTAGGAAGTCCAAAGCCTCTTTTAGCGAACAAATTTGGGTTCTAATTTCTTTCATGCCCTGTGGTGAATAAAGGGTTAAATTTATAATTGGGATGTTTTGGCCGTCGGGTCCGGATATGTGGAAAATGAGGACGGTAGTAATTGTTGTTGAGCGTGTTCTCAGAGTAGGCGAAGCAGGGCCTGAGGTGGATGATTCTCTGGTAGCGATGGTTGTGGAAGCCACCTCAGGTTCCTGCTCGATCCACTGGGCGCTTTCTTTTGTTGCTGTTCAAAAGAACGATTAGATATTGCCTTAATGCTGAAACTGTTTTTTCCTTCTGTTTTTAAATAGGGTACAGCTTTTATCTTGCGCATGAATTTTTCGATGTTCTTCCTGTGCATAAGTTTCAGGTATTGACGGGATAAAGTCATATTTATAATTGAATAACAAAGGGCCTTATGGTGGAAGAATAAAGGTGAATGGTATTTGATTACTGTTAAAGTTAACTCTGTTTGGAATTCTGATGAATATAAATAATTGAAAAGCAAAAGTAAAAGGTTAAGTAGAATCTTAATTGTCTTCGGATAACTATTAAGAATGTTTATTTCCCATAAGAGACTCTTAAACACAGAGAACAAATGGAGGGTTGCTGGAGGGGAGGTGGGGGGGGATGGGTTAAATCGGGGATGGGCAGTAAGGAGGGCACCTTTTGGGATGAGCACTGGGTGTCATAGGTAAGAGATGAATCACTGGAATCTACTCCTGAAGTCAAGATTACACTGTATGTTAACTAATTTGAATTTCAATAAAAAAGCTTATTTTTCCAAGGACAAAGATATGTGAGAATATAACATGGTAAATGGCTTTATTGCAAGGAAGGATTACGTTTTAGCCAATAGTTTTGGTATCCAAAGATTAAAATTTTTCCTCATTGAAACTGAAGTGAGCAGACTTAAGATTTGGTGGTAATGTATGTGTCCTGGTAATTTTTAAGGCTAAGAGCATGCATTGATTTGTTAGCAAAAGCTTTTGATTAGTCCTTCAGAGTCTGTTTTCCATGTTAGGGGGCACTTTCCATGCTGCCTAGTTTATCTTCAGCTCCATCACTTATCTAACCAATACTAGTAGTTTTCATCTGTCCGTCTTACTGTTTGAAGGAATTGAAGTAATGCCTTCAAGTGATTTTAAGTGGTAAAATCCTTTGTAAATGTTAGTCATCTATCTTGTATATGGCAGGAGAAAATTAATAGTTATTTTTGGGAGGCAGTTTTGAGGAAAAAACTTGTAAGAATTAGTTTTTATGTGTTATTTTGTGTTTAGAAAACTCCGCAAGGATGGCGAGAAGTATTCATCGATATTGATCCCCAAGCTTCTGATAAACTGCGGTTTGTTTTGGCGCCTTGTGTCACCCCAGCGGAAGTCTTCATACAAGTAGGAATACCAAGCGAATCTTCATAGCCTTGTTTTCTGAGTTACTGTTTTACAGGGGCCAGGAGAGATTTGCTCATAACATATGCGGTGCATTTTATGAGTGGGAAGTGCAGAGGCTATCGAGTCAGGAGCCTGGGGTAAAATCCTTTCTTGGGTGCGTGACCTTAACGTAACAGGGAAGTTAGTAAGCGCTTACTCTGCAAGTTCTTCACCTTCTCCCTTCACTCACTTCCCTACCACGCGGTGATAGTATTGACTACCTGACGGTACAGTAATGCAACAACTGTTTAATGAGTACTTTGTATATGTGACTCTGTATTTTCTCATTTAATGCTCAAACGATTATGTAATCTTCATTCTACACTGCCAAAATGGTTCATGTGCTGCTGCTGCTGCTTTTGCCCTCGAGGAGTAATCACAAGAGCCATTCTTGTGTTTAGGGTTCAAAAAACCCTATACTTGTGAGGAACGTTTAGGTTTTGGATTGCATGTTGTAAAAAGGTCTACTTTTTGGGCCATAACTAAGTCCTTTTTCTCAGAAGTTACTTGTTTCAAAATCACAGGAGCTTTTAAACATGAACCTTTCAATTGTTTGTTTTTTTTTTTTTCCAGAGCATAATTAAATTCAAATAGCAACCTGAGTGCTTGGGGGCATTTCTGTTTTTCCATATTCTAGCTGCCCAGTTTTACCTGAGTAAGAAGCAAATTCGTAGCTACCAAGGGCTAACCCCCTGCTCCTGGGAGATACAATTGTTTTCAGTTCTTGACTTGAGTGAGTGGTACTCACGAGACAGGGAGCGATGACTTTCCCTCTCATCTGAATGGGGCAAATGGTGACAGAATCTGCCATCTTGAAGAGTGGTCGAAGATGGTAGGTATGTCACCACAGCACCCCGAGGTGTCAGTTTATGCCTGAAGTGGCTAATCTCATGGGGCTACAGTTCAACCACAGTAATATATTTTATAAAGCTGGGGGATGGGGCACCTGGGTGGCTCAGTTGGTCAAGTGTCCAACTTCAGTTCAGGTCGTGATCTTGCACTTCATGAGTTCGAGCCCCGCGTCGGGCTCTGTGCTGACAGCTCAGAGCCTGGAGTCTGCTTCCGATTCTGTGTCTCCCTCTCTCTCTGCCCCTCCCCGACTCGTGCGTGGGCGCGTGCTCTCTCTCTCTCTCTCTCAAAAATAAACATTAAAAAAATAATAATAAAGCTGGGGGCTAAGTGCTTTATTGTTTGATTTAAGCCTCACAATAAGCCTTGTGTGTACATGATGAGGAAGCACTCTGCAAGTTGAAGTAACTTGTTTCTAGTAAGCAGTATGAAGAGCAGAGATTCAATTGCTAAGTGAGTGTGACTCCATACCTGTTAGCTCTGTGCCATTAGAGGCAAGATCAGGGCAGGTCAGTACTTCATTTTTTTTTTTTTTTTTAATATTTATTTCTTTTTGGGAGACAGAGTACAAGCAGGGGAGGGGCAGAGGCAGAGGGAGAGGGAGACACAGAATCTGAAGCAGGCTCCAGGCTCTGAGCTGTCAGCACAGAGCCCTACGTGGGGCTCAAACCCAAGAAGTGCAGGATCATGACGTGGGCCTAACTGACTGAGCCACCCAGGCACCCCAAAACTTCATTTTTAAGAGTATATTAGGAAGGAGCAAAAGTTAATACAGGTTTTCATAATAAAGACCAACGCTTTTTCCCATTTTCTCAGGAGTTAGTGTACTGTCATATATACTAGTCAAGTTGACAAGTTCTAATACTGTCATTTCACTTTTTAGACTAATGGGCACTAAAATAAATAAACATCAAAAGAATCATCTAGACTATTAGGCACTTATTAAGGACCCTTAGTAAATAGTTGAATATCTTGGGAAATTGCAGCCTCAGGTACAAGGTCATGAGCTGAGGTTTCTAGACAGAGGGCATATCATTGGAGTATCTTTTGCCCTAAAAGAAGGTATCAAAACATACTTACTTGCTAGGGTCTATCTTGTTATATTGGATTTATATCATTTGTTCTTTCAGCACAAATTTTAGAGCATCTGTTATTTGCCAGGCACTATTCTAGGCAGACAAAAATTCCTTTCCCATGCATTCAGCCCAGGGGAATGTATTTATATGAATTACGAGCATAATATCACCATAAATAAAACTATAATGAACCAGCCATCTAGGGGTTTGGGAGGCATATGCTTTTTTATAAGAGGGATTAAAATTAAAATACCTTTGTAAACTTAGTGGACGGCATCAAAGCACTAGGAGTTCCATATAATAAAGAGGACGTCATGTGGCAAGTTGAGTGTGGACAACATAATGCGTATTGAGAAGGAGTGTATCGTAACCAAGAAATGCTCATTATAGAAAAACCCTAAGGAAACCGTTCTTTTCAGTGATGCATTTTGATGCAGCTGTTCCTCTACTAGAGTGATGAAACGAGGGATCACGTGGAAGTGTGTCCTGAAGCTGGTGTAATTATTCAGGAACTTTCTCAACGCATTGCGCTGACTGGAGGGGCTGCGCTGATTGCCGATTATGGTCATGATGGGACTAAGACAGACACCTTCAGAGTACGTATAATTCAGCAAGATGACTTCTCAAAAGTTAATTGGCGTGCTCTATTAAGTTTTTAGGTTTGAAACTCATTGAAGATCTTTACCTTTGGCTTCTACAGTGGCTAGCATTGTAATATCACATTATTTTGTCATGAATATTCATTTATAGTATTATAATTGTCCTTCTCTATTCCATCACTGTGGGCAGCATCTTCAGGCACTCCAGGCGGCACTTTATATTGGGTTTTCCACATAGCATCTCATTTGAAGAAAGGGTGCTGTTTTAAGAGTTTGGAAACCACTGATTCAGGCTACGTTTTTAACAGCTGTTATGTAAAATGTACTGAAATGATAGCATTTCCTTAATCTTGATAACCCCAAAAGGACAAAAATTCATCATTTTAAAATTATTTTCAAGGGATTTTGTGGCCATAAGCTTCATGATGTCCTTATCGCCCCGGGAACTGCAGACCTAACAGCTGATGTGGACTTCAGTTATTTGCGCAGAATGGCAGAGGGAAAAGTAGCTTCTCTGGGTCCAATAAAACAACAGACGTTTTTAAAAAACATGGGCATTGATGTCCGGCTGAAGGTAATGATTTATTTCACTATCTTAAATATTTCAATTTTGTAGTATCTCTAATGTTACACTATGTGTTAACTGGGATTCAAATAAAAACTTGAAACAAAAAATGTTGTAGTATTTCAAAAAAACCTTTAAAATAGTAAGTACGTCTGGCCTCAGCGCTCCTATTGTTAGCCAGATGCTTGGTATTGCTATTGTAGGGTATGGTGAAACCAGATCGCCTGTTGTGGCGGGGGAGCCTTGTAAGTTCCTGCGTCTCTGTGTGAGGTAGATTTAAGACTTCGAAATGGTGTTCGTGTTTGTTAAGAAAACTTGACTGTGTTTATCGGTAGATCAAACCACCTGGGAATATTTGCTAAACCTACAAATCCACAGGTTTGGGTCTTGGCAACCTACGTTCCCCCCGCCCCCCCCAGTAATTTTTATTTTTTATTTTATTATGAGAGAGTAGAGGGAGAGGGAGAGAAAATCCTAGGCTCCATGCTCAGTGTAGAGTCTGACACGGGACTCGATCTCATGACCTGAGCCAAAATCGAAAGTTGGACGCTTAACCGACTGAGCCACCCCGGCGCCCCAGCAACCTAGGCTTTTAGTGAGCACCCCATGATTCTTGAGGCAGGTGATCAGAAATCCCATCTTAAGTAGTGCTTTGCTGAGTGGCTAACAGTCATGAGTGTTGCTGCATGTTACTAGGAATCCTTCTGGTTATTTCTTCTAAGAAGTTTTTCCTTTCAGGTTCTTGCAGACAAATCAGATGAGCCATCCAGGCAGCAGTTACTTCAGGGGTATGATATGTTGATGAATCCTAAGAAGATGGGAGAAAGATTTCACTTTCTTGCCTTGCTACCTCATCAGAGACTTCATGGTGGAAGCCATCCGATGAATGAATGTCAGTCAAAACCTTCTCCGTCACCTGTAGCTGGGTTTGGTGAACTTGCCTGGAGGTGATATCTCAGTGTGGACGTTTTACCCCTAAGTCTGCCTAAGAAAGCAAAATAAAGGGAACCCATTCACATATATCACAGGTAAAATCCATATCGCAGTATTTTATGTCTCACAGCCAATAAAAATAGCCCATTTTATATACAGTACAACTAAACATTGATCTTTTAAGGTTGTGTGTGGCTTTTGGCACAATTGTGTGCTTTCAGCTTAATGAAACAAGTTACCATGAAACAGAGTATCCTTAATTTTTTTAAAGTTTATTTTGTGGAAGAGAGCGTACATGTGAACATACTGGGGAGGGACGGAGAGACAGGATCCCAAGCGGCCTTCATGCCATCAGTGCAGACAGAGCCTGATGCAGGGCTCGATCCCACAACTGTGAGATCGTGATCTAAGCTGTATCAAGAGTTGGACACTTAACCAACTGAGCCACTCAGGCACCTTGAAATGAATATCCTTTAATTAATAAGGCTAGTTGCTGTATTTTTATTTTAAAAAGTAAACATGAACACTGATTGGTTTAGTAAAAACTGGAAATCTAAGTGGCCTTTCACAGGGGATGGGTTAAATAGAGCTATCCATAAAGTATTTTTAAAAATAGAGGTAGAGTAGTATGTCCTTACCTCTAAGAAGGTAGTAAATGAAAAATGTAGTCAAGTAAAAATGTTTTATAGTTATGATTCCATTTTTGTTGGGGAAAAGCTGCATTTAAAGAAATGCTTAATTTCATAGAAATTAATGCAGACTGGTGGTTTTCTGTGATAGTTACTTATGTATAAAAAGTGAGGAAAGGATGCCAGTAATTACTATTAAATATTCCAACGTAGCCTCTCTGGCTCTTGATTTTGGCTCAAGTCCTGCTCGCACGGTGGTGAGCCAGAACTCAACGTCAGGCTCTGCGCCGAGAATGGTGCCTGCTTAAGTTTCTCTCCATCCCCCTGCCCCTCCTCTGCTGTATGTGCACACGTGCTCGCTCACTCAAAACAAAAACAAAAAACCCAACATGGAAGTGGGTTTGAGGGGTAGAAATTCATTCTCCTTTGTGGTATTTAAAATTTTTTACCCTATGAGATTAAAGGCAAAGAATAGCAGCCATGTTTTGAACGTACAGCTTAACTGTATTCGAAGTTTGCTGGCGGAGTGATCAACTCTTGTTTTTTTATTGCTTCTCTGGCTTCCCTCAGAACAGGACTAACATTCTGAATCTCACTCTTAAAATGAAGATGGAGAGGCCTTATTTTTCACGTGCTACCCAGCCCTGGGCCATTCATAGCCACCCTTATTTTTTTTTTCCCCGCATTTTCTTTTCTCAAAAACTTGGTTGGGAGAATTTGGAAGGTGAAAATGCCTCATATTGGCCCCTCTCAATTATCTAGTAGTTTTACATTTAATGGGAGGAATCAGGCAATGCCTTGTATCTTAAAACTTAGAACATTTACTTTGAATGGTAAGTCTTCTAGCAGTGGCAGTAGTTAAATATTTGATGAGAGATCCCAAAAAATCTGTAGTTGTAATTACTCTAAACTTTCATTCCAAGAAATGAGACCTCCAGATAATTACCTCAGATTTCATATAAATTGAAATAATGAGTTTTTTATTTTAGGTAGTTAAAAAAAAAAAAAATCAGTGTTTTAAATATAGCATTAGTTCCATTTACAAATACTATTTCCAAAATAGTTCTTTTACCAAGGCCTGGGAAAACAACACAGTCTAATAAAATTTTCTTTGGATACCTCTACTAGAGATAAGCTCAGGTTTTCACATAGAAAAGTATGGTGATATGGAAATACATTTTATTATCAGGTTTCTTTGAGGATATTTACAAAAGTGGGATGTAACAAAAAATATAAAAATGTACTGAACAGTGTCATTATAGACTACTTTGTACATTACCAAATGTTTCTAACAATTATTTCTTATACAAAAACAACTTCAAGACAAAAAGGTTATGCAGGTTATACAGTATCTGGAGTAAATTACTCCAAATTATCTGACAGTGCCTTTACAAATTTTTTAAGAAAACTTCTTAGGCATTCAACAACACAGACACAAAGAGTGCAATTAATTTCATGGCTTGTAGTTTGATTACATAAGTAGAGCAAACCATTCCAGTTAATTTTCACCTTCTGTAGTAAAACCACAACAGGGTGCCTAGTGACTTAGAACTACTCCATTTTAGCACATTGATATAAACAGAGTTAGTTTGGACACATTTGGGAAGCCATCCTTTCCCACAGGGAAATTATAGTTCTAAAAGGTTTTGTGAAATTAATTTGGATTAATTTTTTAAACTCCTGTAGGAGAAGAAAATACCAGGAGACACTGGAATGTTTCCTGGAGAGGTTTATGGGAGGCAGTGCAGCAACATGGTTAGGAGGGAGGAAAGGGACTAGAGCCACACTGCCTGAGTTCAAATCCACATACCAACTGTGACCTCCAGCATCTAGGTCCTTAATTTTCCCGTGCCTCAGTTTCCTCATCTGTGAGATGGAGTCCGTAACGTACTCCCCCTCGTGGCTGTCAGAAGGGGAACGAAAGACATGCAGAGTTGAAAGCATGGGAACCACGTTTGCTACGATCTCCACAGTAATTTTAGTCCTAGATACGGGAGTAGCTTCAGGGATCTCTTAAGACCCTCTCTTACACTGTATACAGGGACATTCTTTTCCTTTGCCACCTCAAATTCAGTGGGCAGTGATAGTTAACGCTTTTATGGTTTTTAGTTTATTGAATATGGGTATGTTCTTATATATCTGATCATCACAACACTGTGAGGAAAATAGAGGCAAGGGTTACAATCTTCGTTTAGACTGATGAGGAACTTGAGGCTTAGACAGATTGGAGCCAAGACGTAAAAGACTGGATTTTCTGACTCCCAATCTTTTGTTGCTCTTTTTGTAGGAAAAAAACTTACAGTGATTACTGAGGAGTGAAAAAACAAAAAGCCGCTAGTTTTTTAATAAGTGGGTGGTGCTAGATCTTAAACTTTTTCGCGGGGGGGGGGGGGGTACTATTAGTAACTTGTTAAAAGCTATGGAAAAACCTAACCTCTTAAACATTATATCTGAGTAGAAAAACATTTCGTTAGCTGGTTGCCAGTGCTGAAATGTAAAAAAACAAAACAACCCCCCCCCCCCCCCCAATTTATAAGGGCAGGGCTACGTGATCAGCAGAGCAGATGAAAGAATAAGTGTTTCATGCTCTACCCCACCCACTCTCCCAAACTGCTTGAGATGATTGATTTACAGACATTCTGGATATCTGTAAAACCTTCCAATAAGCTAAGAGAAGAAAAACTGGATACGCTCTTTGCTGTTTCCTGCAGCATTAACTGATCCTGCACTGGCCTTACTTTTAGTAATTTTCTTCCTCAAATTACTCAACTCCGTGTAAAGATTAACTGTGTAATGAAAGTTCCCACCTAAACCTACTGAATGTCAGAAACCAACCATGGTGTCACAGAGCTGTGGGTCACAGACATGGGAGTTCGAGTACACAATAGGGGGGCTGGGCTCCGAAAAGACATACTTACTACCTCCGCACTTAGACCAGTGGGTTCTCCCCCCAGGTTTGTAGTATCATTTGACCCCAAAATTATCCTAGAGGGCCTTCCAATATACTCACAAAAGGTGACAACTTAATTTCTATCTTGTAGAGAGCACATTAAGAATTTCAACTCCAAAATGTTAGGGATCACTGTTTTGGAGTCGACTGACCTAAAGAAAAAGAAAAAGGTACAAGAGTCTAGAGCTCCTCTTCTAGGCATGCAGGAAAACCCCCTCAATGCCTCTGTGGTCAAATATTTAGAGTTCTCACAGGAAATCGCATGCTGGGAGCCCTTCCTCAGTTCTCTCTTTAAATGCAAACCTATTTAGTAATCAACTTTAAAACTCTTGTGTGATTTGGTCAAGCTATACAATGGCTGGACTCTAAGCCTGCCTTTTTCTCCTTTTTAAAAAATAATGTAACAGGAAAGGGAAGATAAATTAAATGCCACTATAGTATTAAAGTGAAGGATTAGGAAAAAAATATAAAAACCAGTCATTGCTTATGCTATAAAAATTTATGAAAAGCTTCATCTTGGTTCCGTTATGTGTTCTTATTACTCAGTTTTCCCTCTTGTACCTTCTCACGATGAACTACAGTATTGGTGTCACGGATTCCTTATCACATTTCCCCGTATCTTCGCATCCTTGCAGATGATAACCTACAAAGAACAACAGTTGTGCGGCAAAGTATCAGTCCATAACGTGAAATCCTTCCTTACTGACGTTAGCTCATTGACAACTAAGGATCTTCTTCCATATCATCTGGATTGGGAGCCATAATGAAGTGCTTTGGGTACACAAGATTGTGGGTGTATGCATGTATTTCCCAGCGGGCATCGTCACTTTCGTGCGTAATGTAACGTTCACCAATGCGAGTTTCAAATTCTCTAAGGTCAAGCCAAGTCTGATAGTCCTAGAAAAAAATGGAATTACAAACTATAAAAGAAATAAAATACGTTGAACTTTTTTTTCCTAACCCCATAGCTGCAAAATTGACAGTCTCTACTATGAGTGCTTGCTATACAGTAAGTGCCATTCGTAATATTTTAAATTAGCAATGTTAAGATACTTTTTCAAATTTAGAGTCTCTAATGAGGGAAGTAACTAGTTTCTAAAACTAAAACTAAAAACTGCCTGAGGCTTCTGAGATGGCTAATAATAATCACTAAAACATTCTGTTCTAAATTCTGACCTTATGCCCCACCTTACTCCTCAAAATAGGGGAAAGTACTTAGAATCTACTATCAGGATAATTTAATAATCACTGCAACTGTGCATTAGTTTTGAAGTTAATTCTACCTGCCAACCTCCACCCCAGGCCCCTTTAGAGTAGTTCTAAAGCTTCTCTTTACTCTGAAGCTCGGGGGTTCCTTTTAAAAAATCTATGCAATAGCTTTTGGGGGAATTAAGCCAAACATTTTTATTTTATTTTTTTTAATGTTTATTTTTGACAGAGAGAGACAGAGCATGAGTGGGGGAGGGGCAGAGAGAGAGGGAGACAGAATCTGAAGCAGGCTCCAGGCTCTGAGCTGTCAGCACAGAACCCCACGTGGGGCTTGAACTCACAGACTGCAAGATCATGACCTGAGCCGAAGTCGGATGCTCAACCGACTGAGCCACCCCAGGCACCCCTGAGCCAAACATTTTAAATGGCATTTCATATATCATTAATGCAAATATGAATCTTTTAAGTGGGCATCTTAAAAGCAAAATCTATTTGACAAAATAACATGCTTATTTTACAGAAAGGGGAAATGAAGCATAAAAGGCCCTATATAAAGGCTAGCTAAATCACTGCTTTCAGTTTATGGGAGTTGAACTGCTTATCAGTTCTGCATGGGAATGGTATACAGCAAACCTTCCAGAGATTCAGCCATAGTACAAAGTAATCACTGAAGAACACTTACAATATTCTAAAACGTGTAGAATCTGTTGATCTTAGAGTAGTTTGATTAGGTGAGACACATTACAATGAATGGCTCCAATGGGGATCACCAGAGAGAGACTTGTTTTTTTACCTGCAGCCAGGGATGGCTGAGAGATTTGTCCACACTGTAGCGCTTTCTCATCTTCACTTGAAGGAGGTTGTTTATCAAGTCAATTGCTAAGAGGAGAGAAAATCCAACCGGTGAACTGGGTGTATGGGGCACCCACACATACCGTGACTCTGCCTGGAAGGCATTCAAGCCACAGAAATACAGGGTGGGCGACTTTTCTCAAGAACATGGCCTTCCCACTGACACGTTAGTGGCCCGTAAACGTTCACTGAACTTAGAGCACCTATTTTATGAAGTGTGCCTGTTTTGTTACAGAGGCGGTGTCGAGTACAGGTTAACGGTGTAGACTTACTGTGTGTGCCAGAGGGTCACTTTCCTCTTCTGTAACATGAGGTTATTGAGAAGATGAAATAACACACATAAAGGGCTTAGGACGGTGCTTACTTAGCACGTAAGTGTTAGTATTATTTACAAATGAATTAAAAAACTGATTACAGACTGACGTGTTGTTGCTGTCCTCCAGTGACACCGTTCTCTAGTCCCCGGCTTGGTCTGCAAGGGAGCCAAAGCCACTGCCTTGCCTCTACAGATGTGGCGGGACTTGCACGATCACTTCTCATCAAAAGTGCATACTTAACAGGTTTTATACAAATATGTTCATGGTGTTTTGGTGTGAGTGGGGAGATCTTGGCATACTTATTTTGCCCACTTATTTGAAGAAACGGAATACCACAAAACCAAAACCACCACGTAGCTACATACTGGCTTCCACCTGTATAACGATACGCGTGAAATACCGACACTAAGGCCTGGACCCAGGGCTGAACCAAGGGGAAGAGTCCCATTATACCAGTTCTGTTTCTCTTCCGCACACCACAGTATTTAAGTATGAACTTCCCTGGGTTCAGTACTTCAAACTTTTATCCATTGTTCCTTAAATGGTTGTCCACCATGTGCATCAGAGTCATTTGGGGTGTTCATTAAAATGCATTCCTGGGTGTCATTCCAACTGGGGAACTGGAATCTCTGAGATCTAGCCACAGGTTTTTGCTTTAGTACGCTCACCAATTGATTATTCTGAAGTCTACAGACCACACTGCCCCAGGAACTCTAAGAGGATTCTGGAACACCCAGACCCTCCTATATTCTTCAATTAGGTATTCATTACAAAGAAAGCCTGCTACTGCCTTTACATGTTGTTCCTCAAACCTTCCCAGTTTAATGGACTGTCAAATCCCCAAGATTAGGTCTGGTACTTTTGGAAAACAAAAAAGGCCCGTGTTCCAAAGGCTGGCTAAATCCAGGTGGGGGCATTCCCCAGTAGGGTTCTATTCAGTACGGGGCTGTCAAAGCAGTGTGTGCCTTTGCTGTCAGTGTCCGTAAACTAAAGACACCCAACCAAAGCATTCTTGATGGGTACAGAACCAGGGCCCGCAAGCTCAAAAACCTTCACCAGGCAGGGAAAACAAATGTTACCGTGCCTCCTAGGATTGGTCCACAGGGGAGCTGAAAACTGAAGAATGTCTATATCATTCATTGTAGGTAGGTATAAAGAACCTGAAATACAGGTCTCTGAAAATAAGTAATTATGAAAAGAAAAAATACTTCAGGGAGAATATCTCCTCCTAGTAGCCTAAGTAGATCTTACACAGTCCAGAGGAGGGGCTCCGGGAAGACTTCACAGATGAGCCACAGGCTAAGGGGTCCCTGAAGGACTGGAAGGATTTCAATAGTGAGGAGGGACTGAAGGCAGGGAAAGGTCTAAGCAAAATGCAGAAAGCAGCTGAGAAGAGTCAGCAGCTAGGTTTTAGATCGGGAGCAGTGGAGGGGAGGGCAGAAGGTGAACTTGGGCTATCTCTGAGAGACCTACAGATGCAATGTGGTTAAAGGGAGGCCGAGATGTAAGGGCACAGTTAAGATGGAAGGAGGGTTTCCTGAAGACCGATCTGGCAGCAGTGGTGACTGGGAAGCACCGTCAAAGAGTCTAACGGGTAGAACCCTAGGTATGTATTTTAGTAGTTTCAAAGGGAGGAAATTGGGTCCTGGGTTAGTGCTAGGCGTGGGAACTTTAAGGAAGTTAGAGACGAGACCGTCAGGAGGAAGAGTGCTCACGAACTGGTAACTGGTTGAATTTGGAAGAGGAGTATGAGAAATTAAAAAGAGAAGTCAGAAGAAATAGGCTGACTTGGGATCACAAAGATTTTTAGACTGAAGGGCACAGAGCTATAATTTTTTTTTTTTCTTTTTTTACCTTCACCAGAAATTTCTCTCCATGGATTTGGTGGGTACATAAACGCAGCATTTTGGATTTGGTCATTTATATCTTCATCTTCATTAAAAGGAAATGTGCCACTGAGGCTCACATAGACGATAACTCCCACTGACCACATATCTAGAGAACGGTTGTAACCTTTGCTCCTGAGCACTTCAGGGGCTAAGTATGCTGGAGTCCCCACCACAGACCTCCTGAATGACTTTTCACCAATGATGCGTGCAAAACCAAAGTCACATAGCTTCACCTGCAAATTAAAAAAATGTTAGTTTTGTATTATCTATGTGTCAATCTATTATGCTTGGCCCTAAATGATACTGTATCATTTCATTTTTAAAAGTTATCTTTTGGGGCGCCTGGGTGGCGCAGTCGGTTAAGCGTCCGACTTCAGCCAGGTCACGATCTCGCGGTCCGTGAGTTCGAGCCCCGCGTCAGGCTCCGGGCTGATGGCTCGGAGCCTGGAGCCTGTTTCCGATTCTGTGTCTCCCTCTCTCTCTGCCCCTCCCCGTTCATGCTCTGTCTCTCTCTGTCCCAAAAATAAATAAAAAAATGTTGAAAAAAAAAAAATTAAAAAAATAAATAAATAAAAGTTATCTTTTTTTATTTTGAGAGAGAGCGAGCAAGCAGGGGAGGGCAGAGAGAGGGAGAGAATCCCAAGCAGGCTCTGCGCTGTCAGTGCAGAGCCCTAAGTGGGGCTCGATCCCACAAACAGTGAGCTCATAACCTGAGCCAAAATCAAGAGTTGGATCCTTAACCAACTGAGCCACCCAAGCTCCCCGATACCATATCATTTCAACACACTTGCCAACTGTACTGATCACGAATGTCAAATGATTGTCGATAGGGAAATTGTAAAATATGCTTTTCCCAAAAGGCAGATACATTTATGATCCTGTGATCTTCTGCCAACATGGTATGAAAAACTTCCCTAGTGCCTATTTCAAAAAACCACTTTGAAGTTTTAGCTTCCACAATGTCAAATACCAGCTGGGTGCTGTAAGTGGTCACAAAGTTTTGTTCGTCTGTTTTTAACATTTATTTACTATTGGGAGACAGACACAGAGCATGAGCAGGGGAAGGGTAAAGAGAGGGGGAGACACAGAATGCCAAGCAGGCTCCAGGCTCTGAGCTGTCAGCACACAGCCGGATGCGGGGCTCGAACTCACAAACGGTGAGATCATGACCTGAGCCAAAGTCGGCTGCTTAACCGACTGAGCCACCCAGGCGCCCCTGGTCACAAAGTTTTTTGATGAAATGGAGGGTGCTGATCTTTCAGCATCTGACTTTAAAGGAGATAATTTTCTGTGAAAAGGAATTACAGGTTTCATTTTTAAATCCTCAGTGACTTCACAGCGCCTGAAAACATAAAGGCCCTCAGTAAATGTTTGCTGAATGAAAAATAAGTTGATATTTTAAAACTTACCCTTTATTTTGTTTAATCCTAGAACCTATATTCCCAAGGATACTGTCAATTGGCAAATAACTTGAGTGTAGTAAAGAACTACGAGGCTGTTTGAAAGAGGAGCAAAGGTGTTTCCTGTGACTGTGGAATAAATTATTACTAGTGAGATGTTTAGATTTGAAAAAAGTTCTGTCTGAAGGTAGTCACGGTTACTACAATGTCCTTTTGGGAAGAAAGTTCTGGAAGTGTGATGAGCTTGGCAGAGCTCAGAGCACTTCTGCTGCCCATCTTCCAGTGATGTTCAGATTTTGGTGATTAATGATGCATCCATGCCGAACAAGCAAATGCCAAGTACTTTCCGGAGGAAATGGCCTGCCTCATAAACTGTCTTCACAAAAAGCATTATGATACATTGAGAAAAAAAGAGATTTGGCCTCTACAAACCAACGGTACCAACAGTGCCTGGAGAGTGTATGATGAAGGTGTATTCAAATGCTGCTGGCTTTCTAGGACATGGACCCTCACGCACATTTTTATGGTAACTGTTCCGTGCCATTATTGAATGTGATTCCCTTTGAGTATTGGAAGAATAGGATTATCGACCATGAAGACATATGAACTCTTCTGTTGTTTGATGCCGCATTTCAGCTAACATCTTGATAAAGAAAAGTTGCCTTGGCAGTTTGGCAACTGAATAAAGTGTGGCCATGGCTAGCACTTAGGCAAAAAGGCACGTCAAGTAAATGATGTGATTTTCCTTTTGTTCCTAACAGAGGTAAGAAAGACGGAGTTTTAGTCTCACTGTAGGGGTGTGCGTCCTTTGCCCAAACTATTCTGAAGATCAAATGAGGTAATGACGTGTGGAAGCACTTTATTTAAAACATCACGCCAACTATCAGGGAAACTTTTTTGGCCTCACAATGATAGGGAATCACTTTTAAGCACACAGGCATTGTAAAAGAGTAGGATTACCTCCTTAAAAGAGTTGAGTAATTTTTTGGGGCGCCTGGGTGGCTCAGTCGGTTAAGCGTCCGACTTCGGCTCAGGTCACGATCTCGCGGTATGTGAGTTCGAGCCCCGCGTCGGGCTCTGTGCTGACCGCTCAGAGCATGGAGCCTGTTTCAGATTCTGTGTCTCCCTCTCTCTCTGACCCTCCCCTGTTCGTGCTCTGTCTCTCTCTGTCTCAAAAATAAATAAACGTTAAGAAAAATTAAAAAAAAAAAAAAAAAGAGTTGAGTAATTTTTAAAAATACGTCTTTTTCTTTGAAAGGCGATCTGAGTTGTATTTGACTCAAGTGAAACAGCTACTTGTCCTTAGTGTAGCCAACTAATTGTGCGTGTTTCAAATCTACATAAACAATAGTTTGAAGGAGAGAGTCTAGCTGATAGTTATGGGCACTGCCAACACATATTCCACAGGAAAATATTTCAAACTTTGGGTTTATGAACCATTTTGTAGGTTATTAAATGATTTTGGATCAAGGTCAACACTCTTCAGTGAAATGAAATTTCACCAAGTAAAACAATCAGTGCATCACACACAGGACACACACACACAAAGGGGATACGCATGGGAGTGATGGGAGTGATGGGAAATGTAATTCTGACATAGGTTTTGGTGAAAATGTTTGAAATAAAGTACCCTAAAGAGGAAGAGGAGCTGGCTGCCTGCCTCAAAATCTATGTCCCCCAACGTAGGGTCACCCCTCTGCCTCATTTTATGGGGAGTTTGTCCTGAGCACCAGGCACCAACCAAGGTGGCCTCTCCTAACTTCATTCCCTGCCCACGAGGAGAAGTGACCTGCAAACAGTCTACATGCAAAAAAGATACTCCTTAAGGTCTGCTGAAGTCTAAACAGTCTTCATGAAAATAAACAATATGAGTAAGTTCTGAGTTCAAATTATTCAAGGATTAATCCTCACTGGCAGTTACAGGCTAATTACTTCTGTCAGTATGTTTATGTATCCGAACCGACACCACCGTCTTTCATTATACGGGTGCTTTGTAACGTCAGACGCTCAAGGTTCCGGAGAGTATCTCACCTGAGGAAATGGCTCTGCTGATGCGAGCAGCACATTTTCTGGCTTTAAATCACAGTGCACAATATTTTTAAAATGTAGATTCCTCAAGGCAACAAGGATCTGTTATTGAAGAAAACAGTTTTTTCAGTGCCTGGAAAAAATCATAGTTCACCCCCACCTGACCTCTCGAATGGCATAATTGGAGAAGTCCACCATGGTTCGTCAAGATTTAACCGAAGTGTTAGTTACTCTGTTCTCCGCGGTTAATAATTCCCACCATATCCCTTTATGTAAAAAGCACTGCTATTTAATTCTCTCATTTTAAAGTATTCTCGTTTCAAAAAAGAGTTAAAATACCTGTGTCACCATGAATTTAGTAATTCGTTCTGGAAGTCGACTTTTCTCGCTGGACAGAATCATTTCCAACATATCGCCATGCAGCTTTTCCATTACTACAAAAACTCGTTCCGGAGTTTCAAACATGCATTCCAGGTTTACAATCCCAGGATGGTGCAAATTCTGAAGAGTTGCAGGATGTTTATATGACCGACTTAAGTAGAGAAATGGTTTTACTAAGCAAATATCTAGCAATGTGCTATGATTAACTGTATGCAACACATGGTATGGGAAGAAAACCAGCTCAGGGCAACAGGCACTAAAAGCGAACAAACAGCATCACGGATTCTGATTTGCCAAGATCTGTAGTGGAGAGTGGATGCCCTGAGGGGAAGGAAGGTACTCCTAACTGATTACATAATTGCCCTTGTCCATTACTACTCCTTTACCTTCTCATCTTTTGTCTTCTGCCTCTACTCTTAAGTTTATGTTGTCCACGAGTAGGCACCAACTGCCTATCAAACTTTATGGTCAATTACGCAGAGCTGTGGCTCTTTGGGGCTGTATCTCTGCTCAAGAAATGGTTCTGTTTTTAAGGTAATTTTTTGTCTAAGCCCGGATCTTCAATCACGCCTCGATTTGGTCTTCCCTTTTTCGGGCTCAGCATCTCTACCTCCATCCCCTCAGGTTTCTTGAGCACCACTACGTTACCAGGGCTAGTGAATTAGAAAGTTGAATGTGATACGGTTTCTGCTAATAAAAAAAAGCAATCTATCTTACCGGTTTAAAAAAAAGCCAAAAACCCAAAAAACTTTCCTCAAAAGTAAATTTGAGAAGTCAGTCATGCTCAAAAACATTCAATGGCTTTATTCTGGGCATAAATCTATTCCTCGGCTTGTATTTTCACATCTTCAATAACATGGCTTCATTCGCCCTATTCAATTTTAAATATGCTCTATTGGCCCAAGTGATTTAACTTTTATTCTTTATTTATAGAAATCTATTTTTCTTACGCTGTTTTCCTTATTATGGGTACCTAATTATGCCAAGAGGGCAAACTTCTTTTTGGCTTATGTGAGGCTGAGTGCCATCTCTATGTTTTTTGAACCTGCCGCCATCTCTCAATTCCCACTGTAACTGCTTTAATTTCAGCTCACGTCACCTCTCTTTGGGACGACTGCAGTAGTTTCCAGTAAACACCGTCTATCCATGTAGCAATACTTACCCTATGCTACTATGTCATGTGTATCTTACTCTGTAGCCTAGGAAGTTCCCTGGGAGCAGAGACTCTGTCTTAGTCATTTTAGGTCAATGTCTGAATCATGGTTGGTGTTTTAAAAAATGACTAGCAAGCACGAAATAAATACTGTTGACTAATCAGTTTAAAACAGCTTAATGAGGTGGTATTCCAAGTGGCAAAATATAAAGCGTCACAGCTTTATAAATAAACAAAAGTGAAATGCGTGTGATAACAGCGGTAAGCAAGGGGAAGACTCAGAATATCACAACTCTGATCAACTTAAGGGTTGGTAGTGTGGCTGGCTGTCCCCATGCTGTAGTTGTCTGTCTCCCACTCTCCTGTAAAGCCGTATGTATACACATACAAAACCAGAAGTACGCTGTAACATTACTGTCTCTTAACTTCTATTTGTTTAGATGTCCTATTTCCTCTGGAGTCTGTTTTGGGAAGTTATACTTTCATAGAGAATCATTTTCTCCAGGTTTTCAAATTTATCTGATCAAGTTGGCCACGGCAGCATCTTAAAATCTCAAAATGCGTTTAGATTTTTTTCAGTATTTGTGGTCATATTTCTTATTTTTTGCTTTCCTTAAGTTTATTGTTCATTCTTTAACTTTTTTTCTTTTAAAGTAATCTCTACACCCAATGTGGGGCTTCAACTCACAACCCCGAGATCAAGAGTCAGTCGCACACTCTCCCACTTGAGCCAGCCAGGCCCCCGTCATTCTCTAACTTCTCAAGTTGGATTCATAATTCATTTATTTTCATTCTTTCTTGTGTAAATACTTGAGCTTATAGTTTTTTGGTTTTTTTTTCTGAGCAATAGTCTAAAAGCTGATATACAGTATTTTCATGATTACTGTCTAAATACTCTGACATCTTGACTGCTCTTTAAGAATTAAGATATTAAAAAATTTGTTTCAGAGGGCACTTGGGTGGCTCGGTCGGTTGAGCGGCTGACTCTTGATCTCAGCTCAGGTCATCACCTCAGGGTTGGGAGTTCGGGCCCACACTGGGCTTTGCGCAGGCCGTGGAGCCTACTTAAGAAAAAAAAATTCAGGAGGTGGGAGCTTTTTGTTTTCGGACTTTGTAATTTATTTCTAGTTTTATTGCATGAGGATCAAAGAACACTATCCTATGGCTTTTTTGAATTAATGAGGTATTCTTTGTTCTCTGTTTTTGGGACACAGATGTCAGTATCAAGTGGTTAGATTAGCTTCTACTGTTTAGGCCTTCTACGTTGTTAGTTTTGGCTACTTCATCTGCCGGGACCACTAAGTGCTTGCCAGTTCCTCCCTGGCTCTAGTTTCCTTTTATAAAGCTTGCCACTGTTAATCTGCTGTGATCTGCATTCTTCCACTGTCAAAGTGCCCTTCTTCAGTTCACTTACTGTTTTCCCTTGAATTAAATCTTACCAGATCATGACCCCCTTGGCCTTCTATTTGAGGAGGGACCTGGAGAGGATATCACGACTGGAGAGGTCAGAAAGAGCCAGCAAAACCTGCTCTGACTGCGGCCCCTCTTCCTGCACGCACCCCTGGCTCCCCCCGCAGTGTTTCTGGAAAACTCCTACCTATTTTGTAGGTCTGAACTCTCTTCTATTTTTATTAAAGACACAGTATACATTTCTGTTTGTCATTTTTCTTGTAGCTTTTGGGTAATTTCCAAGAAGAGGTGGGGGAAATGCTGAATTTATACCACAGCGTATAACCAGAAATTTCTCTCTGAAGTTTCTGATGACATTTTCCCATTAACACAGTAGCCGTGAGAGTGCCACACATTTTCCCCCATTACTACTCTATACCTACCCTCTTCAGGCAGGGGCAAAAGACATTTTATATTACCTTATCCCCATGAAACAAAGGTAAAAATCCTCCGTTTCCTTCCTGCCCCACAACATGCTCCCCAGATGTGGCCGTGTTAACAGTTTACGTAGGTATGGACCTTTTCTCTGCATAACTACTTGTATCCATCTACAAAGTAACACATTACCTTAAGGAACTATACAAGTGAAACCATTCCACGCTTCCATTCAAAATTTTAACAATGTGTTATGGCTTAATTCCCCACATAAACACATTTATTCAATAAATATTAAATGAGTATTTGCTATGTGCCAGGACTATGCTGGTAGTCTGGATTCATGAGTACACAAAATTGACAAATATGTCTCATCTCACTGAGCTTACTAATCCTAGCAAGGTTGGGTAGACACTAGGTAATAAACTAGTAAATGACCCAGTGTGAAGGTGGTAAATGCTATGGAAAGAAGAGGAAGGGGCGCTGGGGGTAGATGGGTGGATAATGCTGAACGGAATGCAAGGAAATAACATCTGGGCAAAGTCTTGAAGGAGATAAAGGAATATGCCATGCAGATATGGGGCGTGCCAGCATTCTAGGCACAGGGAATAGCTAAAGCAAAGTCCTTGAGGCAGGACCATATCTGGCAAGTTTGAGGAACAGAAAGAAAGTCAGTGTGGCCACCATCTGGAAAAGAGACCCAATGTGTTGAGTGTGGTGTCTATGATGGAACCTTTTTAAAGAGACTTTGATTTAGCTGAATAGAATATGTACAGATGTCCAAAAATGTCACGTTCTCATTTCTATTAAATTGATAGAAATACAGAGCTTATCACCAGGCACTGAAGAGAGAGGCTGGATGTTCCTGGGTAAACTGTAAGGTCACTCCTAAGTCAAT
Source organism: Neofelis nebulosa (assembly GCF_028018385.1). Classification (NCBI taxonomy): domain Eukaryota; kingdom Metazoa; phylum Chordata; class Mammalia; order Carnivora; family Felidae; genus Neofelis; species Neofelis nebulosa. Next base: position 30,578,995 of record NC_080790.1, read on the forward strand.
GATTCTATAATTGTCTCTCTCTGCCATTGGAAAGGCCAAAAGTATGGTCTCAATAATATGCCTGGTCTTCACCCCATCCTCTCTTTATAAAGATGAGGACACAGTGGGCGCCTGGGTGGCTCAGTCGGTTAAGCGTCCGACTTCGGCTCAGGTCACGATCTCACAGTCTGTGAGTTTGAGCCCCACGTCGGGCTCCGTGCTGACAGCTCAGAGCCTGGAGCCTGCTTCCGATTCTGTGTCTCCCTCTCTCTCTGCCCCCTCCCCTGCTCATGCTGTCTCTGTCCCAAAAATAAATACAAACATTAAAAAAAATTCATAAAAAAGAAAAAAAGATGAGGACATGGGGAAGAAAAACTACGGCTGTCAGTGGAGCTGCAGGGGACTTACAGTACCAGGATCAACTACCAGGCTGCGTTCACCCAGACCTTTAGATTTGTTTAAGGAGGACTACATACAAGAAGAATCAGGGGCCGTGACTGGAAAGTAAGGATGACCGGGCTGCCAGGGGAGGCGGGAACCAAAGGGTGGAGCGAGTGACCAAGTACAATAAGCGCCTCGTGACCCGTGTGGAAGGGTCTCGCTGAAATGCTCATACAACCCAATCTTGTGGAATGAATTTCAGCAAATGAGTTACTATCTGAAAGAAGTCTGCTTTAAAAAAATGTATTTACCACATTCACATTGTTCTAAGAGAACTGTAATTCAAATATAAGTAGCCTAAAGCTGGTCCTCACACTCAACATTCGCTGAACTTACACACTGCAAAGAAACTGAAGTCACAATTTTACACACACACACACACACACACACACACGAGATCCAATGTGGCAGAGAAGAAAGAGCATGTGGTGTGGAGACAGACTTAGATTCACACTCTGAGCCTGTCTTCTTCCTGCTGGGTGATGTTAATTAAGTTTAGTTTCTGGCACAAAGTAAGCCATTCACGACATATGATTTGAACAGAATCTATAACAAAGAATATGGTATTAAATTTAAGATGAAAATAGTATATTTGGAGACATACTATAATCACTTAACTGTATTCCCCATAGGGCAATATCAATGAAAAAACCCAGAAGGACAGAATACAGCTTTTGCACTATGCATTACCTGGAAACCCCTAAATTTAGCTATTATGAGCCACAGTTCATAACACGGCGAAAAAAAAACTTCAGTGTTTAATTCAAAGATGTGTTCGTGATCAAAGCGACAAGGATGAATCAAGTCTTAAGAATATATCCTTGGGGAAAAAAAAAAAAAAAAAAGAATATATCCTTGGGGCACCTGGGTGGCTCAGTCAGTTGGGTGTCCAACTCAGGTCATGATCTCACTGTCCGTGAGTTCAAGTCCCACGTCAGGCTCTGTGCTGACAGCTCAGAGCCTGGAGCCTGCTTCAGATTCTGGGTCTCCCTCGCTCTCTGCCCCTCCCCTGCTCACGCTCTGTCTCTGACTCTCTCAAAAGTAAATAAACATTAAAAAAAAAAAAAAAACCTTAAAAAAATATATATCCTTAATGGTTTCTTTTTTTTGCATACTAGTTGGACAATGAGCAAGATTCCAAAATTAGATGTGAAAAAGATTTCTAACCATATCCTAATATAGTCTGAATGCTATTAATATTCTGTATGAAGGTAGTTTTATAGGAGGAAGCAACTTGAAAGGACCACAGGTAGCTTGTTGATCATAATCTTTTGACTATCACGCCTCTGAAAAAGAAGTGAGGCAAACATTACTGCTAGTAACTGATAATGTAATACATGTAAAATTAATCCTTTGTTTATACATTTCTTACCTGCTTCTTCAAGGAAGCCTAAGTTCAGTAGACTATCTTCTTGAACTTCACCCACAAGCAAATGGGGGCTCTGACAGCATTAACTATTATATCACCATGATTTCTTAAATATTATGCAAAAGCTACACAGTAAATAGATATTTGCATATTATAAATGATTTAGGATATTCATAAAAATAAAGATAAAGCTACATTTTAGTCTTCTAGATGACCCCCGAAAGAGGTAAAAATGTTACATGAAAATAAGAAGACAGTAATTTATTTTATGGCAGTTAAGTCATTGTCAGTATATCCTTAAGAATATACCTTAGTGGACTAAACCATTATAAAATTAAATCTTTGGAGTTGTGAATTAATAAAATAGCAAATGCTACTGTTAAAAAGTCCACAATTTTTAAGCAGACTTTTTTTTTTTTTTATAGCAATTGCTATAATCATCAAGCAGATCATCTGTGAGAACTGAACGGGTATAGCACTGATCTCCTAATCAAATGTGGTGATACAGAACTATCAAGTGTTTTGAGCTTCTGGAGAGACGAATTAAGAGTTTTGTTGTTAAGATTTTACTTATGAAAATGTGTTCTAAACAAACTACTACCATAACGGCAGTTCTTGTAACTCCTAGGTTACTGTAACTTAATTTTTCCTTTAAAAAATAAAAAATAAAAAAAAGACTTAAGGATTTAATGCAGATGTCCACCAACCTCTCACTAAGCCAAAAGGGCATAATATGAAAACAAAACAGAAAACAAGCCTTATTCTTATCAGCACAGTAAACAGACCTGTATTTAAAAACTCATAAATCAAAATTAAAACCAATACAAAGCAACTTGGTTTTTTGTTCTTTACCTGTAAAATAGCCACTTCATTACGGAGTTGACTTTCCTGTTTTGTGGGGAATCTCATCTTATCAATTACTTTAATAGCCACATCCCTTCCAGTCTTTCTGTGTTTTCCTATTTAAAAAAAAAAAAAAAAAAAAAGTATAGAAAAGTAAGAAGCAGCAAACTGTCAGCTCATCTACAACATAAAAGCTTTATCAGGAAGTTGTCCACAGACCAAAACAGATATGTATTTACTCTTATATTTCTTTTCTTTGGCTGATTTTGTTCTCCTTCACTCACCTTTAATTTTAAGAAGTAAATTGTTTTCCCTTAATAGTAGCTGTCCCTAATGACAGCTTCATTACTCAAAACAGCAGGAAATTTGAATGAACTTGGGTGCTGAAAAATAATCTACCTTATTAGTTAACTACTCTCAGTCTTCAGAGACTGTCAAGATAGAAACACTATCAATGAATTAATTTTACTAGGTTCACTGAGTCAGCACAAAGTTATTTAACCACACTTGAGAGCAAGCCTGGAGGCAGAAAGGCCGAGGAGGAGACTACTTAAACAGTGCCAGCAAGTGAGGACTAGGATTTAACATTACCTTCCTTTTATACCTCAGATCATAGCTCATAAAAGTACTTTTATGTACAATTAGGTTTAATTAACAACCCTGTGAACTATGCAGGTAAAGGTTTATTAACTCCATTCAACAGATGAAGATACAAAGGCACGGTGAGCTTAAATGACTCCGCCAATATCATAAGTCACAGTGAGATCTCAGGTCCTCAGACGTGATATAACATTCATGCCAACAGCAGATGAACGGGGCCATTTGTGTTGGACATCCAGTAGGGCATAACCTCCAATAAACAAGCTCACACAATAAACAAGCTCACACGCCGCCCAACAAAGCTCTGAGCCATTGATTTTTCCCTCACAAACATCTTTATGCTACAAGAAGAGATAAAGTAAGACAGACTACTGTGGAACTAATTTCCTGATTCTTTGTTACTTTGTAACGTTTGCGGTTGAAATGAAGAATGAATACTCAGTTACAGTGAAAAGGGCTTAGCTGAAAGAATGCAAGTCAACCCTGCAGAAACAAGCCACTGGACAAAACTGTGACAAGACGTAACAGCTAGCAGAGGTTTTCAAATTTCACAATTTCCTGGAGTATGTATAATCTGCAGCAGGCTGCAGTCACTCACCTCCATAGACGATGCCAAACTGGCCTGAACCAAGCACCTCATCGGCAAAGATCTGGTAAACAGTACTAATGTCCTATTTGGGAAGGAGTAAGCAGCATTATTTGTCCTATGAAACATGGTCAGCATCTCTAACTCTTCATTCTAACACTTAAACACATTTTTATTTTTATGAGGCAGCTAATTTTCATAACAAATATTTTATGAATATAGACTTCCCATGTCCTAGAAAAGCCCAGTTTTAATACTATGACTCTTAATATGCAAGTATAATATATTCAGCAAGATCTTTGGGGGGGAAATGCCTTGAATAAAAGAAATCATGCATTTATTAAGTAATCATCTATAAACAGTAAATTAACATAAAAAATTAAGAACGGTATTTTACTTATTTCACCATCAAAGAAATTTACTATCTTTGATTTGAGAGAAAAACTCACAAGGTTCATATTATCGAAATTAGGCTGATTTTGAAAGGCTGGTGACAGCGTATGTGTGAAAAAGTCTGTCAGTGAGACCCACTCCCCAATCTTCTCCCCTGCCCCGCTCTCTCTTGGTGGTGGATGCTGCTGTCGGAATATTCTTGGGAGGACAATCCCCGGTCCCCTCCACAGCTCTTCGATCCCGGTCTCCCTTTTGTTTGGGGTCTGTGCCAGTCTGCATGAAGTCAGGGGCTCGATCTCCGTGGCTCTTACATTCCCAGCCAGTGCCTGTCTCACGGTAGTAACTCAAATAGAATCACATAGGCCTCAATTCTCTCAATTGGTAAAGGGAATATAGTAACACCTATTTCACTGGATTCTTAAGCAAATTAAATAAAGATATCTACAAAGTGTCAAGTCCAGTGCTTAGCATATAAAAATCAGTAATTCCATAAATCTGATTTCCTAATTTGTTTTAATTAGGTAATCTTAAATTGTTGACGCCCCTGGGACGTTTTCTCATCTGTAAAAAAAAGTATTGGTCTACATCCCTAGGTTCCTCCTAATTTAAAAAATGCCTATGATTTTATGATTATCATCAACATTTACTGAACCCTAACTGTACACAGGGCTCTGCAAAAGGTAGCTAATTTGTGGAAGAGACCTAGTTAAGAGCCTTATGATGTATTTGGGAAGCAGAAAAATCTATTAAAAAGATAAGGAATTCGGGCCATATCAGGGTCACATAAGTACTACATTAGAGGCTATCCTAACACCTTTTCTTTTACTAACTCACCAGAATAACCTACACTCTCCATTCCCTCTGAACAGCATATATTGACTGATGTCTACCACAGCCTAACAAAATGCTTGTGGCCAGTATCCCAATGAGTAGGTCTTAAAACTGAATTTATTCCCCAAACCATTTTGCCAAATGTACTTATTATAGATTACACAAAAATTAAATATAAATATATTTGATAAGTCAATGAAACACACAAGATTTCTATGAAAACTAAGGAGTTTTACAAACTCCAGATTGGGGGAGTGCGGATTCTGTTCTCAGAATATTTCACAAGTATCCCTGGCTCTACTTTAAAGATACAAAAATAGGAAATTATAGATATTATGGGTGTTGTATAATAAGAATTGGACTGGCCTTTTTCCCTGGTTTCTTAGAGAGAGCCTCTTAAATCCTGGGAATTTCCCAAGTCACAGGAATATCTCATTCATGTAATACATGAGCCCTTTGGATCACACCTGTGTTAAGCTAACAAGATGACTTAGGATGAGGAAATATCACTGGAAAGACTAACCACGTGATTAGCGGGTTGGGGCTTTGAACAGTCCAAACTCGGGGGAGGACATGAGGGGGCAGGAGACTGAGTTCAGTCATGTAGCCAATGATTCAGTCAATCATACTTAATGAAACTCAAAAAAAACCTTTGGACACCACAATCCAGGTAACGCTCGGGGCTGGTGACACATCTATGTGCTGGTAGGATTGCATACCTGGACTTCAGCAAGAGAACGCAGAAGCTCTACATTCAGAACCCTCCCAAACTGCACCCTAGGTGTCTTTAGTTGGCTGGTCCCGATTTTTATACTTAAGCTGTAATCAGAAGTCCAAAGCTTTCCTGCGCTCTCAGAGTCATTCTAGTGAATTATTGGACCTCAGTGTGGGTTCGTGGGAATCCTCTGGATTTGTAGCCGGTTGGTCAGAAGTACAGGTGACCTGGAGACCCCTGCACTTGTGGCTGGTGTCTCAAGTGCGGGCAGCCTTTTGGGAACTGTACCCTTAGTCTGTGAAGTCTGCACGAAATCTGGGTGGTTAGCATTGGAACTGCATTACAGATGTGACTGACACAAGAAAGACAAAGTGCAAGTCTGCTCAGCAGACCCATAAGAATCTCAGTCCTGTGACAACGGCAAATGAATGTGCATAGGTATGTTTTAAGTTATAATGAAAATTTTAAGGTTTGTAAGAATCATTTTTATATGCTTCCTAACTTTAATCAACTTTTTGTTTAACCAACCAAATTTTGGTTCTAATCAAATTAGATGAGGGGACATGTGCTATTCAAATAATAGCTGCCAGAAAAGGTTTTTTCACAAAGATCAGCTCTAAACCTTTCTCCCTTTCAGCTATGAATGTGCATGTCCCTCAAGCTCCTTCAAAGTTAGTGACCACGTTCTTGTTACTCCTCCTTCCCTCCCCGAGAATCTGGTATCTCTCGTACCTGCCACTACAACAAGAGATACACAGATTACATCTCCTTGAGACCCTCTATTTCCCATAGCGCCAATGGATAACGTGTCTTCACCGCAATCCTAGAATAGGCAACATTTCTATGCTAAGAGCTAGAACAGCTGGATGCCCCAGGTGGAAGATGGTGAGAGACTTTTATCAGAGAAATTTATATACAGTCAATGAAATATTTTATGACTTCTTTTTCTAGCCTTTTTTCTTTCTAATCCATGGTTGGCAAACTAGTTGGTAGGTCTGCTGGGTCTTTTTGTACAGACTCCTGATCAAAGAACAGATTTTACATTTTTAAATGGTTAAAAAAGAGAAAATAATGGTATCTTTCGACACATGAAAGTGACATAAAGTTCAAAATCAAGGGTCCATAAATGCAGGTTTATCGGAACGCAGCCATGCTCATTCCTTTCTGTACTAAGGCTGCTTTCTCACTACCATGGCAGAATCAAGTAATTGGGTGTGGTCCACGAAGCCTAAGATATTTACTATCTATCCCTTTATAGAAAGTTTGCTGGGGCGCCTGGGTGGCTCAGTCGGTTAAGCGGCCGACTTTGGCTCAGGTCACGATCTCGCGGTCCGTGGGTTCGAGCCCCGCGTCGGGCTCGTGCTGACAGCTCAGAGCCTGGAGCCTGTTTCAGATTCTGTGTCTCCCTCTTTCTCTGACCCTCCCCTGTTCATGCTCTCTCTCTGTCTCAAAAATAAATAAATGTTTAAAAAAAAAAAAAAAGAAAGAAAGTTTGCTGACCCCTGTTACAATCCTTAGCACATACCTACATATATATACCAGCCAAACTGAACCTATTCACTATTCCTTACAAGTCCTGTATGTCCTGCTTCTCTCTATGTGCCCATCCTGGTCCCCGTCTTGTATGAAGTAGTATTCCCTGCCCTCACCCTCTCAGCCCTTGAGTCAAAATCCCTTTCCATCCACTTGGGCACAGCTCAGGATTCACTTCTTGTAGGAAGCTTTCTCTGCTGACCCAGCAAGAAGTGGTCTCTCCCTTCTCTTTGAACTAGTCTGTCACTATGTAATAGTCTACTAACACTTAGGAAAAAGTTAACTTTATTTTCACAGTTAAAAAAATCTGCCACACTTTCCTTCATCAGGCAGAATTCCTTAAAGAAGTTATCAGCCCTGAAGTCTAGCCTGCCTGGTGTCTTTAGGCCAACTGGTCAATACTTTGGACTAAGAATTATTTTTTTGAATTTTCTTTAACGTTTATTTATTATTGAGAGACAGAGAGAGACAGAGCATGAACAGGGGAGGGGCCGAGAGAGAGGGAGACACAGAATCCAAAGCAGGCTCCCGGCTCCAGCTGCCAGCACAGAGCCCAACGTGGGGCTCGAACCCACAAACCGCGAGATCATGGCCTGAGCCGAAGTTGGATGCTTAACCGACTGAGCCACCCAGGAGCCCCATTTTTTTTTTTTTAATTCAAGTATAATTAGCATACAGTGTTATATTAGTTTCAACAGTTCTATATGTTTCTCAGTGCTCATCAGGATAAATGCATTCTTAATCCCCTCTATTTCCCCACCCCCCCATTCACTTCCTCTCTGGCAACCACCAGTTTGCTGTGTTTAAGAGTTTGTTTTTTATCTCTTGCACTGATTTTCACATCTTCATTTACCTATTTTAATTATCCAATTTGCATATCTTAGCTATAATTTTCAATTTTTACTTACCACATTTTCCTGGATCTGACAGTTAGATACAGAGATACTAGTAGATAAATCTTCTGTAAAACAGAAGAATGATGTATGAGCAAAGAACAAAATTGTTATAGGACTTAATAATATTAACATCTGCTGACATGCAAGTGCCCACAGTACATTAAGTTTTATAAACTGGCTGAATTAAAAATTGGCTAATTATGTTCTTTAAAAAAATTTATCCACACACACAATACTAACCCAGTAACAGGAAACTGGTTAAATAAAATATGAAACATCCACACAAAGAAATCCTATCTAAACATTTAATGGTGTAGAGCTATAATACTGAGTTAGAATGCTATCCACAGCATATTAAGTTAGAAAGGCAAGTTGTAAGGTAGTAGCAGCATTTGATGAAGAAAATGATACTTCCGATGAGTGAGAGAAGTAGGGTTGGGGAACAAAGCCTGCTCTTTATACACTTCTATACTGCCTTCATTTTCTAAAACATAAAAAGCATGCATTACTTTAGTAATAATAAAATTTGGGGTGCCTGGGTGCTTCAGTCGGTTAAATGTCTGACTTTGGCTCCGGTCATGATCTCGTGGTTCATGAGTTCAAGCCCTGTGTCAGGCTCTGGGCTGACAGCCTGCTTCAGATTCTGTCTCCCTCTCTTTCTGCCCCCCTCCCATCATGCTCTGTCTCTGTCTCTCTCTCAAAAACAAACATTACAAAAAATTTTTTAAAAATTAAAAAATTAAAATTAAAAATAAGACAAATCTACATATACTAGCATTGAAATATATCTGATATATATTAAATAGTGGATAAAAGCCAGTTCCAAAAAGAACACAGAGTATGACCACACTTTTCTACAAAAATAAAATATAACAATACAGCACAGATAGCATAAGCTTCCCTTCTCCCCAAAGCAAGAAATATACACCAAATTGTTCATAATGGTCTTCTGAAGGAGGAGGTATAGGATCAGGAATAAGGGGGAGCGTTACAAGTGTATAGGAAGGACTTCTTCATCTTATATTCCACAATGCTGTAAAATTCAAATGTTTGTATTATTTTGGTACGCAACGGAAGTAACTGACAAGAGAAAAGGGCAGCGTGGGAAGTGAGTAAGAGATTAGGTCTCAAACATCTAGAATCTTGGAGACAACTCAAAGACAATATGAAATTTCCTTTACAATCCCAAATACAAAAATTAACAAAATGTAAGCAAACTATGCATCAAAAACTATGCATCAAAAAATGACTGTCAAAGCCTGCATTTAAAAATATTAAATCAATCTTAAAATATTTTAAATAATTAAAATATTAAATATCAATGAAACAAAAAAGGCACAGCATCAACGATACAGAAGTATCTAACACTGTGCTTTCCAATTGTTCCGGTTTCCTAGTGTCAATGCAGATTGTTTCAAAGGCCTCCACTGTCCAGCTCCACCCAGTTTTAATTTCTATTGCTTCCCAGAACTTTACACTACAAAAAGCAGCAGCAACAACAATAACAGTATTACCAGTGCATCAGGAACTGTGCATTGTATGCATTTATTATGATTCACACTTTAGATGAGAGACTGTAGAGACCAAGGTCACACAGACAGTAAGTGGCACGACTGCGTGTCATTCTCTAGCACTCTCACGCAACCCTTCCGCTTTTCGAGATTCTCAACCCGAGGGAGGAGGTCCATGGATGATGGGCTAGAGGAGGTTCCCACATCCAGTTATACATAAAATTTGTATGTATGCTCCTGTATTATTTTCTGGGGGAATAGGTCCATGGCTTTAGTTAGATTATCAGAGTTCGGTCTAAAATCCCCCAAAACTTTAGCAGCACTGTAAATATCCATTAATTCATCCTCTTAGAATCAATATTAAACACCAAACATGGTCATGGTCATTATCTTCATCCCATTGATCACACTTGTCTCCTTAACTAGAATAACACTAGCTCTCTACCCTTCTCTTTTAGCTTTTCCTATCCTAACCTACTTGGGATCCAAGGTCAAGATCCAAATCATGAAGTCTCCGCTTACTCCTTCTATCCATATCCGCATCCTCCAAGTAATGCATTACTCGTTTTTGCGCACTACTGCTTTATGCTGCTACCTAACACTTTCTTATGTATGTGTGTCCTATCTCCCTTAATTTCTGTGTTTCTTTCATACTCTAGCTCAGAGCGTAACATAATGCCAAGAATAGGTGCACAAAATAATACAGTTGAACAGAAATAAAGTACATGTAGGAACTGGTTGATACCTATTTCAATTTAAATATATCTAATAAATGGTGTTTCCCCAGAAATAACATAATACCAATGGCGTAAAAGTGACATTATATTATGGCTTTCATTTGATCCTTTACAAAATTCAGCTTTTATTTTATAAGTTTTGTTGGTGCAAAGAACATGTGTTTCAACAATTTTTTTTAGTATTTCTGAATGTCTTAATTCAGTTAAAAGAAAAACAGCATTTCTGGCTTCATAGATTTCACAAGTATGACATGAACCGTAATTCTTGATCACCTGTTTATATCCCACCATGAAGCAAAATACTAATACTAGCAATTTACTTTAATCCACTGAGAGTTCATGGAAACCAAAGACTGTTCTATTCCTTACTGGTTCTCTTTCCTCGAATGCTGACAACCCCACAAAGTAGGTACTATCACAGAGAGGTGAAGTTTTGCCTAAGATCACCTAATAGGTTGGCACAGCCTGGAGAGGGAGACTGACTCTGGAATCTAGCTCTGGTGGTTGTATGTATATACTATAACCAACGTGAATTGTATAAAGGAATTAACCCGCAGTATTGCTTACTAACGATGAAGCTTAAAATGAGCGTTAGAAATACATAAACACAACCACACCCACAAAACGCTTAAGAACCAAAGGGGGGAAAAAGCCATCAACAAGCTTATTGCTTACTGTGATCTTTCCCTTGCCCCGGAGAAGTGCAAACACTTGCTTGAGGGGTAACAGGCATGAGAGCTTGGCGAATTGCTTTTTCCCAGCTCTGTGCTACATCAACTCCAATTCCAGTGGCAGCAAGAACAGGATTGTGGGAACTGTCCCCATTGTTCTCCCCAACAAAGTATACCATAGTGTCAGTGATGATTTCAAAACAGTGTGGGTTGCTGCCTTGTGAAATGTTTGTGAAATCTTGTGGCGAAGATATGCGAAGAATTTCTGAAAGTGGAATTTCCTGCAGTAAAAAATTAAGCATTAAAAAATATAAATACATCTTTGTTTTTATTTTCAAATACGCTAAACGATCAAAGATACACATTTCTAGCGAATGCACTAAGATGAACACAAGTATGTGGTACACGGAGCATGCAGTCAAGTCTTACAGTAGTATCTGCCATCAGTGATCTGCCAAAGGCAGAGCCTGGAGCGTACTAACCCAGTGTTCCAGCCTATAGCAGGTTGTTAGAATGCAAGGAAGGAGAGGACTGGGGAGAGTTAACCGCCACTGTATCCAACACTTGTCCCTTTCCAACTGTCATTAAATCAACTCAACAATTACTTCTCTGCCAGCTGCTGTCTGCAAGATGCAGCCCTCAAAGGAAGACAAAGCAAAAACAACAGCAAAAGGAGAACGCTAGCACAGGTTGTTCACACACTCCATTCTGGTTCTGCCCACAACTGTAACAACTCTGTATGTGTAGTCTACTCCCTGAGGCAAAAAAAAAAAAACAAAAAAAAACCCCTATTTAAAAGAACCCAACCAGCTCAAAGTCATCAGTTTCTGATCTCTCTCTTAAGGATACAATCGCTCCACTTACAATTTTGTTTGGTGTCGGTCTGTGACACGGCCAAGTGTGGAACAAGCCAGGCAAAGAAGACTATACAAAAGTGAAGCAGCAGCATGTGGGAATCGGGGCCTAAGATCAAATGGAGCAGGGAGAACATGGATACCACACCGGCCTCTTCTGGACAGGCAATGATCATGAACAGCCCAATCAAAACCATGGTGTCCAGAAGGAAATCAGCAGCAACCTGACAGGCAGGCCAAGACCAAAGGAACACACAACAAAAAACATCCTTTGGTAGCAGGGCTGCTGTGGGGGGTGAAACGGAGGGTGGGGGAAAACTGTTTCAACAAGGAACTCAAGAGTGACTTATAAGCGATATTAGGCAGAGTCATAATACACAGTATATGCCAATATAATAACTAACAAATATTACTTTATCTGGAAAACATACGATATTTTAATGTATGTTATTTTTTTAAATGTGGAATCTTTACCTTATAATACTTTGATCCAGATTCATTTTGAAATAATGTGAGACATTTACTGTCCAGTCTCCAATAATGCCTCTTTCTCTATAAAATAAAGGGCATACAACTGTTAGGTATAAAAATAACGATTCTTCCAAAGTACCTGTGCCTTTCTTTCCTTTTCCTTTCATTTCTACTCATAAGTTTGTATGTCTGAATAGGTTTAAAATTCACGGGGGTCAAAATTCTGCGAACAGAAAAAGGATACGTAATCATAAGCATACTCGAGTCCACCCTACCCCACGTAAGCAACGGTAGTAGGTTTCTGGGAATCCTTTTAGAGAACTTTATGTGAGCACATGCAAATACACGTGTGGTATACATGCACTGATATGTAATTCATCTGTAGGCTACATTTCTAATTTACCTATTGGCTTGCCAGGTCAAAAGATATGTACACATGTAATTCTCCTTGACAGTATTAATTATCCTACATATGATTTGATCCAATTTATAGTTTTATTGGCAACATGAGTACCTATTTATTCAAACTTTCACTAATCTAGTATGTCACTAAACTTTTTGATCTTTGCTATACTGATAAAAAAAAAGGTAATTCAGTGAAATTTTAAATTGTACTTCTTATTAAATATGAGATCAAGCGCTCATCTTTAAAAGTCATTTATATTTTCCTGCCTGTGAACTCTGTAGATATATTTGCCCATTCTTTGACTGTTTGTATTTTTTTTGAATCAATTTGTTGGTATCCTTTACATATCATGAAATGAATCCTTGTCTAGAACATGACTTCAGAATACTTTTTTCAGTTTGTCATTTGTCTTTGCTTTGACACGTGGCTTTTTTTTTTTTAATGTTTCTTAAAATAATTTTGTAAAATGAAGATTTTGGCCATTTTAAGTTCATAGCCTAATTAAAGGGAAGGTACAGAGATTTCTCATATATCCCCTGTGCCCACACATGCAGAGCATTCCTGTGACCTACATCCTTCTGAGTGGTACATTCATTACAACTGATGAACCTACACTGACACATCATAATCACAAAGCCCATAATTTGTAAGAAACCACCAGTCTTCCAAAGTATCTACACCACTGCATCCCCATCAGCAATGAATGAAAGTTTGTGTTGCCCTACATCCTTGCCAGCATTTGGTGTCGACAGTGTTCCAGATTTTGGTCATTCCAATAAGCGTGTAGTGGTATCTCACTGTTGTTTTAATTTGCATCTCCGTGACAACATATGATGTGGAACATCTTCATCATATGCCTGTTTGCCATCTGTACAGATCTTCTTTGGTGAGGTATATGTTAAGGTCTTTGACTCATTTTTTAATTGGGTTGTTTGTTTTCTTACTGTTGAGTTTTAAGCGTTCTTTGTATATTTTAGAGAAGTCTTTCATCAGATGTCTCTTTTGTAAATACTTCCTCCTAGCCAGTGGTTGTCTTATTCTCTTGATACTGTCTTTCGCAGAGCAGGAGTTTATAATTATAATGAAGTCCCTCTTATTATTTCTTTCATGGATTTTGTATTTGATGTTATATCCCTAGACCTCTTCTGAATCTCTACTGCTCTACTGGTTTGTAAAGATATTTCAACGTTCTGCCTTTTTTTTTTTTTTCCAACGTTTTTTATTTATTTTTGGGACAGAGAGAGACAGAGCATGAATGGGGGAGGGGCAGAGAGAGAGGGAGACACAGAATCGGAAACAGGCTCCAGGCTCCGAGCCATCAGCCCAGAGCCTGACGCGGGGCTCGAACTCACGGACCGCGAGATCATGACCTGGCTGAAGTCGGACGCTTAACCGACTGCGCCACCCAGGCGCCCCTGCCTTTTGAGAACTCTTTACAAATGTAACTACAGTTCCAATATACTATGTCTTAATACATATTACATCCTCATTTTGATTTTAAAAATGCACAAAATAAAGTACGTAACAAACTTTCACTACCATATTAAAATATCTGTGACTACTGACCAGGGTGTCCCTGCTGGTGTAATGGACCATCCACCCTTCCTTCACCATCGTGCTGCTCTTCCTCTTTGTGTGCTTGATGGACTGTACAACCCTCATCAGCGGAATATTACTGCTTGTTGACGGACTACAAAACATTTAACATTTATGATAAAATACTGATAATTTGAATTTTTAAAAAATCCTATGAATACTGTAAGCTCACTGGCCTTTTTAAAGATAACTGAGCTAAATTTTTTCAAAATATCTTACAGAAATAGGTTAAGAAAAAGAAATTAATCCTTTCATGATGATACACAGTTGATTTATAAAAGACTAAGACAATCCTGAAAGTCCTCATTATGTGTCATCAATATTTTTTGGAAGGTCCCAACACAAAACAATGAACAGAGCAGAAAGAATCTTCCCCAACTGGAAGATCTGGAGCCTGGAAGAGGGTCTCATTTGGGACTGCTGTTGAGAAAGCTTCTTTTGCCCTAAGCAGCATGATTAATTAGTAAATTCGTAACAAGGTAAAAAGCAAGTATACCTATTCACAAAATCACATGGTTCAAATGTCAAATTCCATTTTTCATGTTGTTAACAAGAAGTATTTCTAACAGATACTAATAAAATGATTTATAGCTACCAATTAAGAAAAAATAAAGTACTGCATCAAATCAGGTAATATTGAAACATGGGTCAGAAACAGCACAGCTGGAAGTAAAAGAACAATTTGATGGGATATGTGTGAAAAATACATGGTTTTTCAATTTGAATCTCAGTTAAATATTTTCTCTTAAATTATGAAATATTCATGATTAGGAAGCTAGCTAAGTTCTCTTCACAGTCTCCAAACTGGGTAAACAGTAAGTTTTAGTTCATAATGATAATAATAATAGCTGTAATCTAATGACAAGCCAAAATGAATAAATGACCACTCAGTTATGTGAGATTGATAAATGATCCATTTTCTCTAAATACTTCTTTGTTACCAGTGAAGAACAAAACCTGCCAAAATATTCACATTTTATTACAAAGTAGTGTATCCTACAAAGCTGTATACACAAAAAACTGAATTTCTACAAACGTAAGGGGATATTTATAAGTTTTATAATCCAATAGCATTTTACAAAGTGCTAACAGTCTAATTGTGGTAAAATGAAAACTGCCCCCAAATTTGTCACCATCATCTCTGTGCAACATTCGGCAGGTATATATTCTCACTGGTGTTTCTAACATCTGATAATTTGCCTAAATGAAGAAGCTGGTTGCTTTAATTGATAGTTTAATTCCGGCACCTTGTGGTGGCTGTTCCACAGCCAGATATAATATCTAGACTACATTTAAATAAAGCATTTTTCTCTTTAACAAGGATTCTCATACTTTCCCATCTTGAGTAGATGGCAAGAGTGTATAATTTATTTCAGAAATACTGTGGTGCATGTAAAGGAATTAGCAATACTTTAACTGGATTGTAAATTACATTCTAGGTTCCACTGAAAGAAATGTGGCTTTTTCTTTCTTAATGAAGCACCTGGACTAATCCTGCATTTGGAAGTAGCTTGCAATACACACACGTGCATTACCTGATGGTTTTCACAGCTTCCTCATCTCTTTCCACATCAAGATCAGACGGATCCAAGAAGAACATTTTATCTTCTGGAGGAGATGGTTCTTCAATGTCATCCAAGCCCCGGCTACCATCACTGTTCATGTCACTACTGTCAATATCCATTGGTATATCTGTATCTGTTCCCAGACTGGAAGGTTCTGGCAAAGTTTTAAATGAATTCAGAGTTTCATATTAATGGGAGAGCAATACATGTAAATAGAAAAAGTATATTAAATGTGAAAAAAAAAAAAGGTTTTAAAACTCTTAATGAAAATAGGAAAATATCTTTATGGATAAAGAGGTATTTAATTAAGGAAGATATAAAATGCACACACCCTAAGGCAGACAATTAATTAGTTTGCTTAAACAGAACTTAGGGGCGCCTGGGCGGCTCAGTCAGTTGAGTGTCTGACTTCGGCTCAGGTCATGATCTCACGACTCGTGAGTTCGAGCCCCGCATCAGGCTCTGTGTGCACAGCTCAGAGCCTGGAGCCTGCTTCCGATTCTGTGTCTCCCTCTCTCTCTCTGCTCCTACTCCGCTTGCTCTGTCTCTCTCTCTCTCAAAAATAAATAAAAACATTAAAAAATTTTTTTTAATAATTAGAACTTAAATTTCTGTATGACAAAATATACTAGAAGCAAAGCAAAAAATTAGCCACCACTATTGTATGTTGGGTTAACTGGTCCAGGGCAATTTGTTGGGGAAAGATAAATAGTCTGTTCCAAAAATGGTGCTGGTAGAACTGGATTATCTACAAGCAAAAAGGTGAAACTGGACCTCTTTTGTAAACCAAATACAAAAATTAACTTAAAGTGGATCACAGATCTAAATGTAAGAGTTAATCTATGAAACTCTTAGAAGAAAACACAGGAGTAAATCTTTGTGACCTTGGGTTATGCAAAGCCTTCCAGACAGAATACCAAAAATATAAGTTACAGAAGAAAAATTAAAGCGGACTTGATTATAATTAAAAACTTTTGTGCTTCAAATGATACCTCAAAAAAGCAAAAAGTCTGTCCAACAGAAGGGAAAAAAGTATTTACATATCATATATCAAATAAGGGACTTGTATCTCAAATGTTTAAAGAACTCTTAAGACTCGATAATAAAAAAATAAATAACCAGTTGAATGGGCAAAGGACCAGAGGAATAGATATTTCCCAAAGCAGATGTAAAAATGACCAACAGGTATGTGAAAAGATGTGCATATCAATTAGCCATCCACGAATGCAAATCAAAAACACAAGGAAGTATTACTTCATACTCAGTAGGATGGCAACAATCCAAATGACAGATAATAACAAGCGGTGGTGACCTTTCAGAAAAACTAGAATCCTCATACACTGCTGGTAAAGTGAGTGTAAAATAGTGCAGCTGCTTTGGAAAACAGTTTGGCAGTCCTCAAAATTTTAAAACACGGAGTTACCATATGACTCAACAATTCCACAACTAGGTATCTACCCAAGTGAAATGAAAACACATGTCCACAGAAATTGTACTCAAAATGTTCATAGCAGCATTATTCGTAATAGCCCCAAAATGGATACAGCTCAAATGTCCATCAAGTGGCTGGTGAACAGATACATAAAATGTGGTATCTTCATGCAGAGGAATGCTATTCATCAACAAAGCAGAACGAGTACTGATACATGTTACAACATGGAGGAGCCCTGAAAACATTAAGCTAGGTCCAAGAAACCAGTCACAAAAGACTACATATTATGATTTCATCTGTATGAAAAGCTTAGAATAGACAAACCCACAGCAGTAGAAAGTTGATTAGTGGTTGCCATGGGCTAGTGGGGAAGAGCGACGAGTGACTGCTAATGTGTATGGAGTTTCTTTTCAGGGTAATGAAAAATGTCCTAACACTGGACTGCACTGATAGATGCCTAACTTTGTGAATAAACTAAATGTGCCAAGTATACAAAGTTTCTCAATAACACTGCTTAAAAAAATGATAATCCAGAACTCAGAGAAGGTATTTACATCAAGTATAACTGACAAAGAACTATTAGGTAGAATTATCAACAACTCCCTACAAATCAATAACAAATAAACAGAAAAATGGACAAAACATGTGAACAGATAATTTATAGGGGGGAAAAAAACCCTTAAGAACCAGTAACCATTTGAAAGATGTTCAAACTACTTAGTATACATTAAAACCAATATAAATAGTATTTCATATCCATCTGTCAAACAGTAGTAAAGTACAAAAATACATGAACCATAAACCTGGAGGAAACTTTAGTCTATAGCAAAGCTGCATTAATTCAGAGTAACCCAAATGAGAAAACCAATCATGATCTGTCAATGGTGTTAAATAGCAACCATAAAAAACATGCCACAGGGGCGCCTGCGTGGCCCAGTCAGTTGAGCGACCGACTCTTGGTTTTGGCTCAAGTCATAATCTCATAGTTTGTGAGTTTGAGCCCAAAGTTGGGCTCTGCACTGACAGCATAGAGCCAGGTTGTGATTCTCTATCTCCCTCTCTCTCTGCACCCCGCCCTCGCACTGTCTCTCTCAAAATAAATAAACTTAAAAAAAAAAAAAAATGCCATAAAAGAAAACATTAAAATCTTAAGAAATTCAATTTCCATTCCTTATACTTTTCATCCTACAGAACTACTTACATTTAATTTTTACCAGTCCTGTAAATGTTAAATAAAAATTATGCTTGGATGATGGGTATTGAGGAGGGCACCTTTTGGGATGAGCACTGGTGTTGTATGGAAACCAATTTGACAATAAACTTCATATATTGAAAAATATATATATATTACAGGCAAACAATAAAAAAAAATTATGCTTGGAATCATTATTCCTTCCCTCCAAAAACATAATCAATATACAATCTTGAAAAAAGAAAAGAAAAAGGCATATGAGGGAATATGTTTAGCAAATGATTATTTGATGGAGAAAGAGACAGTGAGGCAGCACAATGTGTTCTAATGACTATGGACTAAGAAGCCAGATCATATAGGTTCAAATCCCAACTCTATAAACTGTTGGCTATATTTCTTGGGCAAGTTATTCAATGTCTTTGTGCCCAAGTTTACTCATCTGTAAATACTTAACTCAAAGGGCTGTTCTTAGGTTTAAATATCAATGTATGTAAAGAGTATAGAACTGTGCCTGGCACACAGAAGCAGTCAGTAAGTATTAGAACTATGAACACCTCTAGGGACAACAGCAGGGTGTAAAAAGAAGTATTTTATGTCTAAGGATGGAAGAAAATATGCAACACCACTGGCAACATTAGACTACAAATGGTAGGTGGCTATAGGAAAAATGGGAAGGCATAAATAAAATAAGATACAATACAATACAATAAGTGTACCTTTACTGATTATCTGTATTTTCCTTGATTATTAAATTTAAAAAGCCAAAGTTTAAGAAACAAAGTAAACAAAATAAAACATGCAAATATAGCCTTATACAAAGATAATACACAAAAGAACTGTGACCTTTTCTGATCGTTTAGGCAAATTAAGAAAAAGAATTTTACCTCCATTGAAAGTGACTTCTCCAAGACAGTCTCTTGGTACTTTTGATGCACAGCGTTTATGGCAGTTGAATTTACAATCTGAAATAAAATATTTGGTTTATTAATGTATGTAAAAAGTCAGGCAGTATCAGATATGCTTAGAGACTTTTTAAAGTTTTCCTTTACTAAGAACTCAGGTCTTGGAATAAAGGTCTGGTTTCAAATTCTGATGCCACCTCTTAACAGGTATTCAACTCCCCAGGGTTCCATTTCTTTTTTTTTAATTTATTTTTTTTAAGTTTTAATGTAAATTCCAGCTAGTTAACATGATGTAATATTAGTTTCAGGTATGTAATATAGTGATTCAACACTTCCATACATCACCCAGTGCTCATCACAATGCACTCCTTAATCCCTATAACCTTTCTAACACTTCCCCTACCAACCTCCCCTCTGGTAACCATCAGTTAAGATGTTTAACTCTATAGCTAAGAGTCTGTTTCTTGGTTTGTTTCTATTTTTCCCCTTTGCTCGTTTGTTTTGTTTTTTAAATTCCACATATGAGTGAAATCATATGGTATTTGTCTTTCTCTGACTTATTTTGCTTAGCATAATTCTCTCTAGCCCCATCTACCAAGTGGCAAGATTTCATTCTTTCTTATGGCTGATTAATATTCCACTGTATATATATGCCGCATCTTCTTTATCCATTCATCAATCTGTTGATAATGGCTGTTTCCATAATATAGCTATTGTAGACAACGCTATTATAAACATAAGAGTGCATGTTACCTCTCTGAATTAGTGCTTTTGTATTCTGTGGGTAAATACTTCTGGTGGGATTGCTGGATCATAGGGTAGTTCTATTTTTAACTTTGTTTTTTTTAAGTCTATTTATTTTTGAGAGAGAAAGAGAGCATGAGTGGGAAAGGGGCAGAGAGAGGAAGAGAGAGAATCCCAAGCAAACTCCAACACCGTCAGCACAGAGCCCAACATGGGACTCAATCTCAGTTTGTAGGATCATGACCTGAGCTGAAATCAAAAGTTGGACGCTTAACCAACTGAGCCACCCAGGTGCCCCTATTTTTAACTTTCTGAGGTATTTCCATACTGTTCTCCAGAGAGGCTGTACCAGTTTGTATTCCCACCAAAAGTGCAAAAGGGTACCCCTTTCACCACATCCTCACGAAAACTTGTTTCTTGTGTTGTTGATTTTAGCCATTCTGACAGGTGTGAGGTGATATATCACTGTAGTTTTGATTTGTGTTTCCCCGATGATAAGTGATGTTGAGCATCTTTTCATGTGCCTATTGGCCATCTGTATGTCTTCTTTGGAAAAATGTCTATTCATGTCTTCTGCCCATTTCTAATTGGCTTACTCATTTTTTGGCTGTTAAGTTGTATAAGTTTTTTATGTATTTTGGGTACTGACCCTTTATGGGATAGGTCATTTTTAAATATCTTCCCCCATTCCATAGGTTGCTGCCTTTTAGTTTTGATGATTATTTCCTTTGCTGTGCAGCAGCTTTTTATTTTGATGTGGTCCCAACAGTTTATTTTTGCTTCTGTTTCCCTTGGGTCAGGAGACCTATCTAGAAAAAAGTTGCTATGGCTCATATCAGAGAAATTATTGCTGTGCTTTCTTCAAGGACCTTTATGATTTCAGTTCTCACACTTAGGTCTTTAATCCACTTTCAGTTTATTTTTGTGTATGGTAAAAGAGAGTGGTCCAGTTTCATTCTTTTGCATGTTGCTGTCCAGTTTTCCCAACACCATTTGTTAAAAAGATTGTCTTTTTCCCACTGGATATTCTTTCCTACTTTGTCCAAGATTAACTGACCATACAGTCGTGGGTTCATTTCAGGGTTTTCCATTCTATTCCACTGATCTATGACCACTAATTGGCAGGAGAAAAAAATGGCACCAGCTCCTTTGTTCCCAGAAAGGGCTCTTTGTGAACTCTGCTTCTCAGGGGCATGCTCCAAGAAGAGCAAATAATCTCCTCACTGTGTGCCCCAGGCATTCTTCAGATTGTTGCTTCCACACTGTCTGCCCCTAGGTTGTTTGCCTGTCTTGTCTCTGAAGGCAGCTCCAATACCTCTAGACTCCCAGATTCCAGTCTGCTGATGCTTAAAACTTCAGGCTTTAATCTCTGTTGACTGCCAGAACTCAAATAATTCAGCCCCTCTTGCTTTCCAAGCCAATGGATGAGGAAACATTCTCCTTGTGCATTCCCTTGTGCATTCTCTCTCATCCTTCTCATGACCATGGCTCCCTGTCTTCCACAGCAGCCAAGATCCATTTCTTCCCTAAACCACATCCCACACTTCCATCCTTCTTCATTGTGGCTTCTTTTCTACCTTTAGTTGTAGAGTTTGTTCTGCCAGTCTTCAGGTAGATTTCTGGGACATTTAGGATGCTTTGATAATTATCTAGTTGTATCTGTGGGATGAGCGAACCTAGGTTCCTCCTACTTTGCTGCCATCTTCCCCAATTTTTCTAGGGCTCAGTTTCTTTATCTGTAATTGCCAAAATGTTGCTGGCAGCTCCATTAACTCATACTCATCTTTCCATGTTCCCCTTGACAGTTTCTCAGGCTGACTACTTTCCAATATATGTCAAGCACTTACTTTCAGTTCCTAATTATTAGGACCTGGTGCATATGCAGAAGAGAGACTGAGATTCTACAAGCTTTTATTAGGAATTAGTAAGGGCTTTCCTATACAGCCTTGTAAGGAAAGGCATGAGCTTCTCATGCACAACGTCTCCCACCTTTATATATAGTTCTCTTCAGCCTGCAGGAACATCCGAGTTGATAGCACTGCAGATGAATGTCAGGTACAAGCTATTCAATACTACAAGTAACTCAGTGGTTCTCAAACTCTGGTTCCCAGACCAGCAGAATCAGCATTACAAAGAACTTGTTAGAAATGCAAATTTCTGGGCGCTACTCCAAACCTATTATGTCAGCAGCTCTGGGAGTGGGGCTGAGAAATGTGTTTTAAAAGTGTTTTTTAGGTGATACCAAAATTGAGACCCTCTGCTATTACTACTGTCTACTACGCCCTTCCACCTTGGAATTCCATCTTCCAGCAATATCGGGAAGAAAATAATTTCAAGTCCTGACTTAGAATGATTTTGTAGCCCTTGTGATTCAAGAAAGTTCTGGGTATCACACCAATGGCATAAGGTAAAGGTTATTATAAGAAAAAGTCCCATGATTAATAATTTGGTGGGTGACCCAACTTGCATTAAATAACACTGTCTTTTTAAATGAAAGGCCCTAGAAAAATTCATATATGATATTAATATTAACATCTTCCATTTATCTTAAGTAATTGATTTGCTTTTTATCTCATGAGGTATGCAAACTGTAACAATAACAAGATTTCCATTTTCGCTTTGAAAATGTAGAGCCAAATTTGTGGCCTGTCGGCAGCAAGTAGGTAGGTTCTAATGGCAGGCATTTTTATTTCTCTGTACTCTTACTCATGTTCTTATTAACTTGTTCATATTTTCTTATATTTTATGTATGCTTTCAAGCTGTCTTGAAGTTTTAATATTACAAAGTAGAAAATAAGCAGGTGATGGGGCACATGAGTGGCTCAGTCAGTTAAGTGTCCAACTTCAGCTCAGGTCATGATCTCACAGTTTGTGGGTTCAAGCCCCTACATTGGGCTTTGCACTGGCAGTATGGAGCCTGCTTGGGATTCTCTCTCTCTGCCCCTTCCCCGCTCTCTCTCTCTCTCAAAATAAATAAATAAACTTAAAAAAAATTTTTTTAAACAAAAAAACAGGTGATTGAATGAGTAGCTGCTCTTGGAACTGTGTATCTTCTATAATGATCCAGCGTAACTGTTTTAACTAAATTACTGTTTTCTTTCTTAGCTTGACAAGTGAATGAAAATGACTGTTTTACTTTTTAATATCCTAATTCATATCTTAAAAATATAGAAATCACTGGGGTGCCTGGGTGGTTAGTCAGTTAAAAGTTTGACTTTGGCTCAGGTTCATGAGTTCGAGCTCCACATCGGGCTCTGTGTGGACAGCTCAGAGCCTGGAAACTGCTTCGGATTCTGTGTCTCCCTCTCTCTCTGCCCCGTTAAACCGTTAAAATAATCACATAAAAATAAGTACTCTCTGCTCACACTCCGTCTCTCTCAAAAATAAATAAATATTAAAAAAACTAAAAAAACAAAAAAGAAGTCACTGAAATAAGTGAATGTTTCTGACTGATAATTAAAATAGCTTAGTTATACAGAAATACATATATATTTCTGAACCAATACATGCTACTTTCTGAACCAATACAAGCATGAAACATTATTTTTTTAGAGCTAAGAAATTAAATCAATAACCCAGTGGCAGAGTTAACTGGTTTTATTTCAAAATTCATCAATCTACATATTTATGTTAGGTCCTCTACAAACTATCGTACTGCTCTGCATATGGTTTTAGAATGTTTCTGTTCTGTTCAGCAGAGCAGCACTACCTACAACCTTTTCTAAGATTATCTGTTGGCTAGAATTTGTACATCTGTTATTAATGTTCTTTCCCAAAACATTCCTTAGTGGCTGCTTGCCAATATACTTTAGTGTTGATATTTTAAAGTATTAATTTATATATTAACTCATATTTAAAAGTAAGCTGTTGAAATAAAATTTCAACATTTAATTATGCCTGCCTGATAGTTATTAACTACCTGGCAACAAACGCACAACCTGTCCTCTATCTGATGTTCTCCCATGTTGCCATATATTGCCAAGAAAAGTTTTCTCATATACTTAAGTCAAATTTATGTACAATTATTTTATTCTCTATTGTAAATAGGATTTATTGTTGCAAAGACCTCAATTCTAATGTTTTATTTATATAAAACTAGAGAATTCAATTCCACATCACTTCTATTATATAAAAAGTATGTTACCAAGAACCGTTAAAATAATCACATAAAAATAAGTACATAAAATTATAGACAGGCTACTTACACCCCATCCTGGCTCAATAATTAATAACACATTTTAAACTGTTTTGGTTTTCACTATATTGTTCAGGAGTGTTGTGAAGGAGATATGAAACAAAAGTTAAAATCATCTTTAAAAACATAAAAAATAACACAACTGTAGGAAAAAATATTCCATTATTCTATTAAAAGCCTGGTTCAATGAGAGATGTTTTTAGAATACGATGACAGTGTTTTGGGTTAGTACCCGAATATGGATAATCCCTATCACATTTCCAGTGGCTTCTACTTATATTCTTCCTATTTCAGTATGATTAGTCTCTGGAATAACAGTTTTGGTACAGCTTTCCTAGCTACATAATTATAAATAAAAACAAGAAAACTCTTGTAATATATTTGTGTGTGTGTGTGTGTGTGTGTGTGAATGTTTAAGGGAAAGAGGAAAGCATTATTTTATATTTTGGGTAGCATTTGGCTCTGGAATCAGAAAGACTTAAGCTCAAATATCTGCTCACCTGCTTACTAACTGCCCCATACTGATAGGTGTAGAGCAGCCATACCTTACAGATCCAAATTCTAGCTTTTCTGTATTGTAGGTCCTGGTACATAGTACATATACTACAGAGAGCAATAGTTGTTGATAAATATGAATGTGTGTGTATGCATGCATTTTTTTCTTTTTTTAAATTAACAACTATGAACCCAATTTCTTTGCCTATGCTTCTGAAATATAAATATTTTGAAACAAATTTCCTAACAAAAACCTATGAATTTTATTTCAGAAGAACATCCAATCCTACCTTTACACTGCATTCCTTGGCGAAAGAGGCCTTTCAGTAACCGCTTGCAGTACTGACATATTGTGGGGCGGGTGTAAGAGTGAACAGCAAATGTGTGTGGAACTTTTACTCTGCACATTACCATCTTTTCCATCCAGATTGGGCGACCACTCCAAGAAGGAATTCTCTTACTTGGTTCTTGGTGAACATGTGACTAAAACATAAGTAATTTCCATAAGTATTAAGTATATTAAAAACAAAGTATTAAGAGCAGGACTTGAGATCAAAGTCATTTATTTTGAACACTAAAGCCAAAAATCTAAAAATGTGCATCTCAGCAGTTTCCTCTGGAAGCTTAACTTACCATCATTTGAATGTGAACAGTGCAGATTTTTTTGCTATTATTTATACAAAAAAAAAAAATTTTCATCCTCACATACGTATATTCATTGATGAACTATTTGCCAGACATATATAGCGTTTTACAAATAAAAAACAAAAGCCTTAAAATGAATTTATGACATGTTTAAATCCCTTGAAAAACCTTACCAAGAAATGAATCATAATCACAAACCTTTCTGAATAATAATTTCAGAAAGTTTATTGTTGTTCATGTTGAATTACTGAACATAATATCTAAAAATATTTTGAAATAAGTCTTGGTTTTTCAAATGTATTTTTACAAATACTAAAATATGTTTGTTAAAAACTTAAGTCTAGGGGCGCCTGGGTGGCTTGGTCGGTTAAGCGTCCGACTTCGGCTCAGGTCATGATCTCACGGTCCGTGAGTTCGAGCCCCGTGTCAGGCTCTGTGCTGACAGCTCAGAGCCTGGAGCCTGCTTCGGATTCTGTGTCTCCCTCTCTCTCTGCCCCTCCCCTGCTCATGCTCTGTCTCTCTCTGTCTCAAAAATAAACGTTAAAAAAAAAAAATTAAAAAAAAAACAAAACTTAAGTCTAATGATGATGACATAAAAAATGGCAGATACAAAATTAGCTAAAACAACTTTACCCCTCAGTACTGATGTTTTAGGAAGTCCCTTGATATTTTAAGTATTTTCTAGTTATTTGGGCTTTACTCCCCCAGAGGAGCAAAGAGGAAAATTAAAGATGTTGATTAAAAATTTTTGTGTAACCTGATAACTAGATTTTTCTAACTATGATACTTTCTATATGTACAAAGAAAATAATCAAGTTAAATTATAGGCCAGTTCAATATGGCTCATCCCATTCATTCAGCATTCACTGATTATTATACTACAGACCAGACCCTCTGCTGTGTATTGCAGAAACAAAAATGAATACAGTATAGTCCACATTCTCAAGCACAAAACACCTATCATCTAGACATATTACAGATTTTGTTGTAGCTGCTTGTATCTTCACTGCCAGAACTGAAGTCCTGAGACCTTTCATGCGCCTTCCATAACTTGTAATATCTAACTCAGAGAAGTTGAGTCAACCCATAAAAGCAAAAGAAGCCAGAAGAAACCTAGAGACAGAGAACTGTATGAAATAAATGAAGGGAGGAAGAAAAAAAAAGACTGTTTGGAAGAAAGCAGGAAGAAGGTTAAGAAGAAACAGAAAAGGACATACAAATGGAGAAGAACATTATAAAAAGAACACAAAAATGGTCTCTGATGGATAGTTTTTCCCTGCTATGCAGCCACAAATGTCCCAAAGCATATTAGGAAGCAGTTTAATTTAAGAAAAGTTACAAAAACAATGTTAAAACCCAAACCAAACTTGCTTCAGCTCTCAGGATCTCCCGTTCTAGCCTGGCCCTTTTCTTCCACCGTGACGCTGGGTACTGAGCACCGCAGCGATCCTGCAAAGCTAGTAATGGAAGCCAGCGGGAACGAGAAACAGATGTTGTAGGCTTTTGTTCACCCCTGGCTCCCTATTCTAGTGGTGATTCAACACTCTGCTCCTCTTGCTCCTGCTTCTACCACTTTCGGTTTGTCTCAAGTTTAAAGCACACAAGATGGAAGAAGATCGATTTTGCCAGCCATCATCAAATATGTAGCACACCCTTGTAAGAAAGAACTGTCATAACAAATCCCTTCATATGCCAGTGGCCAGCTAGTGTCTGACTGCCTTTGGTCAGGCCCTCCTGGGACTGGGTATTAGGGACACGGTACAAAGCATGTGTGCAAGGAGCTACTCAGGAGACTGGGCTACAGCAGCCACCTAATTTTTCATGTTTAGTACAAAGTTACTTAAATATGAAAAAACAGGCTCAAAGGGATTAATATTACTTAAGTGCAAGCATTATAATCAAGACTTAGCCCTAGGTCTTCTGTCTGTGGGGTTTTGTTTTGTTTTGTTTTGAGAAAGAGAGAACATGTACATGATAGGGAGACAGACAGAGAGAGAGAGAGAGAGAGAGAGAAAGAATGAATTTCAAGTAGGCTCCATGCACTGCACGGAGCCTGACACGAAACTTGATCTTATGACTGTGAGATCATGATGTAAACCAAAATCAAGAGTTGGACGCTTAACTGCCCACACCCCCTGCCACCTAGGCAGGTGCCCCTAGCCCCAGGTCTTCTCCATGAAAGTCCAGTCCCATCTTTTTCCCATCTCAAACACACCTGAGCATAGGCTACAATCTCATCAGGGACCATGGTTTACCATGCTCTTGAGTGAGGAAGGCAGGAAAGGTATGGAAGACTGAACCAGAATTTGGAGGAAGGAGGATACTGGTAAAATTACCTGTGGAACATTTGGTGAAAATGGGACCACTAAGACTAGAGTAACTAGAGTGAAAGTTCTTCTTTCACTTTTACCTTGATTTAATGGCCCCTCTTTACAAACTACTAAAATTCTTACTTCTTTATTAATGAGAAGCCAGAAATTCTCTAAAAGTAATCCGATTATTTCCATGGCATGGGTTTCAACTAATGTCTAAAGTGAACATTTGCCTACAAAAACTTTATAACATGTTGCCAACTCTCAATCAGATGTAATAATAAAAGCAATAAAAGCATTCAAAGGGGGGAAATTCCCTAATTATACATATTTGACTTTGGAATATTATTCAGTAAAAAAATGCCTCCACTTTTATGCATACGCTTAGTTCCAACAGTTTCTACCTTGATTCTGTCCTGTCCTCTCAGGCCTCTGCCCAAATGTACTGCAAGGAATATTCCTCCTTCTCATGTCCAAAGAGCCATCATTCAAGTCTGGTCTCTCTAGTCTTAGTGGTCCTGTTGTAACCAAATTCAGTGACCATCTTCTAGTCCCAAAGACTAGCTTCTGCTCCTGTCTCTTTACTCACTTCCCTTACAATGACTTCAGACACTGCAACAGAAACTGCCTTCTTACATGTAAACAATGACAACCCCAGAGTCAGATTCAGAAGTTTCTATCCCCGCCTGGCCTTTTCTCCAGCTTATCTCAGTGGTCAGTGAAGTTTAGTATCTCGACTACTCAGAAACTTTTCTTCCTCACATCTTATCTAAGAAATCAGGATGAGAGCTGCTATGCCTTCCAGGACTGTGGTGAGGATTACATGAGAAAAGACGAGTAAAGCATCCATCATGAAGCCTGGCACGTGGAACTTAGGAGGCTCTCACCGGGCAGCCATTTGGAGTCAGCTCTTCTCTAACCTTCGTTCAGATTCAAGGCTGCACTCATCTCCTCATTGGTATCTCCTATATTCCTTTAGTGTGTCCTCTTTTCCCACGCTTCCCTCTGATTTTCCTCCATGAGCTCTTCTCTTACTGTACCTTTTTCCTTTTTGAGACTGCATGCGTGGACTGATAGAAGCAGCCTTTTTTCACACATTCCACTCTACAATTTCTACTCATTCTACAATCCTCTGCACGATCTAACCAATTCAAACATGTCACTCTACTTCATACACTTCCCCAAGGAATTTTCATCTTCAGGATAAAACAGAAACTAAGGAATTAAATTTAACCTGATTCATCTGCTCTGTTCTGCCTATTTCCTGATCTAGTACTCCTCATCTAGGGGGAGCTGGCATCCCAGCATCAGTTGTGGGGCTCTTAAAACAACACGCCTCTATCCTACAGACCCCATTGCGACCTAAGTTTCCTGTGTAGTTCATGTATAAAATACACTCACTTTTCAATCACCAGTCTTTTCCCAAGCTCTTGTATATGTTTCTAATAACTCTTTGCTCTCAGTTCTTATGCCACAGCACTCTTTTTTTCTAAGTTAAACATCTCACATTAGTGCTAAGCAACAGGGAAATATGGGATTTTTGTGAAAGAACTTCAGAAGCTTTTATTCTAAGGTGCCTCAGTATAGCAAAATCTTGTGACCAGGATATCAAGCCAATAGCCCAAGGCTTGGTTCTGCCATTAATTTATGGAAGACCAAAGGGGTTATAGAAACAACTAAATGATAAGACTGCAATCTATGGATGGAGGTCACTTTAAGTACTATCAAAAGAACAAGGGAGTTATTTCTTTCTCTCTTGAGCTACTATTTTACTCTTCACGGGTACAATATATTACGAAAATTCCCTGATCTAAAAATAATTAAATCTGGATTTAATTCTAATGTTGCTTACGAATTTGCTCGGTGACTTGAGTCAAGTTACTACTTAACCATTGTAAGTCTCAACTATCTCATTATGTACAGATCTACTAAAATATCTCACTGGAATATTGTGATAATCACTGGGTTCATTCATTCACTCATTCTTACATCACTGAATATAACATATTCAGTGAGTATAACATATACAGAGTATAACATATTGTGCTGGGCACGGTAGGGCACACAAAAGACCATGGGCATTGTCTTCTCTAAACAGATCATGAATTCCTTGAGGACACCATGATATTAAGGTAGAATGATATATACACCATTAGACAGGTCTGAAAAGTGGTTTGGCATTCGACCAATAAAATAACTTCTGGGTAAGAGAAAATTCAGGAAAGGCAGCTGTTGAGCTAGGTCTGAAAAAAGCATGGAGGAGGGACACCAATAAGAGCAAAGGTAGAGGGAACAATCAGGTGTTCAGGGAATGCTAAATAGAACAGATTGTTGGAAACAGAGAATATATAAAGGTTTCCCAGTGGGGAGTGATATAATCAGAGTTGTGTATTAAGCTCTAGTGAAATAAGATGATCTGACTGTAGTGTAAAAGATGAGGTGAAGTATGGGAACCAGGATACTGGTTAGGAGGTTAACACAGTGGTCCAAGTGATAATGTGGTCCCAAAGAAGATAATACACAACTCATTACTACTGGTAAACTCTGTCTCCAGTAATATATTTTAATTTTCCTAATTGTAGGAATGTTTGTAGTCTTTAGTGTATAATTTATGTCCTAGGATGATGTCATATACCTCGTAGAAACATAAGGAACAAGTAGTAAAATGCCCTCTTATTGCCTTAAAATACATACCTCCTCCGTGGGAAGGGGTACATATTCAGTCTGTAGGAGTCTTGGAACTGAGAGGCCAGGTCCTGGCAGAGATACATTTGATAGACGTCTCTTTCTTACTCCACTACAGTTATTTGGAATCTTGAAGGCACATCGTTTATGATAATTTAATCCACAGCCTAAATATATTTTAAAAGGTAAAAAAATAGATTAAAGAAACTTAAATACACAAGTATGTTACATAAAAAATAGATGCTTCTTTCATTTAATTTACTTTCTCTGGCAGCAATAGTTATCCTAATTAAGAACCTGAATGACAAACTAAGCAGAAGCCAAAAAATTCAGTGTAAATTATTGGGCTCCACCCCAGACCGACTGAATCAGAAATTCTGGGGATAGGTCCTAGCAAAGTATGTTTAACAAGTCCTCAAGGTGATTCTGATACATGGTAAAGTTTGAGAACAATTAGCTTAAAGCACTTCAGCAAACTGTAGACTGTGTACCAAATTCCTCCCATGATATGTAAAAATTGTATGAAATCCAAATTTCAGTGTTCATAATTAATTTTATTAAAACACAGCATGGTGTTCATTTCTCTACATCTTGTTTATAGCTTCCCTGGCCCAAAGCAGATTTAAGTAGCTGTGACAGAGACTATTAACTAATAATACTTAAAAATTTACTCTCTGGCCCTCTGCAGAAAAACTTTATTGACCCTCCACCTTAGAGTACTCAGAAGACTAATCAGAAATGTGCACCTGCCTCCTACCCCTTAGCAATTCTAATGCAGAAAAACTAGATCTGTCCAGTTCTAAACACTGGTTACTACCTAGTCACCAACCAATGATCTTATTCTTTCATTAACGATTAGAGAATGCAAATGCAAAATCCCCTTTCAAAAGACACCAAAACTCAGAACACATACCTTCACATTTCAGTCCTTGACGTACCAATCCCCAGAGCATCTCACCACAATAATCACAAAAAGTAGGAGCTTTGTAAGAATGTACATAGAGAGTATGTGGACGAATCTGGAAGTCTTCTACTGTGGCCAAAGCTTTTAAAAAAGACAAGTACCAAAATAAAACATATATCTGCAATTACAATAATATTAAGAATGTTGACCATACTCATTTATGTCAAAGTATGTGGAATCTTTTTTCTTTGTAAGTTTCATTCATCATAAACTATTCTCGGCATTTAATATTGTGGGTTTCAAACTATTTTAGGAAGTTCCTCAGGTCCAAATAATTTGAGCTCCAAAAGGAGGTCTGTGGGTAGATATTTCAATCTCCAAAAGAATATTCTCATAGTGACAAGATCACAAATAGTTGTTAGGTCTAAAACTGTTTAACTTATAACACACTGGGAAATAGAACACTAAAGTAAAAACAAACAAACAAACAAAAAACAAACAAACAAAAAAACCCATAAAACTGTGGAACTTAACCTCAATGGTAAACACTCTGAGTTCTAACAGGATCTCAGTATCAGCTCTTTCCAGAGTCTGTTCTCCATAGTCCTGGCAGTTAAGAAAAAAGAGACTCTAAAAAACAGCAGCTATCAAATGGGAAGGATCGAGGACTAATAAGGAAAGGTGAGGGGAGAGAGGATCTCAAGAACAGGTGACAAAGATGAGTCTGAAAAGAGGAAAAATTGGTGGCAGGACTCTGAACTCTTGGCTGGCTTTCCTTTTCCTTCTCTTCCTTCCTCTCACACCCTTCTCTCTCCCCCTCCCTCCTTTCCTGTCAAACAAGAAATTCTGCAGGCCTACTAGGTGCACTCTCTGTTCCTTTACATTCTTCACTAAATCCTGCCCACCTGCTATTGGATGAGATCAGAAACAGAAGGAGCTAAGGAACAACAGGTGGCAAGAACGGGTGAGGGGGGGGAAAGGAGGGAGGTAAGAAAATGCCCACTGAGAACACATAGGGAAGGAGCATTATTTAAATCATGGGAATGATCAGCACTGCAGTTTTCTCTTCCACATCTTCATTACTTCTCCTTTTTTCCTGATTTTCTTTTTTGAGCCTCAATTCTCTTCCATGCTCTTCATAGAAATGGGGATAAGTGAACTGAATTTTAGTATAATTGTTTTATTTCAATTTATTTCAAAGAGTATATATTCTTCTGCCAGTTCAAATGATAATTCCCTTAGCTTAGTAACACTCAAATAAACAATTCAGGGCTTATTTTCCTACTGTGTCATCTGTGATATAACCTTCCCGAAAGTAAAAATCACCTGGTAGCCGTTGCAATAGATGAAAGAAGTTAAGCAACTATAGTATAAAGACTAAGTATAACAGAACACAGCATTTAGCACAAAAAATAATGTTTGTTGGGAAAAAAAAAGGCAACAAAATAAAAGAAGCTACTTACCTGAAAGAACAACTTCTACTAGGTCTCCTTCATGTATTTCATCTGCTGAGGTAATCAGCTGCAAAATATTTTCTGAATTCATGTCATGGCGAAAGAGAAGAATTTTGTCATACATGCCAAAGAATCCACACTCTGGAAACTACAAGAAAACAGTCTTATATCAGTATACCCACAGGTTTCCAGTTTTATAAGTAAATGTCTCAATCTTATGAAATAATTTTAAGTGTAGTTTTTAGCCTAACACGGTCTGAAAACAATTGTATTAATATCTAAAAGATCAACCATGGACTCAAGCATCCTTGGTTAATTGTCAAGCTCAAAAACAAAACAGCAAACTTAAATATAATCATTATCTTTAGTAAAAGCTCATGTCTCTTAAAAACACAAGATTTCTTTATTCAGTTATTGATGAAGAATATAATCTTGAACTTAGCCGCTACTCTATCTCACACAGCCTGAGAGATCAGCATTCTTTTCTGTCCTCTAGAACCGAGCTTCCTCTCTAGCTACTAGCCACATGCAGTTATTTTAATTAAAATTAAACAAAATTAAAAGTTCAGTTCCTCAGTCACTCTAGCTACATTACATGTGCTCAATCACCACCTTGGCTACTGGCTTGGCTACCATTTTGGAATGTGCAGATATAGAACACTTTCACCATCACAGGAAACTCTACTGAATAGTGCTGGTAGAAGGTTAGCAATTCCCAAACTATAGTCACAAGAGTATCAATTCCAACATTTTTGACAAATGCACCTACAGCCTCCAGCATTTACCTAATACTTTCCTCTTAAAAAACCTTTGGCCAGAGCAGGAGACTTGCAGATCTGTTCATATATACCCTATGTATATTATTTCAAGGCTTCTACAGTTTGTGACTACAGAGCTGACACTTTGGGGACTGGCATACCAAGGACTAAAAATATGAAGGTATGAGCTCTAAAAGTTTTTATAGTTAATAAAGTTATGTAAGGGAAACTTGTCTTTGCCTCACAAAATAACTGTTTAATTTCTAAATCAAAATCAAGACCATCTTCTAAAATATCAGTGCCTTGGGAAATGCTGCTCAAAGTATTTCAAATTTCTTTAGTTTATCTCAGGATTGTA
Organism: Neofelis nebulosa; assembly: GCF_028018385.1. Taxonomy (NCBI): domain Eukaryota; kingdom Metazoa; phylum Chordata; class Mammalia; order Carnivora; family Felidae; genus Neofelis; species Neofelis nebulosa. The sequence continues at coordinate 30,613,068 of NC_080790.1, forward strand.
TACTCTCATCGACTTATTTTGGCTCCTCATAGAGTATCCTTTGATGAACTATATGGTATGTCACTGGCCTGCACTGAATGGTCTGATATGTATGTCATACTAAACCATAAATGTATCTATTGCACGGATGTTGCTGAGGATACGGACCTACTTCATATGGTAGCCCTTCTTTGTGAGGACTCATAAAAGACACTTATCTGGTTGGTTTTAGAATATGAACAATTTGATCATGTAACTAATCATGTTTACTTTGCCCACTGGAAAAAGCAAAGTCAAATATGTAGTTCACTTCTAGCGTGAGTCTAGGATCTTAGGCATGTGTTTTAGGTGGAGATACCTTCTCCTTATCTTCTGAATTTAAATTTCCCATTAAAAATTCTTGTATATTTCTCTAAAAAGGTCTAAATTTTATTGGAAAATATTAAATTAAAAAAATTGAAAATAATGACTTAATTAGAAATTTGAGTTGATTTGAATTTTTTTAAACCTGAGTAAATAATGAAAAAGTACAGAAATATTCAGAATCTTTATATTAGTTCTCCTTTCAATTATCTGAGTTACCAATACTTCCAAAACTTTATAATATGCTTTAAACATATACCTAACAGTACATAATTTTCAACTGAAAATATAAAAGTAGGGGTGCCTGGGTGGCTCAGTTTGTTGAGTGCCCAACTTCAGCTCAGGTCATGATCTCACGGTTGGTGGGATCAAGCCCCGCATCAGGCTCTCTGCTGTCAGCACAGAGCCCACTTTGGATCCTCTGTTCCCCACTCCCCTTCTCAAAATAAACAAACTTAAAAGAAAAGTACAGAATCAAAAATGGAGTTTTATTTAATATTAAAACTTGAAATTAAAATTTTATGAAGTATCATCAAATTAGAAAATCTCCATAAATTAGTTGCAACAATTCTTAAGTATTAACAAAAAAGATTCCACTTTCCATCCTTATAAAATATCTAACACGGGGCGCCTGGGTGGCTCAGTTGGCTAAGCGGCTGACTTCGGCTCAGGTCATGATCTCACGGTCCGCGAGTTCGAGCCCCGTGTCGGGCTCTGGGCTGATGGCTCAGAGCCTGGAGCCTGCTTCCGATTCTGTGTCTCCCTCTCTCTCTGCCCCTCCCTATTCATGCTCTGTCTCTCTCTGTCCCAAAAATAAATAAACGTTAAAAAAAAAAATTAAAAAATAAATAAATAAATAAATAAATAAATAAAAAATAAAATAAAATATCTAACAAAATATTTGTATGAATAAAATTCCTTTTAAAAATTCACATTTCTGCATGTCTTCTATGTGCAAGGCATTGGCCCCATGGTTTCTTTTTTTTTTTTTTTAATTTTTTTTTTCAATGTTTTTTTATTTATTTTTGGGACAGAGAGAGACAGAGCATGAACGGGGGAGGGGCAGAGAGAGAGGGAGACACAGAATCGGAAACAGGCTCCAGGCTCCGAGCCATCAGCCCAGAGCCTGACGCGGGGCTCGAACTCACGGACCGCGAGATCGTGACCTGGCTGAAGTCGGACGCTTAACCGACTGCGCCACCCAGGCGCCCCGGCCCCATGGTTTCTAAAGGTAAGACAGCCCCTCCCCTCCCAGAAACTTACAATCTAGTAGGAAGATGGAAATAAAACAAATATATAACCTGATAATGGAAATGACAAAAATGAAAAATAAATAAAATTCTAGAAGAGGGAATAAAAAACTTTAACTGGGAAGGTGGAATGTCACTTTAACAGTGATATTTGAAGAGAATCATAAAAAGAAAAGCAGGGTTTCTATGGGCAGAAAGTGAAAGTGAAAGTACAAGGGTCATAGCTGAGAAAATACAAGGTAAATGGGACAAAGTAAGTGGACCCCTATGACTGAAGAATGAGGGGACGGCTGTGCAGAAAGAGGGCAAAAATGCACACAGGAGCTCCAAGGGGGCTATACTTAAACTCGGGAGTCAACAGAATGGGGTTCAGGCTTTGCCACCTACTAACTATAGAACCTTAGATAAGCTACTTAACCTCCCTATGCTCAGCTTCTTGTCTATAAATTTGGAATAAAAAGGGTACTGGCTTTATAGGATTCTTGTTAAAATTAAATTACTTGATGTTATAAAATAGTACCATGATCGGTAAATGCTAGGGGCTCATATCCCATACGTTAGGGGGTGGGGAGGAGAGAGAAAGAATACCAGAACAAGGCAGTGACATGATCAAATCTGTATCTTAAAAGGAAACAGGATGAGACCAGAGCAAGCTCCTAAAGAAGGCTGAAGCCATTGGTCAGGAAAGAGGCATCAGGGTCTGGACTATTCAGTAAGACGGAAAGCAAGACAAGAAAGAACACTTCTAAAATCTATCTTTGGCAAATTACAGGGATCATTAGCATTGTTTTGACCAGCCCAGAAGTCCCAATAACTAAAGAGCTAAATAAACACATTAATGACAGAAGAAAAACGTTTAAAAATGTGTGGCTGAGAAAAAAAAATGTGTATAAAATAATCTTGATAAACACATGACCTAGTGAATCCATACTGGCATTAAGAAACTGAAGAGCAAATAAAAAAAATGATAGGGAGTATTAAGAATATTTACTTGAAATAAGCATTTGTGTACCAGGTTGGAAAGCCCTCAATGATAAAGAATGAAGTAATTTTCTGGACTAGCAAATGTTTACATACTTTCTTCATCTATATGTTTGAGAAATTACAGAGTTCCAAGAGAGGAAAGTGTATTAAATAGCTTGTAAAAAATAGATTTCTGCTATTCACCAATTATGACTTATAGGTGTGTTTCGTGGAATATTTAGGAATCATCTGAAAGTGAAGAGTCAGCACAAAATGAAGTAACAGAAAGTAGGGCCTGAAAAAAAGCAAGAGAATATTAAATACTGACCATCAGAGAAACAATGTACCCAAGCTTTAAAAACATTTTGAAGTCTTAAGGCATGTGTACACTAAAGATAAACATCTAAAAAGAAGAAACAGGGAAATAAACCATGAGCACACAGTTTAAAAGATCTAAAAAAGATTATACTGAGAAAATGCCCCCATAAGAACCCCAAAACCAAATGATTTGAATATACAGGTATTGACTATTCATCATTTTTAAAAATTCAGAAATAAGATTTTTTTAAATGTTTATTTTTAGAGAGAGAGACAGAGAGAGACAGAGACAGAGACAGAGACAGAGAGAGAGAGAGAGAGAGAGAGAGAGAGAGTGTGTGTGTGTGTGTGTGTGTGTGTGTGTGTGTGTGTGTGTGAATGAGTGAGCAGGGGCGGTGCAGAGAGAGGGAGAGAGAATCAGGCTCCACGCTGTCAGTGCACAGCCCAACATGGGGCTCAATCCCACCGTGAGATCATGAACCAAAATCAAGAGTCAGAGGCTTAACCAAATGAGCCACCCAGGCGCCCCCAGAAATAAGATTTTCAAGCAAGAGTAAATTCTTAAGCCATGTCTCAATTCTAACCATACACTAGAATCACCAGTGGACCTTAAAATGAAATATGCTAAGGCTCCCTTCCCAAGTTTATGGTTAAGTTCTGTGGAATGAGTCATGGACATCTGAATTTCAAGTTTACTTTTACATTATTCAATACATTTGTTCTGTATTGAATTGTATTAATCTGTATATAAACAAAAACAGATTTTGTTTTTAAGAACAGTTTTAGTTACAGAAAAACTGGGATAATACATAGAGATCTCATATACCCCACACCTAGTTTCCCCTATTATCAACATCTTATATTAGTATGGTACATTAATTACAACTTAATGAACTAATATTGATACATTCTCATTAACTAAAGTCCATACTTTATTCAAGTTTCCTGAGTTTTTACTCAATTTCCTTTTTACGTCCCAGGATCCTACACAGGATACCACATTATCTTTCACTGTGATGTCTTCTTAGGCCACTTTTGGCTGTGACAATGCTTTCTCAGACTTTGCTGTATTGTGTGAGGATGCCACCATTAGAATATATCTGATGTTTTTCTCATAATTAAAATGGAATTATGAGTTTTGGGGAAGAAGACCACAAAGGTAAAGTGCCATTCTCCTCACATCATATCAAGTGTACCTACTACCAACATGATTTATTGCTACTGATGTAGACCTTCATTATCTGGCTAAGGTAGTATTTGTCAAGTTTCTTCACTGCAAAGCTATTTCCTCTGAACCCCTAATACTGTGCTCTTTGGAAGGAAGTCGCCGTGTGCAGTCCACCCTTAAGGAATGGCAAGTTACATTCCTTCTCCTTGAAGGCAGAGTATCTATATAAATTATTGGGAGTTCTTCTACATGTGAGATTTATCTATTTTCCCCCATTTATTTATTCATCTAATCATTTTTAAACACACACACACACACACACGGCCTCACAGATATTTACTAATACTTTGGGATACAATATACACTCTTTAAAAATAGAATTTTATTTATTTTTTAATAGGCAATTTTTTCACATGGTTCAAAATTTTTACAGTACAGAAGAGTAGAGTGCAAAATCTATGCCTGAGTTGTCCAGTTATCCCTGCCATAGTCAACACTGTTGCCAGTTTTCCCTAGCATCCTTCTGAAGATATTTTATGCATAAAATGTTCTTATTCTTTTTTAAATTTATTTTTGAGAGAGAGTGCATGGCACGCATGTAGGAGAGGGGCAGAAAGAAAGAGGGAGGCAGAGGATCCAAAGCAGGCTCTGCACTGACAGCAGAGGGCCCGATGTGGGGCTCCAGCTCACGAACCACTAAATCATGACATGAGCCAAAGTTGGACACTTAACCAACTGAGCCACCCAGCCATCCCTCTTCCCTTTTTCTTTCCTTCTTTCTCTCCTTTCTTCCTTATTCTATTCTATTTTTAATTTTTTTTTTCCAACGTTTTTTATTTATTTTTGGGACAGAGAGAGACAGAGCATGAACGGGGGAGGGGCAGAGAGAGAGGGAGACACAGAATCGGAAACAGGCTCCAGGCTCCGAGCCATCAGCCCAGAGCCTGACGCGGGGCTCGAACCCACGGACCGCGAGATCGTGACCTGGCTGAAGTCGGACGCTTAACCGACTGCGCCACCCAGGCGCCCCATCTATTTTTTAATTTATTTTTACAATTGCATAGTTTTATTTTACCAGTTTCCCACTGATGGGATATGGATCAAGGAATAAAACTAAGCCCAAACTCCTGAGTTCAAATCCTGATCATTTCACTTACTATTTAACTGTGGCTAACTTACTTAACCTCAGTTTCTCTATCTGTAAAATAGTACCCACTTCATAAGGCTGTCATCAGAATTAATGAATGAATACACATAAAAAGTTAGAACTCCTGGTCCATTTTGGGCACTCTATAAATCTTAGCTACTGTTTCAAATCTTTTTTTTAAGTTTATTTATTTTGAGAGAGAGTGTGTGTGGGTGCATGTGCACACACGAGCAGGGGAGGGGCAGAGAGCTAGGGGGAGTCCCAAGTAGGCTACACACTCAGAGTGGAGCCCAATGTGAGGCTCAAAACCACCAACTGTGAGATCATGACCTGAGCTAAAATCAAGAGTCAGAGGTTTAACCGACAGCCACCCAGGTGTCCCTCAAATCCTTTATTACAAACAACACCCAATATATAATCTTACATACTTACCTTTTTCTACTTTTTGAGTATATGATTAGGACTACTTCCTAAAAGTAGATTTTCTAGGTCTAAGAACATCCACATTTGACATTTTTAGATATTGCCAAAATTCTCTTTATAGAGGTCATACCAAGTTATATTTCCATAAGTAATAAACTGAGTGCTTGTTTTTTCCACATTCTAGTTTATAGTGTTGTATTAGCTTAGGCCACATAACAAAATATAGACTGAGTAGCTTAAACAACACAAACTTATTTTCTCAAATTGCTGGGAGCTAGAGTCCTGAGACCAGGGTACTAGCATGGTCAAGTTCTAGTGAGAGGCCTCTTCCTGACTTGTAGACAGCAGCTTTCTTCGCTAAGTGCTCAGATGAGCTCTCCTTCCAAAATGCACATGGGGAGAGAGAGAGACAAACCTCTTTCTCTCTTCCTCTTCTTATAAAGCCACCAATCCTATTGAACTACAACCCTATGACTTCATTTAACTTTAATTACTTCCTAAAAGTCCTATCTCCAAAGTCACACTAGGTGAAGGTTAGGGTTTCAACATATGGATGTAGGGGGTTGGGGTGGAGAGACACAATTTAATCCTTAGCAAATCTGTTAATATTAGGTAAAACATGGTATTTCAGTATAGTTTTAATCATGAGAAGTTGAACATTTTAAATGTTTGCTTATTTTTGAGAGAGAGTGCATGCACACGAGCAAGAGGGGGCAGAGAGAGAAGAAGACATAGGATCTGAAGCAGGCTCTTCACTCTTAGGACACAGAGAGCTCCCCACTGTTGATGTGGGGCCTTGATGCAGGGTCGGAACTCATGGAACCATGAGATCACAACCTGAGCTGAAGTCAGGTGCTTAAATGACTGAGCTACTCAGGTGCCCCAAGAAGTTGAACATTTTTTACATGTTTAAGGGACATCTGTATTTCCTTTTCTCTACACTGGTTATTCATATTCTTTGCCCATTTCTAATGGATTGACAGATCTTTAAAGCTCCAAATCCAACCATTCTTCAAAATGCATCTCATTATGTGGGAGATACTTAATAAGTCCTGGACAACATATCAAACACACACACAAAAAACACCCTGTTTATTTAACAGTATATATGTTGAATTTCTCAAATGATCTGATGCAATAAAACATCCTATACAGAAAAAGGGAGCTTTACCAAAGCAACAGCGTGTTTACCTAAGCCAGACTCCAGCAGAATAAAGAACAAAAGAGAACTTTTTTTCCCTTTCAAAGTTGTATAATTTTAAGAGGAAGAAATATTCTAGCAAACTAATGAAAATCAGTTCTTGATTATATTTATGAATCCACTGTTTTCATTGGGCTTTCTCTTTATCATCCAGAATGCAAGTCTTAGCTAATAAAATGGTATAATGCTTTCTAAGCATTCTACTTTCATAGGGAAGAAAGCAATCTGCAATAGGGAACAAGATTAGAAGAGCAGCAGAGGTGGTAACACGCTTAGTAACTGTCAGTTACTGTCAAGGGCTATTGCATATCCTAAACTAAGGTTCTCAATCAGGGCAGTTTTTTCCCCCAGAAAGTATGTGGTGATGTCTTGAGACACTTGGGTTGTTACAGTGTGATGTACTGGCATCAAGGGGGTAGAGACCAGGGGTGTGGCTAAACATCCTCTGAGGCACAGGACACTTCAGAGAACAAAGAATTATCCATCCCAAAATGTTGATAGTGCTGAAACTGAGAAACCCTGCTCTGGGCAACAAAGGGGTCAAGAATATTGAGAGACTGGAAAATGTGGAAGGAAGTTAACAAAGTTCTGAAAACTAGACATGCCCATATTTCCTTCCCTAGCCTACCTCAGCCTTGATTAAAAGAAGAAAAGAGGAAATGAAAGAAACAGCAAAAGAGCTAGCAAGGTAGCACAAAATAGGCCTTTAATTTGACTTCATTCCAAATTGCCCCAGGCATTTCTACACTTGCTTTCTACAGATTGTGCCAAATGAAGTCTTTTCCCAGTCCATATGGGAGAGTAATGGAATTTCATTTTAAGTGAAATTCTCACCCCTTATGCACTGCTCTCTTTGCCCACTTCACATTCTGTACATCTTTACTTTTGCAGTAAAGACAACTTCAATAATAAAAAACAGATCTTATCTTTCGATAGCCATTTTATGGAAGCTACTTTTGATAGTATTAATTTGTTTGTAATTAAAAGTTCCCAATACTTGCAAATAAAACTCCTTCAAGCAATACTATAACTTGAGAGATATTTAATGTGAACAGTTTAAAGTTCATGTCATAAAATTCATGTCATGTCATAAAATTCTATCAGTAAAATGTTAGATGAGGTAGAAGTGTATAAGTTTTTAATTCTACTTGGTCAAATACAATTTTTACACGCTAACAAGCTTCAGAATTTAACATTATCTGAAAAATTTATTACTGTACACCTTTTTAAAGGACTATGGGATTTTCTAGGTGCAAAGGGAAACCACTGGAGTGTTTCAATGGACATCTAATTTTAATAAAAACAGTTTACATCGAAACATAATGAGTAAAATGCAATAATCTTAATTAGAATAGATAGCTACACACACACACACACACACACACACACACACACCCATGTAACTACCACCCAGCTCAAGATATAGAACATTCTCAGTGCCACAGGTTTATCTGTATTCACTTAATTTGAGAAGCTGAATACTAAGGTAATTTTAAAGTCTGATGTCAAGTAAATCATAGAAAGTCTAATAATAAACCAGGTCATAGTAAATAAGCTCCACAAGGGCAAGGGCATTCTCTTTTCATGCTCCCTACTGGACATCCAATACCTAGAACTTGGTATTTAACTTACTGGGGGGAAAAAAAAAAAAACAAAAAACAACCTGTTGATTACAGAGCAAAGGTAACGAGTTTCACACTAATATAATTCCCAGAAACAAATATACTATTTAACATCATTTTTAGGGAAAGTATGTAGTTGAAGAGAAGAATTTCAAAGACTATTTCTTTTATTCATGTATTTTGTTTATTTATTTATTTTTGAGATAGAGAGTACAAGCAGCGAAGGGGCAGAGAGAAAGGGAGGGAGAATCCCAAGCAGGCTCTGCACTGTCAGCACAGAGCCCAATGTGGGGCTTGAACTCACAAACCCTGACATCATGACCTGAGCCAAGATCAAGAGTAGGACACTTAATTGACTGAGCCACCCAGGGGCTCCCAATGACTATTTTTATATACAGATAGTAGGCACTAGGGTCTAGATGAGTCAATGAGAAAATTATTCAATGTTTACCCTGAATTTATTCTTAAAAAAAATTTTTTTTAATGTGTATTTGTTTTTAAGAGAGAGAGAGTGCGCTCCAGCGGGGAGAAGCAGAGAGAGAAGGAAACAGAATCTGAAGCAGGCTCCAGGCTCTGAGCTGTCAGCACAGTGACCAACACAGGGCTCGAACTCACAAACCCCAAGATCATGACCTGAGCACAAGTCAGACGCTTAACCGACTGAGCCACCCAGGTGCCCGTACTCTGAACTTATTCTTCACTTTCATTATTAATCTCCAACCCAGGATTTTCTGGATATGACATAGTAGAGGAGCTGCTTCATTTAACACCATTTCTCTTTGACACAAACCAGAGTGATCTTTTTCCATTACCTTTTTTCCTTATTTTGCTATTAGTTCTGATTATCTTTCGTTCAAACTTCCTGGAACTTCCTAGTCTATCCAACATCTTAACCTGAATATCCAGAAGAATTAAAAAAAAAAAAAAATCTTTCTTCCGGTTTGAGCCTCCAGATTAGTAATGGTTGCCTGGCACTATTTTGCCAAGACAAAAATGCAGGCTAGATGTCACCTAGCCACTGCAACACAGCTGTAGTAGAAAGAATAGAGCAGAAAAAAAAAAAAAACCCAACACATAATGACAACTGGTTTCCAGAAAACAAAAGATACAGCTGGGGTTTTCGCTCTACTTTGGCAGGACCTGAAAATTATACCTAATCCATATCTGCAGAAACAATGTATCCAGTTGGTGAGTAGACCAAAATCACTCTTTAGGTATAGTGTCATGTAAATGGTCAAAACTAAAAACAAATGTTTAAATCAGCTAAAAGCAGAGTCTGCTCTAGTAAGATTCATTTCAATTTCAGTAAACACCATCACAGCTTAAAACGAATTGGTGTTGGCCAATTTCCTTTCCTACTCCTATTACATCTATTATATTCACTCAACAAATTAACACAATAGCAGTAGCATCACAGTGCTATTTTCTAAGCTTCTTGGCAATATGAAATCAAGAAGGTGGGGAACTAACACTCACTGAGAGTAGTTACTATGCACCAGGCATCATGTAAAGCACTCAACATAGGTTACCTCATTTAATTTCCTCAAAACTCCTAAAACGAGTAATCCCAGTCCTCTAATAAACACTTAATCTCTATTTTTTATAGTTTGTCATATGCTAAATGCTAAAATCAAAAAGCATAAGTAAAGCAATGTCAGTGTATTGAAAGAATGCTATACATGTTTTGGTATTTACTAAAAATTTAAGAACACTACAGTATCGATGATCTTCCCAGATCAGAGAAATTTTAAAACTGAGTATTACTGTTTTGAGGGTACTAATTATATGCCAGACACTGAATTAAGGGCTTTACATTTATCACCATAACTTTTTAATGAAGGTAGGAATCATGATCCCAATTTTGCAGATCAAGATCTGAAGGGGCACCTGGGTGGCTCAGTTGGTTAAGTGTTTAACTCCTGATTTCAGCTCAGATCAAGATCTCACAGTTCATAGGATCGAGCCCCGTGTTGGGCTCTGTGCTGACAGTGTGAAGCCTGCTTAAGGTTCTCTCTCTCCCTTTCTCTCTGCCGTTCCCTCCCCCAAAATAAAACACACACACACACAAAAATCTGAAGTAAGTGACCTGAAAAGAGTCTATAATCATAAAGCAAGAAAGTGAAAGAATTCAAAATCTCCAACTGAGTCTGTCTCTTTGGCTTTAGAACAGTGCTACCTCTTTCTTGGATTATTTTTTTAAACATATGCCAATAACAAAAAATAACAGTACAGGTTTAAACACTAATGTAATTTTGACATTGAGAATCCATGCACAATCACTGTAAGATGGGCAAAGCTTTTGACCTGTTCCCTCCGTTTTGATTTGCTCATTCATTGTAATTTGATTCTTTGATAGTGACCTCCTAGCAGAGGTCTGGTTTCTGCTTGGCTCAACCCCAACTCTACCTCCTGGTCAGATCTGTCTGCCTTCTCAGTTCTCCTGATAGCCACTCTCACTAGCCCTCTGAGTTTCACCAGTTTAAGAATTCTCTTCAGTGGATAAAGTCCTAGAGGGCAGAGATACTGTCTGTTGCTAAGTCTGCTTTATAAGCTCCTATGTAGATAGAGGAATCTAATGTGTAAGTCTAAAAATTTACATCCCTGCCCTCTACCCTTCAGATGCCAGTAGCACTCCCTCTCTCCCCATTAGTGACAACCAAAAAAAGTCTCCAGACATTGCTAAAGGTTGTCAGGGATCAAAATCACTGGTTTAATTTAATCTTATACATTAAAATTAGATATTGGAGCTATAATATCTGCCAATTAAGTAGTGCTAAGCTACATTCTTACATTAAAATTAGATATTGGAGCTATAATATCTGCTATTTAAATCATGCTAATCTACATTCTTATAAGGAAAAAGGAAAAAGTTCACTGATGTCCTCAGAGTGAATAACTTTGAGAATTTCAAGTATTTCAAGAAGCTGGCCTTTTGCACAATCCCAGGAAGAAAGAGTTCTTTGAACTAAATATCTGAAAATCTAAACTAGTCAGAGCAGATTGGACACAACTAAGGAACTGATACATGAAATGGATCAGAAAAGAATATTGGTGCTTATCTGCTTATTTCTTTCTAGAAATCATTTCATCACTAGAGGGAACTACCACTATAGATTATCTACAGTATTGTTTTCAGCAGTAAAAGTACAATGTGTCCTTTAAAAAATGTCTACTGAGACTAAGGCATTTGCGGGGACAGAAAGGTGAATAAAACAGAACCAATCTCAATGTAATATAAATGTTGGACGCATTTCAAATCTTCAAGGAAAGGAAGCTGAATTTTTGGCTTATGTTAAAGACAACAACAACAACAAAAGAAACTCCACCCACTCCACCCTCTGGATGTGTCATGAAACTGGACTGAATTCAAAGAGTGACCACTTTCGGTCACATCCAAGTTTTTTTTGTTTTTTTTTGTTTTTTTTTGTTTTTTTAATTTTTTTTAATGTTTCTATATTTTTGAGACAGAGAGAGACAGAGCATGAACGGGGGAGGGTCAGAGAGAGGGAGACACAGAATCGGAAGCAGGCTCCAGGCTCTGAGCTGTCCACACACAGCCCGATGCGGGGCTTGAACTCACAAACCGCGAGATCATGACCCGAGCCGAAGTCGGACGCTTAACCGACTGAGCCACCCAGGTGCCCCGGTCACATCCAAGTTTTAAGCAAAGCTCAACTATAAATGATCTGTTAGATATTTTCTTGGAAACAAACAAACAAAAAAAAACTTTGGTGTATATGTATTATCTGTGTTAGTTACAATTCAATCCCATTTCTAATTATAAGCCTGAAATTATTGTTCTCTATTTCTATGAAGTTTTACCACACCTTCATCTATATTGGAAATACCAATTTCATTTTTCCCGATTGAACAACATAACTAACCTGTATTTATTACTACATTTTGAACATTTCTCCGCATGCCTGTTTACTAATTTAAAATTTTTGTGAAGTTTATTTTTATATCATTTGACTAAATATTTAGAGATCAGTGTTTTTCTTGCCAATACATGAACTCTCTGCAGAATAAAGATATTAACCTATAGAATACTTGTGTAGTATTTACCCAATCTTATTTTTGTTTATATTGTTTTAACATATGTAAATATTTTAATTTTCAACTCAAATCTATAAACAGTTCTTTAAAACAGATTTTTTTTTAAATGTTTTTATTTATTTTTGAGACAGAGAGAGACAGAGCGTGAGCAGGGGAGGGGCAGACAGAGAGGGAGACACAGAATCTGAAGCAGGCTCCAGGCTCTGAGCTGTCAGCACAGAGCCTGATGCATAAATGGTTCTTTTTCCTTGTGTTTCCTTTTCCTGATCTGAAAGTGAGATATCTGTAAGTATGATGAATATTCAATTCCATTTTATTCTAATTTTCCTTTTATTTGAATCTCATACTTAACCTTTAATTCTTCTGAAATTTATCCTGGTACCAGATATTAAGTGCCAGGTCTATGTTAATGCCCCTTTCACTGCTTAACTTGTTTTCTAAACACTTTTTTTTTGAGAGAGAGAAAGTGCATGCAAGCATGAGCAGGGGAGGGGATCTGAGAGAGGAAGAGAGAATCTTAAGCAGGCTCTCTATGCCCAGCACAGAACCCAACCCAGCAAGGAGTCTGACAAGGAGCTCAGTCTCACAACCGTGAGATCATGACCTAAGCCAAAATCAATAGTTGGATGCTTAACTGACTGAGCCAACCAGGCATCTCTTCTAAACTCCATTTCTGAAAAATGATTCTCCTTTATTCCTCATTTCCTTAGCCACATACTTAAAAGTACTGTGGTTCTATTACTGTTTAAGTAGTATGTAGTTTCCATTACTGTAGCTTTTTTTTTCTCTCTTTCTCTTATTTTTCAGACTTTTAACTTAATGCTTTCGATTACTTTTTATCCTAAATAAACTTTAGAAAAATACTGTCATGGTAAAAAGAATCCCAATAAAATCTTGAATGGAAAATTTAATTTAATTCGGGAAGTAGAAATTATATATGATTAGTCTTCCTTTTTCAGGAATATGAGTATACATTTATTTCACAAAGTCTTTTATTAACTATTTCACAAAATTTTTAAATTTTATTTATATTTGGATTCATCCATTCTTAAGACAGTTATCAATAAATACTTTGATCATTTTTTTTCCTAATGGAGATAGTATTCTTGGTTAGTTTCCATGTCCTTCTTTTTTAATTTTTTTTAACATTTATTCATTTTTGAGAGACAGAGAGAGCATGTGAGTGGGGGAGGGGCAGAGAGAGAAGGAGACACAGAATCGGAAGCAAGTCTCCAGGCTCCAAGCTGTCAGCACAAAGCCCACCACAGGGTTCAAACTCACAAACTGAAACATGAGATCATGACCTGAGCTGAAGTTGGATGCTTAACTGACTGAACCACCCCACATGTCCTTCTTTTGATATCAAAAGTTTCAATTAACTATCCCTATGCCTTTAAAATAGCTCTATGGGCTCCTTCTGCCAGTTTAATTCTTGGGAATGTGCATACTGTACAGGAATATCCTAATTCCATTATATTAGATACAACAGTCTAAGGGTATAGAAACACCGACAGGCATGTTTACTCACTGCTCAATAATAGTAATTAACTAGTTAAATCAGTTGAACTCACAATTATTATTCTGAAGTCACATCTGTAATCACCATTAATCTAAAGAATCACAGAACTACTTCATCCCCTGAGGAATACAGTACAATATTCTAAGACAAAAACACAGGTTTTCAGGAGCTAAAGAATGCACGTGAAATAGACACTAACAGCCCGAGAACAGGTGATTAAATAAACCACAGAACTGATATACCATTAACCTCCAATTTTCTGTACCTTTAAAAGGAGCATTTGCAGAGTGAACAGAAAATTGTGAATAATTTACCTACACAGATTAAGAAAAACTCAGTTGCCTTCTACACAGCAGAAAATAGTTTATGACACATGTATATTCTGTAAAGCACAAAAGCAAAACATAAACTCAACTACTAGTAGTTTTCACTCATTTCTGGATCACTACTAATTTCCAATAAACTCACAGAAAAGCGTTCCCAAAGTATGTGTGACTAAAGTTTTTTCACTTTAGAAACCACTAAGATCAGATTAATAAATAATATTATTGACGAACTAACAATGCGATTGCTATGCTAGGTGCGGGGCTAAGTGTTTTATAAATGTACCATTTAGTGTACATACACACACACAAAGCCATGAAATGAGCACTTTTAAACCTCATTTTTTAGATAAGAAACCAAGGTTACACAACTAGTAAGTGGTAGAGATAAAACCCAAATTTGACCCCAAAGCTCCTATTAAAAAAGTTTATTTTTGAGAGAGAGACAGAGCGTGAGCAGGGGAAGAGCAGAGACAGAGGGAGACACAGAATCCGAAGCAGGCTCCAGGCTCCGAGCTGTCAGCCTGACGCAGGACTCAATCTCACGAACTGCGAGATCATGACCTGAGCCGACGTTGGGACGCTTAACCGACTGAGCCACCCAGGTGCCCCTCGACGCTAGTATTTTTTTTAACAACCATACTATACTGTTTCATATGAATTTATTTTGTTTATTCAACCAAAAAACATTTGTTGAACATCTATTGTGGACACAATGTCTGACCTTACAGAGCTTACGATTTTTACATTCAAGTAAAAGAACAATCACAATCAATACAACAAAACTTTAAACATAAGTTGTCCAGGAGTAAAGAGCATAGCACACGGTAATTAAATGGATATACAAAAAATGTTATGTTTTACTATTCTCATAATCTCCATAAAAGGCAACTGATGGTTTAATGTACTACAAGAAACATGATGGGGGGGATTGTAAAGGGATTACCATGAACAGAACAGAAATCACCATGAATTTCTTAAATAATTAGGTCTAACTCACCTAAAATTTAGAGCACAAGGAAGCACAATCATACAGGTTTATTCATTTAACCATGAAAAAAAAAGGGTCCACATGTACATAAATACACAGGTTTCTGACTACTGAGGATGTTAAAGGCATCTTGCTTTATCCATGCCACAAGCTATCAAAGTAGTAGCAGGGTATTGTACCAGCTGCTAAGGTTTATTTCCCCAGGCGAAGGTCTATAGTTCGTGATAATACAAGCAAAAAGTAAGGTTAAAACAAGTTTTCATAACTCCTGAATGAGATGGTAGTTCTTCCTTGAGTCATTTACCATTTTGTACTTTTACCTCAGGTCTTACCATGATCTAAAGTAATTTTACATTCACTCAACTTCTCTTTTTCCAAAGCATAAATCACTGGGGCAGGAAATTTATCTTTCATCTTGGTAACTCCACAGTCTCTAGCACAGTGACTGAACAGAGTAAGTGCACCACAAATATTTGTTCAATTGCATGAAGCCATAACAGATAACGGCACCTAGGTAAGGGGTCACTGTACTACACTATTTAGCTCTCTGCAAACTGCCAAGTAAAAGAAATGAAATCACTAGTACTTATTCTTCTATCTAAAATTTTCAACTATCATATTAACCTATAATCAGATGCAGACCTCACTGAATTTTTGAATTTGCATGCAAGATTCAAAAAATATAATTTTATTTTATATTATGGTAAACTCATAACAAAATATACAATTTAAGTATTTGGAAAAAATATCTTCAGATTATTTACTTATCTGGCCCTTTAAGTTTATTGATTTTCCTTATACTTGAGGTTCTCAACTCTGGATACTTCTTAGAACCACAGACAGAGCTCTTAGACTCTCCATGCCCAGAGAGCCTGACTCAACTGGTCTGGGAAAGGGTCTGTTAAGTTTCCTGGTTGTTCTCAGGGGCAGCCAGAATTGAAAATCACTGTTACAAAGTTGCACAAAACCTTGAAACCACATACATGGAGTTTGTAAACATTTAAGTATCTTGATCTTTCACAACATATGACCTATGATAAAAGATTTTTAGAAGTGTAGCCACTTTTGCATATACATATGACAAAACAAAGCTTGAAAATTTTGCTAATTAAAAATTTAAAAAGCTGGTTATCAGAAAATGCTCACTGTCAGAGTAATCAAAATATCTTGTGGGGGGTTTTAAAAGTAGATTGTATATAAGATTTTATAGGTTAAAAAAATAGGCACACACGTTGAAATAAAGTACATTTATCAAAGTACACGTATTAGAGCTTGTTCATTTGATTGAATGAATCAAGATAAGTAAATTGGTTACAACAATTTACTATCTTACCAAAAATTACTGAATCGTGGAAAACTTTAACAAGGAGCTTGGTTCACACCTCTTCAATCTATTTCCAACAGTAGGCTGGGAATGAAAAATGTTTTAAAATAATGCATTCATTCAGATGTGGTCATGGCACAACCCAGAAGTAATTCAAATACAGCTTTTCCATTACACTGTATATTTCAAGTGAAAGCCTGTATTAGAAAGAACATAAGGAGGAAAGCAAACAAGAACATGTTCAGGAAAATTTGTAAGGGTAGTAAAAATGGGACACAGGAAAAGACTCAAGGAAGCTTTAATGAATACAAAAAGTCTCCCAAGTTGAGGAAACTATAACCTTCAACAAACCCCAGCAACAAAAACAGAAAACCACAACAAGGCATATCATATTCAAATTGCTGAAAACCAAGAAGAGAAAAACTGTAAATGAGGCAGAGAAAAGAAGATATTGCATACACTTTGGATCTAACACAAAGTAATACAAATGTTAAATACATGATAAAATATAAAAGGTCATTTTTCTCGCTTTTAATTTTTTTAAAACATAGTTTACTGTTAAAAGCAAGAATAACAATGTGTTGTGGGATCTGTAGCAACATTGATCGTCATCATTCACAGATTCTGTATCTATGAACTTGCTAAAATTTATTTGTAACCAAAAATCAATATTTTGTGCTTTTGTAGTCATTTGCAGACATGGACAGAAGACAAAAAAATCTGTCACTTTGCACGTTCCCAACTGAAGTCAAACAAAGTGATGCTCTGACTTCTTGTCTCAACTATCATAGTACAAAAACGCATGTCCTTTTCATGGGCTATTTATTTAGTGTCATGTGTTCTGAATTTGGGGGTTTCAATGGTGATTTTTCTATTTAAAATGACCCCCAAGCATCATGCTGAAGTGCTATTCAATGTTCCTAAGAGCAAGTAGCCTATGATATGCCTTATGGAGAAAATACATGTGTTAGATAAGCTTCATTCAGGCATGAGTTACAGTACTGTTGGCCATGAGAGCAATATCAATGTATCAACATTATATATTAAGTACGGTGTCTTTAAATGTCTTTTAAGTACGTGCATAAAACAAGGTTATGTATTTACTAGTTAACAAAAGTTTTCTGATGAGATGCTCACAGGAATCTAACCCTGTATTTCCCCTAGGAGCAGTTGTTCAGCATTCACTAATTCAATGTTTGAGGTCATTTTATAGAACATAACTATCACAAATAATGAGAATCAACTGTCTACAGAAATAAAATGTATGACAACAGTAGTACAAGTGACAACACAAAAAAAATAGAAATATACTATTCTAAGGTATATATTACATCATACACAGAGTAGTACGATACTGTTTGAAGACATCTCTGATGAGTTAAAGATGCACATAAACTAGAGGAAGGGTTGGCAAAAATTTTCTGTAGAAAGCAGATACTAATATTTTAGGCTTGGTATATCACATGGTCTCTGTCGTAGCTACTTAATTTTGCTACTGTAGCATACAAGCAGCCACAGGCAAGATACAAATGAATGAACCTATGTCCCAATAAAACTCTATTCACAAAAAGAGGAGGTAGGTCAGATTTGGCCCACAGATGTAGTCTACTGACCCTGGCACTAGAGCAATTGCTGAAAAAACTTTTTGAAGGGTATAGTAGAGATAAAAAGGGATTACAGAAAATACTCAATTCCAAAGAAGAGAGAAAATGACCCAAGACCAGAAGGGACAAACAGAAAACAGTATGTTTAAATATAAATGGTCTAAACCTTTATTTTATTTATTTTTTTTTAATTTTTTTTAACGTTTATTTATTTTTGAGACAGAGAGAGACAGAGCATGAACGGGGGAGGGTCAGAGAGAGGGAGACACAGAATCTGAAACAGGCTCCAGGCTCTGAGCTGTCAGCACAGAGCCCGACGCGGGGCTCGAACACACGGACCATGAGATCATGACCTGAGCCGAAGTCGGCCGCTTAACCGACCAAGCCACCCAGGCGCCCCAATGGTCTAAACCTTTAAAAAGCAGAGTTGTCACACTGAATTCAAAAAGAATGACCCAAGCATATGTAGTCTACCAAAAAAACCCCACTTCACATATGAGAGGTTATAAGCAAAAACATAATGTGGTAAAAACATACCACAATGCAAACAATAATTTTTTAGAAAAAGTAGGAATGGTTATATTAATATCACACAAAGATGACTTCAGAACAAAGTACATTACCGAAAATAAAGAAGAAAAGTTACACTAAAAAATAAATCAATATATCAAAGGCTGTAAAAATCCTAAATGTGTCTGTAAATAATAGTTTCAAAAATAAAACAAAAATTAATTGAAACTGAAAGGACTAATAGGCAAATCTAAAATTACAAAGATTTCAATACTCCTTTTTCAATAAATAATAGAACAAATAAAAAGAAATCCATAAACATACAGAAAACACTATCAACCAACTTAACCTAACTTTTATAGAAAACTCCACTTAAAAAAAAAAAAAAAAAAACTGGGGTGCCTGTGTGGCTCAGTCGGTTAAGCGTCCGACTTCGGCTCAGGTCACGATCTCGCGGTCCGTGAGTTCGAGCCCCACGTCGGGCTCTGGGCTGATGGCTCGGAGCCTGGAGCCTGCTTCCGATTCTGTGTCTCCCTCTCTCTCTCTGCCCCTCCCCCGTTCATGCTCTGTCTCTCTCTCTGTCCCAAAAATAAATAAAACGTTAAAAAAAAAAAAAAACTTAAAAAAAAACCAAAACTTGCATATGTAACATTCAGAATGTAGTGTAAGACAGAATCTTACACTATGAAAAAAAAACAAAACCCTCAAATTAAACAGATTGAAATTAAAGTATATTCTTGGACCAAAATTGAAATAAAACTAGAAATCAATATAACAGAAAAATATCTGGAAAACTTTCAAATGCTTCCAAATTAAACAATCCTTGGACTGCAGATGAAATCACAAAAGTAATTAGGAAATAATTTAAACAAAATGTAGATGAAAATACAACATATCAAAGTTTGTGGCATACAGCTTAAGTAGTGATTAGAGGAAAACTTACAGCGCTAGACACATATCAGAAAAGACAAGACTCAAATCAATGATCTGACGTTCTACCTTAAGAAACTGAAAAAATACAGTTATGCATAAAGAAGATAGAAAAGAAGAAAATTAAAAAAATAGAAAACAGACAATAAAGAAAATCACTTTAAAGGATAATAAAACAACATAAAGCACGATTTTTGGCAATAGATTTGCCAACTTAGATGAAATGAAAATTTTCCTTTAAAGACACAAAATAAAAACTGCACTCACAAAGAAATAAATAACCTGAACAGCTCTATGTTCATTAAAGAAATAGAAAGCGATTTAAAAATGTTCTCATAAAAAAATTCCAGGCACAGTGGGCTTCATTAGTGAATTCCATCAAATATTTAAGGAAGAAATAGTATCAATTTTATACAAATTTATTCAGAAGACAGGAAGAAAATACCTCCAAACTCATTTTGTGAGGCCAACATTACCTTGATACCAAAACCACACAAAGATAATAGAAGGAAAAAATATAGGCCAATACATTTCCCATTATCTTAGAAAAATATTAAGAAAACAGAGATATATTGAATCAAGGAAAGCATAAAAAGGAATATATGATGCCCAGGAATGCAAGGGTGGTAACATTCAAAGTATAAGCCACACCAAAAACCATAAAATACCTAGGAATAAATCTAACCAAAGAAGTGAAAAATCTATACACTGAAAACTATAGAAAGCTGATGAAAGAAATTGAAGAAGACACAAAGAAATGGAAAAAGAGTCCATGCTCCTGGATAGGAAGAACAAATATTGTTAAAATGTCAATACTACCCAAAGCAACCTACATAGTCAACGCGATCCCTATCAAAGTAACACCAGCATTCTTCACAGAGCTAGAACAAATAATCCTAAAATGTGTATGGAACCTGAAAAGACCCCGAATAGCCAAAGCAATCTTGAAAAAGAAAACCAAAGCAGGAGGCATCACAATCCCAGACTTCAAGCTATACTACAAAGCTGTAATCATCAAGACAGTATGGTACTGGCACAAGAACAGACACTCAGATCAATGGAATAGAATAGAGAACCCAGACATGGACCCACAAACGTATGGCCAACTAATCTTTGACAAAGCAGGAAAGAATATCCAATGGAATAAAGATAGTCTCTTCAGCAAGTGGTGCTGGGAAAACTGGACAGCGACATGCAGAAGAATGAACCTGGACCACTTTCTTACACTATACACAAAAATAAACTCAAAGTGGATGAAAGACCTCAATGTAAGACAGGAAGCCATCAAGATCCTTGAGGCGAAAGCAGGCAAAAACCTCTTTGATCTTGCCTGCAGCAACTTCTCACTAAACACATCTCCTGAGGAAAGGGAAACAAAAGCAAAAATGAACTACTGGGACCTCATCAAAATAAAAAGCTTCTGCACAGCAAAGGAAACAATCAGCAAAACTGAAAGGCAACGAACAGAATGGAAGAAGATATTTGCAAATGACATATTAGATAAAGGGTTAGTATCCAAAATCTACAAAGAACTTATCAAATTCAACACCCAAAAATCAAATAATCCAGTGAAGAAATGGGCAGAAGACATGAATAGACACTTCTCCAAAGAAGACATCCAGGTGGCCAACCAACACATGAAAAAATGCTCAACATCACTCATCATCTCGGAAATACAAATCAAAACCAGAATGAGATACCACCTTACACCTGTCAGAATGGCTAACATTAACAACTCAGGCAACAACAGATGTTGGCAAGGATGCAGAGAAAGAGGATCTCTTCTGCATTGTTGGTGAGAATGCAAGCTGGTGCAGCCACTCTGGAAAACAGTAAGGAGGTTTCTCAAAAAACTAAAAATAGAACTACCCTACAACCCAGCAATTGAACTACTAGGCATATATCCAAGGGACACAGATGTGCTGTTGCGAAGGGACACCAGCACCCCCATGTTTATAGCAGCACTATCAACAATAGCCAAAGTATGGAAAGAGCCCAAATGCCCATCGATGGATGAATGGATAAAGAAAATGTGGTATATATATGCCATGGAGTATTACTCGGGAATCAAAAAGAATGAACTCTTGCCATTTACAACTACGTGGATGGAACTGGAGGGTATCATGCTAAGCGAAATTAGTCAATCAGAGAAAGATAAAAATCATATGACTTCACTCATATGAGGACTTTAAGAGACAAAACCAATGAACATAAGGGAAGGGAAACAAAAATAATATAAAAACAGGGATGGGGACAAAATAAAAGAGACTCATAAATATGGAGAACAAACAGGGTTACTGGAGGGGTTGTGGCAGGGGGGATGGGCTAAATGGGTAAGGAGCACTAAGGAATCTACTGAAATCATTGCTTCACTATATACTAATTTGGACGTAAATTTTAAAAAATAAAAAATAAAGTTGGGGCGCTTGGGTGGCTCAGTCAGTTGACCGTCCAACTTCGGCCCAGGTCATGATCTCACAGTCTGTGGGTTCGAGCCCCACGTTGGGCTCTGTGCGGACAGCTCAGGGCCTGAGGTCTGCTTCCGATTCTGTGTCTCCCTCTCTCTCTGCCCCTCCCCTGCTCATGCTCTGTCTCTCTCTCTGTCAAAAATAAATAAACATTAAAAAAAATTTTTTTTAATAAAAAAGTTAAAAAAATAAATAAAAATAAAACATAAAAATAAATAATAAAGGAATGGAAAAAAAAGTATAAGCCAACATACTTCATCATATTAACAGACTAAAAGGTAAAAATACATAGACACAGAAAAAGTATATAATTTACAATCATTCAAGATAGTAAATCTCAGTCTACTACGTACAGACAGGAATTTCCTCAACTTGATGAAGAACATCTAAAAAATTACATCAAATTTAATGGTGAAAGACCAAATGCTTTTCCTTTTAAGACAGATGACAAGGTACAAATGTCCATTCTTATCACTTCTATGCAATACAGTCCAATACAGGCTTAGCCTCCATTACAAAACAAAAAAAAGAAATATTAGCAGACAAGGCATATAACTATCTTTATTTACAAAAGACAAGATCATCTATGTACAGAACTGTACAGAATTTTTTAAAGTTACTAGAAGTGATAAATGAGTTTAGCAAGGTTGCAGGACACAATAACATTGTACAAAAATCATAGTGTTTCTATGTAATAAAATGAAAAATCAGAGAGATTTTTTAGAACCCCATTTATAATTGTATCAAAAATATGAAACACAGACAACAAATGATGTACATAATTTCAATAGACATTTTTGGTAGAAACTGTCAAGCTGATTTTATTATAATGGAAATGCAAAGGATACAGATTGGTAAAAATCATTTTGAAAAAGAACAAAGTTGGAGGACTTAATGCACCTGATTTCATGTCTTTATAAAACTGAATTCAAGACACTGTGAAATTAGTTTAAGGGTACACATGTAGGTCAATAAAGCAAAACAATGTTCAGAAATAGACCAAAACATATGTGGTCAACTGATTTACGATAAAGGTACTAAAGTAATTCAATGAGGGAAGAACAGTCTTTTCGACAAATGGTCCTGGAAAAATTTGATGTCTGATGCAAAGAAATGAAGCTCAACCTTTATTTCACACCATATACAAATTTTTGTTTTGAAATGGATTGTAATGAGTTAAACAGTGTTCCTCCAAAAGATGCAAGTCCTAACCCCCAGTACCTGGGAATGTAATCTTTGGAAATAGGGTTTTTATACACAGATGATCAAGTTAGGATGAGGTCATTAAGCTGAGCCCTAATCCCATATGACTGTGTCCTTATAAAAAGGTGAAATTTATAAACACAAATATTTATAGAAGGAAAACAATATGAAGACACGAGAATACCATCTACAAACCAAAGAATGCCTGAGACCGTTAGAAGCTGAAAGAGAGGCATGAAACAGATTCTTGTAGCCCTCAGAAGGAACAAACCCTACTGATTCCTTAATTATAGACAGCCAGCCTCAAGAACTGTCAGAAAAATTTCTGTTAAGTCATGAAGCTGTGGTAGCCCCAAGAACTAACATACATATCATAAACATAAAGGAAAAGTAAAACTATGAAACTTCCCGAAGAAAACATGGGACAAAAAAAATCTGTTATCTTCATTTAGGCAAATACGTGTTAGACGTGAAACAAAAACACTATCTACAAAGGAAAAAATTAATTGTACTTCATCAAAATTAGAAATTTTGGCTCTCCAGATGATACTGTTAAGAGAATGAAAAGAGTATATATAGTGTATTATAATGAAAAGTATACAAACTAATTTAGATCAGACAAAACAGACTTTAAGCCAAAGACTGTAAAGAGACAACGATCATTATATAATGATAAAGCAGTCAATCCTTCAAGTGGATATAATATTTGTAAATATTTATGCACCAAACATAGAGGCACCTAAATACATAAAATCTATAAAGTTAATATTAATAGACCCAAAAGAAGAAATAGACAGCTATGCAATAATAACCAGGGACTTTAATACCCCACTTTCAACAATGGACAGATCATCCATACAAAAAATCAAAAGGGAACATTGGAGTTAAACTACACATTAGACCAGACACTTAACAGGCATTTACAGAACATTCCATCTAAAAGCAGCAGAATACATATTCTTCTCAAGCAAACATGGAACATTCTCTAGGACAGACCATGTTAGACCACCATGGAGCCTGCTTAAAATTCTCTTTCTCTCCCTCTGCCCCCTTCCACACTTGTGCGATCTAAATAATTAAACAAATAGTGCTGGTAGAACTGGGACAACCACATGCAAAAGAATGAAACTGAACCCCTATTTTACACCATACACAAAAATCAACTCAAAATGGACCTGAAACCATAAAACTCCTAGAAGAAAAAATAGGGGATAAGCTCCTTGACATCATTCTTGGCAATGATTTTTATTTTATTTTTTTTTTCAACGTTTTTTATTTATTTTTGGGACAGAGAGAGACAGAGCATGAACGGGGGAGGGGCAGAGAGAGAGGGAGACACAGAATCGGAAACAGGCTCCAGGCTCCGAGCCATCAGCCCAGAGCCCGACGCGGGGCTCGAACTCACGGACCGCGAGATCGTGACCTGGCTGAAGTCGGACGCTTAACCGACTGCGCCACCCAGGCGCCCCGGCAATGATTTTTAGATTTGACACCAAAAGCAAAGGCAACCAAAGCAAAAATAAACAAGGGCTACATCAAATTAAAAACCTTCTTCTCAGCAAAGGAAAACATTGACAAAATGAAAAGGCAACCTACAGAAGGGGGAAAAAGTATTTGCAAATCATATATCTGATAAGGGTTTAATACCCAAAATATATAAAGAACTCATATAACTCAATGGCAAAACAACAAGAACAAACAATCCAATTTAAAAATGGTCAGAAGAACTGAATAGACATTCTCCCAAAGACGACATACAAGTGGCCAACAGGTACATGAAAAGGTCCTCATTATCACTAACCATCAGGAAAATGCAAATTCAAACCACAAGGAGATAGCACTTTATGGCTATCATCAACAAGAGATAACAAGTGTTGGTAAGAATGTGGAGAAAAGGGAACCCCTGTGCACTGCTGGTGGGAATCTAAATTTGTGCAGCCACTATGGAAAACAGTATGGACATTCCTTGAAAAATTAAAAATAGAACTACCATATGACACACCAACTCCATTTCTGGGCATATGTCTGAAGAAAATTAAAACACTACCTTTAATAATCTGCACTCCATATCAATGCATCATTATAATAGCTAAGACATGGAAACAACCTAAATGTCCATCCATGGATGAATGAATGAAGAAGTTGTGGTATATATACAATGGAATATTATTCAGCCATAAAATAAGAAAATCCTACCATTTGCCACAGCATGGATGGACCTTGAGGGCTTTATGCTAAATGAAATAAGTCAAGCAGAGAAAGACAACTACCATGTGATCTCACCTATATGGAGTCTCATATAACTTAACTCACAGAAACAGAGAGCAGATTGGTGGTTACCAGAGGCAGAGGACAGGAGGTGGGGAAAATGAGTGAAGGTGGTCAAAGGGTACAAACTTCCAGTTATAAGATAAATAAGTTCTGGCAATGTAATGTACAGCACGGTGACTATAGTTAAACATTTTTTTTTAATTAAAAAAAAAAAAAAAGAATGGTTATTTATTTTTAAGAGGGAGACAGAGTGTGAGCAGGGGAGGTGCAGAGGAGACACAGAATCCGAAGCAGGCTCCAGGCTCCAAGCTGTCAGCACACAGCCCGACGCGGGGCTCGAACTCATGGATCGTAAGATCGTGACCTGAGCTGAAGTTGAACACTCAACCGACTGAGCCACCCAGGCGCCCCTATAGTTAACCATTCTTTATTGTATACTTAAAAGCTGCTAAGAGAACAGACCTTAGAAATTCTCATCACAAGAAAAAAATTTAACTATGGAAGGTGATATATGTTACCTAAGTTTATTGTGGTCATCATTTTGCAAAATATACATATATCAAATCATTATGTTGTGTACCTTAAACTAATCCAAATTTAGGGATGCCTGGGTGGCTTGGTAGGTTAAGCGTCCAACTCTTGATTGCAGCTCAGGTCATGATCTCATGGTTCATGAGACTGAGCCCCATCTTGGGCTCAGCAATGACAGTGCATAGCTTGCTTAGGACTGTCTCTCTCTCTGTCTCTCTCTCTCTCTCTCTCTCTCTCTCTCTCTCCGCTCCTCCCCTGCTCATGCTCACATTCTCTCTCTCAAAATAAATAAATAAACGTTTTTAAAAAACTAATACAAATATATCAATTATATCTCCATAAAACTGGAAAAAATGAGAAGCAACATAAACAACTAAAATAAGAAACTGGTTGTAAACTACTATGCATCAATATAACTGAAGCCTTTAAAATGATGATTATTTACACTATTACTTAGATTAAAAAGAGAGAGAGAAAAAAATGAAAAGCTGCCACAGACTGGAAGAAAATATCTGCATTTCATATCTGATAAGAACTTGTAGGGGCGCCTGGGTGGCTCAGTTGGTTAAGCGTCCGACTTTGGCTCAGGTCATGATCTCGCGGTCCGTGAGTTCGAGCCCCGCGTCGGGCTGTGTGCTGACAGCTCAGAGCCTGGAGCCCGTTTCAGATTCTGTGTCTCCCTCTCTCTCTGCCCCTCCCCTGTTCATGCTCTGTCTTTCTCTGTCTCAAAAATAAACAAATGTTAAAAAAATTTAAAAAAAAAAAAACAAAAAAAAACTTGTATCTAAGATGTTAAAAAAACTTTTATACTTCAATAACATAAACAATCTGTATGGAATTTAACCAAAGAAAATAAGTGAATAAACCCATGCACAGATAACCAATCTCGTTAGTCATTAGGGAAATGCAAATCAAAGTCACAAGGAGATATCATTACACATCAACCAGAATGGTTAAATTAAAAAGACTGGAAATACCAAGTGCTGGCAAGGATATGGCCATTATACACCCGCATATTTACCCCAAGGAAATGAAAACACGTATCTACAATCAAGATTTGTATGAGAATGTTAACAGCAACTTTATTCAAGATTCCCCCAAATTGGAAACAACTCTAGTATCAATCAACTGATGAATAAACAAATTATGGTATATGCACACAATGGAACAGTACTCAGCAACAAAAAAGAACTACCATACGTTAACAGCATGGATGAATTAAAAACAAAGTATGTGAAAGACAGCAGAACAATAGACTACACACTATATGACTTCATTTATATGAAAATCTAGAAAAAGTCAAACTATAGTAACAGAGTGTAGTGCAGTGGTAGCCCAGGACCAGGACGAAGAAAGGAGACTGCAAAGGTCCAAGAGGGAACTTAGGGGGTAATGAAGATGCTCTGTATCTTGAATGGGTGATAGTTGCACAAACTTCCTACAATTGTTAAAACTCCCCAAACTCGTGAATATCAATGGATTTTATTACAGGTAAATTATATATATTACGTCTGATTTTTAAAAAAGTAAACACCTTATTAAAATAGCTATTAAAGGGAAAAAAACTACATATATGGCATACTTCTATTTAATGCCTGAGAGGTACTAGAAAATAAAGCAATATAAAATCCAATCTTAGCCAATAAATTAATTTAAAAATGTAATGGTCATTCCGTTTAGATCACTGTGCTGTTATTTGAAAAAAATATTGAAATATTATTTCTGAATATGGAATACATGCAGAAGACACAAAATCTAAAAGGTACACAAGGGTATACAATGAAAAGTAAATCTCTCTTTCACTCTTGTTTCCCAGTCACCAGTCCCCTCCTGGAAGAAATCTCTCTCTCCTTCCAAGGTAATCAAAAAGCAATCAAGTGATCATATATACATGTACATATGTATGTGTAAGTGTATGTAGTACAAAATGATAGCACAGCATGCCCTGTTCTACACTTATTATGTTATCTATATGTCCTATATACTTTGCAGATCTCTCCCTCCCCCAACCGTGTCCACACAAAATGTTTCCTTTTTTAATAGCTGCAAAAACTTTTATGGAATCCCACAAACTACACTTTGGATCACTGCAGGGGTACTTTAAAAAGCCTTACAAATTAATAAACTCCATTCTTGTACCTAAGGTCAAATTCCTATTCCTTATATCTGAGGTCGATTATTACTAATATACTGTTAACACTGGATGGCAAAAATGTAAAATAGATGGAATACACATTTGGTATTATGACTAGATTAAAAATATTTTAAAAAATCTAAAATATCATTAACATGAAATCATATCTCAGGCAGTCCTCCTCTACTAATTCAAAAGGAGGATTGCCCTCCAGGCTTATTTCACTAACTTTTAGAGGCCTTTCCTCTGGTCCTTCAAAGTAAGAGCTCTTTTCATCACTTTTCCGCCTTGTTGGTTTCTCTACAG
This sequence comes from Neofelis nebulosa, assembly GCF_028018385.1. Taxonomy (NCBI): domain Eukaryota; kingdom Metazoa; phylum Chordata; class Mammalia; order Carnivora; family Felidae; genus Neofelis; species Neofelis nebulosa. The sequence goes on from NC_080790.1 coordinate 30,641,672, forward strand.
AAAGAAAGTTGGGAAGGTTCTTCTCAAGGAATAATGATTCCATTTCAAGAGTCACAGCAGAACACTAGGGCCCAAATCCTTAAAAATTTCTAGAACACGGGAACTCTATCTTATTAAAGTTTGATAAAAATCAGTCCTATTCTCTCCCCCGCAGAAAAACCTTACTTTTCTTTCTGAATTTTCTATCTTGGTTACCAGCATCACCACCCATCCAGCCACCCGCGCTCCCATCTTCTTCAATAGGCTGTCAAGTTTTACCAACACTACTTGCCCAACGCTCTTCAAATATATTCACTTCCCAACCATCTCAGTTCAGATATTCATTACAGTGGCTTCTTACCTGATCTCCTTATTTTATGTCACACTGAGTTACACATTTAAGCTTTCCCAAACACAAATCTGATCATGTTGCTTTGCTGCATGCAGACCTTAGTTAAATCTCTGCTCTTACAGGAATCAAGTGCAAAAATTTCCTTTGCATGAAGAAGGCAATGTGGTGCACTGAAAAGAGTATACAGGTTTTGGAGTTTAAAAAAGACCTGTGTTTGAATTCCAACTTTCAGCAAGTAATTAAATGTCTCTGAAATTCAGTTCCTCCTTTATTCAACAGCAATTATATCACCCACACTCTTCCCACTCAGTGAGGTCCTTGGGAAGGAGCATCAACCTCCCCTAAGACCATATTACAAATGCTTAGACCCACCCCAAACCTACTGATTCAAAACCTACATTTTAGAAGAATCACTAGATAACTGGCATATACATTAAAATTTGAGATGCACCACAAACTACTGTGAGGATTAACTAGAAAATGTGTGTAAAACTCCCAACATAGAATAGGCACTCAATAAATGTTATTATAATCTTCCTCTTGTCCCCTTCTGTATCTTCAATCATCTTAATTCTTTTACCTGGAATGTATTCCTCACCTCCTATATTATTGAAATCTTGCTCATTCTTTAAATGTCAAATAAAATGCTACTTTCTGTATGAAGTCTTCCACATCCTTTATTAACCTGAGAAGAGCACTCTCTACCTTAACCTCACTTTCTACTTTTCATGTTTTACTCTGTTTCCTTCAGTAGACTGTAAGCTTTTGAGAGAAGGGATATATGGTTAATCTTCCCAACCTAAAATTTAACCAGTACCCCATCTTTTAAAAGGTTCAGGTAAATGCATTTACTAAGACTAGATATAAGAAAAGCAGGTATGTGACCCTCAGAGCCCTGGCAGCTAACCTGGAGCTGTAGAGATGTAGGTAATGAAAATGGATGACTAATGAGCAAGTACCCAAGAGGGAAGGAAAAAACAAAAGAACTTCTGACATGATTTTTCCATCCTCCAAATGAGTTAGGGATCCATGAGATGTCTCTATAAAATCTCAGAATCTGAGCTAGTTGCCTTAAGATTTTTCTCTGGTTAGGATCTGGAGTAGGTCATCCCTTGAAACTCCTTTTTCCTTTAACTGTCTCTAGCAGTGAAGACCCGATTTTGATTAAATGTTTCATAGTCTCACCACTGTAATTACACACTAGAAATCATCCCAACTCAGTCATTGATAGATCTGGAAATTGTAATCCCGAGAAGTCAAATCACTTGTGCAAAGTTAAACAGTAAATAAGCAATACAGCTGACCTAGTTTCAAGCTCAAAACTCTTAGAAATGTGTAGTATGTTTATGCCCTATATATGCTACAGATTTTTGCCAGATACATCCCCATATCACTATAATACTGATTCAAATTCAGTTCACTATGATATTTCTAGAATCAATAATTCTATATAAAGTTCACCCTAAGTTATCTTTTTTTCCCCTTCGGCTCTATCCTGTTTATTTCCTTGGTATCACTGTAATTTTTCATGGATTATGATTTGTAATCAAGTTTTCTAAGAGTTTAACCCATCTGACCCACTTCTCACATCTATATTAAAGATGAAGTAACATGAATTCTAAAATAATCCTGTAGGAAATCAGCATGCCTCTGTATAAATGTAAGAACAAAGTGAAATTTTAGAAGATTGAAAACAATAAATACAGACGCTGCCAAAATATTGGTTATAAATTTCTATAGGTTTGGGGTGCCTGGGTGGCTCAGTTGGTTAAGTGTCCAACTCTTAATTTCGACTTGGGTCATGATCCCAGGGTTGTGTGATGGAGCCCTGTGTCGGACTCTGCACTAAGTGCGGAGCCTGTGTGGGGTTCTCCTTCTTTCTTTCTCCCTCTCTCTCTCTCTCTCTCCCCCTCCCCTGTTGGCACACTCTTTCACAAAATAAACAAACATTTTTTAGAATTTCTATGCACTCAAATAAAAAGGAAACATTAAAGTTACAAACTATAGTTAAGTTAAAAGCTTACCTTTAAATTAAAGACTTTTTCGCAAAAATATTTGTGAAAAACCTTTGTAACATTTAATGAAAGGGAAAATAAAAGCAAAAATACTTAAAGGCACGCAGATGGTTCTACAGATCTACAAAAGGAAAGTGAATCTTTAGGCCACATTTCAACAGACAAGTTATTGTTGACACACAGGCACAGATTATTTTTACAAACCACATCACATGTTTTAGACTATTAAATGCATCTACATCAGAAGATAATAACAAAGATAAGAAATTAAAAGAAAAACAGGGGCGGCGCCTGGGTGGCTCCATTGGTTGAGCGTCCAACTTCAGCTCAGGTCATGATCTTGGCTCAGGTTCGTGGGTTTGAGCCCCGCGTCGGGCTCTGTGCTGACAGCTCAGAGCCTGGAGCCTGCTTCACATTCTGTGTCTCCCTCTCTGTCTGCCCCTCCCCCACTCATGCTTGGTGTCTCTCTCTCTCTCTCTCTCTCTCTCTCTCTCAAAATAAATAAACATTAAAAAAATACTTTGGGGGGCACCCAGGTGGCTCAGTCAGTTAAGCATCCGACTTCAGCTCAGGTCATGATCTCATGGTTCGTGAGTTCGAGCCCATGTCCGGCTTGCTCTCTCTCTCTCTCTCTCTCTCTCTGCTCCTCCCCCATTTGTGCTTTGTCTCTCTCAAAAATAAACATTAAAAAAATTTTTTTTAATTTTTAAAGAAATTAAAACAAAAACAGGAAGATAAAGAGCATGAATCCAAATATATTAATCTTGTGCAATGATTTTTAAAATAGAAAATATACTAATTTGTTTGAACCATATGCTCAGTCCATCAAAAATAAAATGTACCCAATTCACACTATGTAAATATACAGTTTCATAATAAAATAGAGAACGTCCCTGCTTATCCACCAAATCAAGATTATTAAAGACATTTAGCTAAGGTTCCTTAAAAAATAGTATAGTATAGGGGTGCCTGGGTGGCTCAGTTGGTTAAGCGTCTGACTCTTGGTTTCAGCTGAGATCACGATCTCACACTTGTGAGATCCAGCCCTGTGTCGGGCTTGGATCTGGGCATGGAGCCTAATTGAGGTTCTCTCTCTCCTTCTCCCTCTGCTTCCGCTCTTCTCCCATTAGCGCTCTCATGCTTGCTTGCGCGCGCGCTCTCTCTCTCTCAAAAACAAAAATGGTATAGTACAGGACAGGAGACAGGTAGAGAGGAAACAAAAACTACCCTCAATTTCAAATTTTTATGTATTGTCATATATTCAAAACTCATTTACCTATTTTTTAAGCAAGAGAGAGTGGTCTTCTCATATCAGATGGCAGTTTAGGTGAAATTAAGACCAAAAGGGAAAGAAGAGAGTATAAAAAAGAGGGTGGAATACAGCGCACCTAGGAAGAACACGTATGCACCTGGGACTCAGCCACAGCTGGGCCTTATCCTTTAGGGAAGCCATCTGGATGGCTTGCACCCTCTAACTCCTGTTTTCTCTAAAAACAAAGGAGATTTCTTAAGTCCTCTTGATTTTATATGGATTTTCATGCTCTTAAAAAGGAAAATTGAATAGGCAGTATTTTAAAGTTAGGATATAGGCTCCAGTTGTTAGGACCTGAAATTTCAGACCTTAGGCTTCTAGCCTATTAGCACTTTTCCCAAAATGATCAAAATTAGGACATAATCAATTGACTCACGTGTTAACTCATTGTTGCATGTATAATTTATAGAAAAGCATTAGGAACAACGTTAATTAGAAAAAGTATGGACATAAATAGTATGCACAGTACCTTTTGGTAAACAATGGAGCACACAAGATCCTTGACAGCAGATAAAGATAGTTCCTGGGCTTCAATGGTAACACTCTCCCGTGTAAGGCCAATTTGCAGCAGAAATGAAATTGTATGCTCTGAGCCTCTGGAGTTGGTGAGTGATGGTGCACTGAAGCTTCCATTAGAGAGCCGGGCAGAGAGTCCTGTTTTAGGACTTGAACACGGAGAAGGAGTGGGAAGCACAGCAGGAAGAGTTGCAGGTAATACAGACTTCTGGGCTGATGGAGGGGAATTGTTTGCAGACATCTGCCTTTCTTTAATCTTTTAAAATAGTTGTCAATTCTTTTTCAGTGGTTATGAAGAGGCTTTTACAATCACAGGAGTAAAAAAATGACTGTACTTTTGGATTTAATTGAAAACTGCTGTATTTCCTCTTTTAAGCCACTCATGCCAATGACTGCATCTTCTACAACTGTGAGCTGAATACACAGAAGGTCCCACTTCCCCTAGTATCAGATGTCCCATCAAAAAACAGTCTTGTCTTCAGGACCACAACCAGGGATGTGGAAAGGATTTAACATCACTGAATTATCCTCATCAGAAAAGAGTTGACACTGCTTATTTACTAACCATCTTCATCTATTTTCTTTTAAGTCTACTTTTGTCTCTCTCTTTTAATTTCAGAAAATACATATTGAATAAAAGTTGTTTTTCTGTTAAGATGAAATCCTCCTGGTTTAAAAGAGAAGTGTTTAGGATTAATCTATTTAATCCTTATCGTTAGGTTCAATGATTTGATGGGATACTTTCTCAAATATCCACACCTTAAATCACCTTCTCAAATGTCTTCATTTTCATTTTTGGGGGGGGTAAATTTTTCCATGATGAAGCACAAAGCTTTTTAAAACAGAAGAATTGGTCCACTGAGAAGAGTTGATGTTTTCTGAAATGTTGTCAGCCTGGAAGGAATTTTAAAAACACTCTTAATATTTTATACTCATTTGACATTATTTTCAGAATGCCAAGAATCCCTTTAATTTTTTTAAATGAGAAGTTTTGGTTGCATGTTTACAATTCACCAATAAATCCTAACAGGTAGTCGTTCTGGAGGTCTAGTTATCAGAGTCTTTTTTCTTTTTTTTTTTTTTTTTTACTGTAGATATAATTTTAGGGAGAGCCTTCTGCTCACCACTACCACCACCACCACCAAGCCCATGGCACCCCTCACTAACACCCAAAATCTGAAGATCAAACACTTTTATTCCACAATACACAACTGAGTTAAGACAAAAACAGAGAAAAACAGAAGGGACTAAAAAAAGGTTAAAACTGATATCGTCATAGAAATAAAGTACGTACCACTCAGCCATACCAAAGAAGTAGAACACTGTCCTAATAAAGACATGTTAAGAGTATTCTTTTTTATATTAAAAGTCTAATTCTACCAAAATATGATTGCTGACTTGCTTTTTGACAGATTTCTTCCATAAGGCCAAGAAAGCAGAAGGGGACATACTATGCACAGTTATAATGTGAACAACATACTTAAGACAGGAACATAGGAGAAAGTGACCTTATCATAAAGGGTTTCTATAAGTAAAAAGAGAGACAGCACTAGACTCAGTTATATATGTATCACAGTTTACAACAGGACATTTCAAAAACAAAACAAAAGGCATGACCCCCATGGCCTAAGTGAAATGGCTCACAAGAAATCTTTCTAAATTTTCCATATATAACTGTAAACAATTCCAATGATGAAAAAGAGTGAAGCATCCAATGTGGTTGCAGAATGACTCTCCGGACAGTAGTTAATGGGGCTAAATAAATCAGGATGAACACAACAGAAGAGCAAAAACATACAGATGTAGTATCAGGAATTAGAAAGCTCAGGGAAAACTAAGGCTTAGAAAAAATTACTTAAAGATAACAAAAGCTTTTATAGCTACATTCAAATAAATATTAACCCACCTTATACAGTACAGCACTTAACATCTCATAAATGCTTTACATACTTTACCTCGTGCACACCTCTTTGGAGACAAATATGACTTTTGCAGATGAGAAAATAGAAGCACAAGCAGATAAAGCAACGTGCCCAGCATCACGCAGGTAATTAAGAGACAGAGTGGGAATCAGGACCCAAGTTTCATACTTTCTTACTAAGTGCTATCTCCATAAAATAACATTATTTTTCAAAGAGAACAAGGAACTGAGAGAATCACTGCTCAGAGAGGATGTTGTTAAGGTTGAGCACGTACAGAAGGCAGAATTGCTCAACTTGTATTTTGCTGATCTTCTCTCAGTTTTTAAACTAAAGTTGTAGAAGGGCAATGAGAACCGAAACCCCAGCCTGGTGAATGAGAGACTAAAACAACTTTATGTAGTAAGTCTTGGGTTCCAGATGCAATTCATTCCACACTGCAAAAGCAATTAGCAAGTGTAATCACAAAGCTGACTCCTAAAATCTTAGAGAAAGAGCTCAGAAAAAAATAATCAGGGCCTGGAGATGGGTCAGGGTTGCTTCGAATTTTGGAGCTGGAGGAGTAGGGAAGTAGATTTCAGAAATCACAGACATGTAAACTTAATTTTTAGTCAAATCTGAGAATAGATTATGAAAGGAAATGGTTTCTGAATATTTAGAAAAGAATATAATAATCACTAGATGTCAGCATGAATTAAAACAGAACAAATAATGCCAAATCAACTGCATTTACATCTTGGAAAAGAAGGATTACTAGACTTCTCAGATGCAAGGGAAAAAAATAACAACTTATAGTCATTGAGCTCCAACTATCTGCCAGACACTGTCTAAGCACTTTATATGCATTACCTCATTTAATCCTCTGCAACAACCCATTGTATAGTGGAAAAAACACGCTTAGAAATTAAAGTACTTGCCCAAGATCACACAATTAGCAAAGCCAGGGAGAAAAAAGTGTATTCTGGCCACAACAGTATTCAAGATGGTTTTTCACACTATTTTTGAAAATATGTTGTTTGAGTGTGAGTTGGATGTTAGTGTAGTTGGGTAAATTCACTACTCTAGATCAGCCTAGATGAAAGAAGTCTTTAGGGGAGTGCCTCAGAACTCTGTCCTCGGCCCTATATTGTTTTTGATTATTCATAAGATAAAGACACAGAAAACATGCTTATAAAATCCTCAGAGTGTACGATCCAGGAGAAATAAACTAAAATTAAAGTGAAATGTAACAACAGTGAGTGTAAAGCTTTACATTTGGTTTCAAAAAGTTAATGGAGAAGAAATGGAGAAGTGCTGATTTAGAAGGTATTCAGAAGGGGAGTCAGCCACCTAAGAGTTTAACGAGAGCTGCTAATCTGTAACTAAAAGAACTAATGCAAATCTAACCCCCCAGGACACTGAGAACACATCAGCACCAACCTGTAAACTCTGTTGCCAGTCAGCCTACCTTACCACTGTATTCATTTCTACAGTCCACATTTTCAAGAGCCATATTGATTAAAAAATAGTAGTAACAGCATGCATCTAGATAAAGGTGAAAACAATGTCATGTGACAAATACATGCTTAACAAAGCCAAACAGAATAATGGTGTTCAAACATTTGAAAAGGTGTTAAGAGAATAATCGGCTTTACTCAGTATCACTGCAGAGAAGTAAAATGAAGATAACCGCACTACTTGCTTACCTCACAGGAGGTCAAGAGCACGGAGCTACTGCATGTACAGTACTTTCAACAGTACCCGGCTTACAGTTCAGTGCTCAGTAAGTTTTAACGATTTTTACAGTGATTCCATGAGGAAATTAAGAAGGAAGGTCCTACTTTATGCTAACCGTTGCAATTGATATATGATACTTCATTACATTCTCAAGACCACTCTAGATTTGTTCCACTCTGTTTTACTGAAAAGGAACCAAAGTTTATAGTTGCTTGCTCACAACTACACAGCTAATGTGAGATGGAACTGGGGTTCAAACAAAAGTTTGCTAGACTCCAAAGCCCGTGTTCTTTCTGTTGCATTCCACCTCCAACAGCCTAACTACCCACCAGGTTTTCTCCTGAAGTAGTCAGTCACTTACAAGTAGTTTCAAAAGCTGAACAACTGTCATGAAAAAGGTAGCAAAATATCTACCAATAATACTGTATTCAGGTCAAATACTTCAAAATACAAGATACTGCTGTGTTCAATAATAATTTATTTTCAGTGGATGTCTTCCCACTAAATTTCCATTTTATTATAACTGTCTAGTAATACAATCAACCAATTTATCAGAACTATTGATAACTGTTAATAAACTATATAAATGTTATAGTTTTGTATAAAAATATTTTTTACAGTTTCAGCATGAAAACAAATAGAAGAAATTAAGTGAGCTGTCTTTAAGCTTCTGCCCATTCATCCCAACTGTTTTCTCTCTCCTTTTATTTTATGGAACCCTGATTTTCTCTGTAAGATGCAAGACGTAGGATTCAAAATATTAACAGTAAACATCAAAAAAATCCAAGAACTATAATTTACTTTGTCTTTATGTTTCAATTAGAAAACGGAGACAAAAGACAATTACTAATTTATAAGCTATGTATCAATTAGATATCTTTATTTCTAACAGCTATGGATTGGCAAGCATTTCTAATACGTTTACTTGGAACATCTCAAATATTCTTTGGGGGGAGTTAATTTGTCACATATCCCATTCAAATGAGCTTACAGGATCCATCACCACTGCGGAATGGAATCAAAAGATGAAATATGAAAGGAATCGTGAGCCCAACCTGCCATATTACTACAGACAAGGTAAAACAAAGGCCTAGGACTTCGTAGTGACATCACAAGTTGATCTACCTTTCTCTCCCACTCCCTTACCTCCCCCCTGAATGTACATATCTCATATCTTGGCAAAGCCTCTAATTACAAGCTCTAACAACAGCATTTTCATTCAACAAATATTTACTGAGTGCCTATTATTTGCCAGACTGTTACTACAGTCGCTGTGCTTATATAGCAGTAACCAAAACAGATATGGCTACTGTTCTTTCTGGAGCTTACAGTGTGATGTGGGGCACACACATTAAACAAACACCATTCACATAAACAGCAAGGGAACTACAAATTATGAAAAGTGAAATGACCGAGTATACCAAAAGGACCTAATTTTAACTGGGGTCTCAGGCAAGGTGACTTTAAGGAAGTAGTGCTTAAGCTAAGACCTAAAGGATAAGTAGGAGTCAGGGAAGCAGAGAAGGGAAGATTCCAGGAAGACAAAACAAATCCAATTCTTACATACAGTACTTCAAAAGGAAGCTCATTATTTAGTGTAGCCAGTGTCCTTTTTGTAATCAGGGCTAAAGTGAAGAGATAAAATGCTTATCTTATTCAGAACAGCGTAATATTTACCACGACTCCTACTAGTAATGGGTTGTCCTTGTTCAATTTAGTTTTGCGTGCTAGGAATGCTATTTTTTTTCCCCTCCTGTTAATATGCAGACGTATTCTTTTAGCACGTAAAAAAGCATGTGCCCTTTTTCAGTGCAATACTGACCAGTGTCCTGAGGTCATTTTGCTTTAATAACAGGCTTGATCTGGCTTAATAATCCTAGTGTTGCTTTTATACTGTATATCGCATTAAAGTCAAATAACTTTTTGGTTTTTTAAAATCACAGTTTGCAGCAAATACAATTTCAAAAACTATTACCTTAGGTTAATATAATACTTTTCCTAAGAGATCAGCATTCAACTAAATTGTTGCTGCTAAAATTCTGTTTATCTGGATCAGTGACATTTGAATCTCAGTCCTTCTACTCTCAGAGAGAGGACAGAGAGCATACTATGTCTGCTCTCTGCTCAGCCACTGAAAAGTTTATCCGGTAATAAGATTACAGACTGCCAATCTGGCAATGCTGTAGGAATCTATGCTGGGCTTGATGGGCCTTCATCGCCTCTCTTCGCCCCAGTGGTATCTGAGAAACCTGACCGGCTAACAGCCAATGAGCAATTTCTCACACAATGTCACTGTAAACTAACCACACAAGTGGAGAAAACTTTTCTGCAATGAAATTAAAACAAAAACATTTCCTAAGTGTAATTTTTTGACGAACAGGACGACTGCTCCAAAGAGGGCACATACAAGTTCAATTTAAATTACATAATCAGAGATTCAAAGTACTAACAGAAAATTGTGAACCATAAGAACGATTATTAAATCAAGTTAAAATCTGTACTAGCAAATAATTTCCTCATATATCCAGGCCTGTAAGAGTAATTTCTTTTAAAAATGAGCAATGCACTTCAATATGGTAATATTTTCATCACCTTTAAAATGTCTTTTTTTAAATGAGAAAATGTCCCTTAAAAGTGCATTTAAATGATCAGTTCGTTTTTTCTCTATGAGGTTTTTTCAATTCTAATTTAATTTTTTAAATTTACTGTCCCAAAACTTGATTTATTAAAGCCTTTTTTTTTTTGCATATGCCAGTGTTAAATTAAAAACAACCCACAAGAGAAATTTCTCTTTTAAAGGGGTCGTCTGATGACACTGAAAGCTTATAAAATTTGTATATCTAAAAGACTCACTACTATCTGAGATGCTTAAAAAATTACTCCAGATATCTTGAATGTGAATCATCCTAAAAAGTGAAATGCTAGCCACCAAATTATTGTATGGAAACTGGCTTGTCAAATACTCCAAACTCATCTGATCAGGTCTACCACATGTATATTAACTGCTAAAAAGCAAAACGTAAGGTGAAGGCTTTAAGTGACATGTTTAAAATGCTTTTACTAAAACTTGTAACTTCTTTTTTAGCTGAATTTTCATGCTTGCTCTCAATTCAGATCCTAACAGGGGAGGAAGAAAAGGTTCCTTGATAAAATTAAACTAGTCTAGACCTAGATCGGGGTACTTTATATGGACGTCTTCGGCAGCAAATCCAGAGGTATTCCCAGCCTTCAAGGCATGAGAAGTTGGTAAGTAAGTAAGCTTGATCTAAGCAAAATCATAGTCGCTAAAAACGTAGGAAAGAACTGAAGCGTTCAGTACTAAGTAGAAGCAGTTGTAAGAGTAACACAATATAGCATTTTCTAGGGTACAGATTAAGGCATTTGAAAACTTTTTGTTTCATTTGCGGCTACAGCTTATGAAGGCTGGGTAGTACAAAATTGTAGTTCAGGGTGGAACTTATTCTTCCTAATCAAAGATGACACCGATATCTTATTTCCTGTGGGGATGGGTGTGGTCGAAGAGACAGTTATGTCCAAGCCATCAATCTGTGTATGGAAAAGTCTGCAGGTTTTACGCCTGTCCCTGGAATTTATATTCGTGCCTGCAGTCGGCAAGGCCTATGCTTCTGCCTGCGATGACTTCAAATAAAATATCCAACAGGCAATCGAGTAGTACGCGGTTATGGTTGCTGCTCAAAGAAACAGTCGCACTCCTCAGCGTTTCATCTCAAGAAAAACCTCCCGGGGTTAAGAACAACTCCGAGCGAGGCTGCAACTTGCAAAACTAAGCACAGTCAGGAAACTGGGGTGGGGGCTCCCATGCTCTAAGCACCATTTACTCCCCGCTCTGAGACGGCTGCAACTCGAAGTGATGAAATGAAAAAGAAAAAAAGGCTCATCCCAAATTCGGCAGCTTGACTGTCGCGGGTCCGGCGTCGGGGGCCAGCTAGAGGGACCCCGAAACAGACCGCTCCCGAGGCGGCCGCACGCGCGGTGGTCGCCCGCGGAGCGCGGACCCAAGTTGGCCTCCGCGCCCACGCCGGAACTTGGCCCCATCTGGCGGCCGCGCCGGCGCCCCCGGCCCGCCGCGGCGCCCCCACCCCCACCCCCGCCCGCGCCTCCCGCCCAGCGCTCCGCCAACTTCCCGCCTGGCCCCGGGCGGTCGCCGCCCAGCCCCGCGCGGGGCCCGGAGTCCCGCCGCCGCCGCGTGCGGGTGGGGGAGGGGCCGCCGCCGCCTCACCCGACGGGCCGCGAGAACAAAGCGGCGGCCGCCGCGGCGCTAACTTTTTCGGTGTCTAATCCGCGCTCCCCGAGGCGACGACTTACAGAGGGAGAGCTCCGCCGGTCGTGAGAAACTCCACGGCCGCCAGCGTCTGGGTCCCGGACGAGGCGCCAGCGAGGCTTCACGCGCCTCGCACGATCCCGCCCGCCGCTGGCGCCCCTTCCTCCCTCTCCCTCCCGCCCTCCTCCCTGTCCCGTCCTGAGGCCCGGGGGCGGGGGGCGGGGGCGTGCGGGGCGGGGGCGCGCGGCCGGCGCGGGGCCTGCCGGGAGCTGTAGTTTCCGCGCGGGGATGTCAGTCACGCTATGCCTGCGCGCGGTGCAGGGGCCGCGCGAGCGCTGGGTCCTTTCGGGCTGGCCCTGCGCGCTCGGAGATCCCTGTGTCTCCGTGGGCGCGCGGCAGCGGGGCGCCACCGGGTATTTGAACCAGTTACACACGGCGCTTGATACCCATCATTGCCTCTTGCTCTTTTGTTGTCCGCTCTGACGGAGGCGACGGGGGCAAGGAACCAAGAGGTGGCAACTTGGACGGGAGGCTTGCAAGAGGTCCACAGCAGAGAGCAGCTACCCCCCTGAGAGCTCTTCTCCCTGCTCCCCGCCTTTCCCTCCCTCGGGCCTGCCTTCCAGGTGGCCGCCTGGCGCCGGGGCCCCGGACATCCCGCCCCGGAGGCAGAAACATCAAGAGCCCTCCATCTAAACAGAGTAAATCGAAGTGGCTACTTTCCATGTGTTTTTGTGTTTCCTCTCTGTCCATCATGGAACTCCACGGGGTCCCCTACCATCAAAGTGAAGTGCAGTCAAGCATCACAAGCCTCGGCTTCCACCCCCAGGGGAAAGAGAGTGACAATGCCTGGGGAGGGGCAGAGGGAGGGGTGGATGTCGGGATGAGGATCTAGAGGGAAAATACACTATGTGGTAAATTACAACTTTAATGTGAGAGAAAACCCTGAGCAGCTGACAGTTGTCCCAGAAACGACCTAGTTCTCCTTCTCTCAAGATTTTGTCTCAAAAATACTTAAGTAAAATGTCTTGTAACAAGCTAGATGGGCTACTGTCAACAATCCATCCATCCTCAGGCGACGCTCCCAAGCAGCTTTTGAGAATAGAAAGAAAAGAAAGTTAAGCGGGTCCTTTCTTTTTACACTAAATTGTCAATCTTAATCGATGTCCCTGTATTTAAACTTAAGAAATGGGAATTTAAAAAAAATTATATTAAAGATGGGACAAGTAAGCTTGTGTATAATTCTAATGTACTCTGAAGCTGTTTTTTAGAAAAGACCTTTCTGAAACATTCTCAGGAATTGGAAGCTGCTAAATGTCCCATATCCCATATCCAGTAGTATCTACCTAATTCGATCTAATATTTTATATTTAGTCTTATTTTCTGCTCTTGTTTTATTTTAAAATTGAAAGTAACTCCACTCAAGTTTACATTCTTTTTAAAGAACACTCTTACCTAACTTTGCCTTTTTCTTCCTTCCACTTCCCAACAGACGTTTTAGTCCAGCCCCAAATACTCTCTCTCAGCAAGATTCCCAGGACCTCATTGGAGCAGTTTACAGCCATTCCCATGTCACTAGTGACTTCCATGTTCTCTCGTGGTCCTTAAAGGGACAGAAGTTACTCTTCCTAGAAGTAACTTTTCTAAACGAATCAACCTGGTATTATATAGAGATTTAAGGGTGTGTGTGTGTGTGTGTGTGTGTGTGTGTGTGTGTGTGTTAGTATTCATTTCATTTCCACTGTTCTGCTTCTCTTTTTAAAAACTAAATTGTCGGGGTGCCTGGGTGGCGCAGTCGGTTAAGCGTCCGACTTCAGCCAGGTCACGATCTCGCGGTCCGTGAGTTCGAGCCCCGCGTCAGGCTCTGGGCTGATGGCTCGGAGCCTGGAGCCTGTTTCCGATTCTGTGTCTCCCTCTCTCTCTGCCCCTCCCCCGTTCATGCTCTGTCTCTCTCTGTCCAAAAATAAATAAAAAAACGTTGGAAAAAAAAAAAAAACTAAATTGTCTCCTCCACTTTAGATGAATCTTTCAACAATGCATTCTAGCATAAGACTATCTTTGTAGCTGCAATTTTTTGCTTGACAGAAACTACAATTTCTTTAACTGAGTATATATCAGATCTACCTGGATTCCCCCTTCATAGGAATGTGTCTTTCCCCCTACTGAACTTGTAGAAGATCATGGATATAAAGGCGAGTAATATTTATCATTTATTGAACATCAGCTCCGGGCCAGTCACATTCATCCATTTTTATATCACTTTTTCTGTATATTACACATAACACCTCCCTTTTCTTTATATGCACTTATATTTAACTTTATATAATTTACTGTTTGATTACATACTATGTTCTAATATATTTGTAGAAATAAACTGCAAATATATTCATGTTTATATCTACAAATATATGTAGAACATAGTATATAAGCAAAGAATCGCGAAAGGATTGTCCAACTAAAAGGAGGATTAGAAAAACCAAGTAAGTATAAGGAGAAGCTACTGCATATACTCCACCCAGGATTTCATATGATGTCCCTAAAATTTAATAGTCAGGTAATTTGTAATCAAAAACCAATTACCTTGCTCATCCCCAGTAATTCCTGTTTATCTTTGTGGTTGTAAAATACGTTTCTCCAAGGACAAAATAATGCATAAATGTGCCTTTGGATTTCATTTTAATTAAATATTCACTATAAACCTTGCTTTTGAAATACTGTAAACTGGCCATAATATATCTTGAAAGTCAACTGAGAAAGAGAACACAAGTGCTACAGACCTGGATAAGGAGCCAGTATTAAAATTAACTCTTGTACCAACACTGGTTACAGCAAAGGAATTAGACAAGTGGGCTCCCTCACTCACAGTCTGGAAACTGCACCAGCCCTAAAGAGCCAGTTAGAAGAGGGTTGGGATGGGACTTAGAAGACAGAATCCAACCTAGTCCCTGCCATGTCACAGGTGCATGCCGCCCAATCTCACTAAGAATTGGTGTTCTTACCTGTGAAATGAGGGGAGATAATTATGTACACCATGGGGTCGTGAGAATGAAGAGATGCCTTGAGTGTACCACACATGCAATGAGCATCAGAGGTAGTCTGCCCAGGTACGCATCACGGTTCTGCCACTGAACGGCTGTGCGGTCATGGGCATGCCAACATCAGTGAGCTTCCTTCTCAGCCTCAGTTAACTTGGATGATAACGGTCCTTATCCCATGAGCTGTGCAAGACCTAAATGACATAACAAATGGAAGACACTTTTAAGAATTCACACAGTGAATCCTCAATAAATGTTAGCTATTACATTTAAGAGGTGGAGCTTTTCAGAGTGCCACAGCTCCTCCTGGAAGCACAGAGGGGAAAAGTTAATAAGCTTGAGTCTGTGAAGGGAAATTTAAAATAATAGCGAAGAGTTTAAATGACACAGGAATCCCTGTGACCATGGAGTAAAGTCCTTTTCACTTCATCAAGGGAATATCCTACTGCACTGGTGCTCAGTTGACCAGAAACCATCACTTTCTCCACTAATAGCTTCAGGTGTCCCGTCCAGGATAAAATCACTACATGGTTTTGTTTGTTGGTTTTGTTTTATTTATTTATTTATTTATTTATTTATTTATTTATTTAAGCTTATTTATTTTGAGAGAGAAAGAGAAAGAACAGGGGTGGGGCAGAGAGAGGGGGAGACAGACAATTTGAAGCAGGCTCTGTGCTGAAGGCAGAGAGCCTGATGTGGGGTTTGAACTCACGAACCAGGAGATCATGACCCAAGCCCAAGTCGGATGCTTAACTGACTGGGCCACTCAGGCCCCCTGGTTTTGTTTTTAATAAAGTTAATCAGACTCTACTGAGATGAACATTTTACTATAATTTGTACTCTGATCATATATCTCAAATTTCACAATCTCAGATACCTCCAGAAAGAATTCTGACTATATAACCCTAGACTTTAAACTCATAGTTCCTTAAATGATGATGAAGTGTGCAGCTGAAGTCTAGTTGAGGTTAATTTGGCTTACATGCCTTTTTTCCTAGCTCCCCCTTAAAACTTTACAGTCCTTGGGGTGCCCGGGTGGCTCAGTCGGTTAAGCAGCCGACTTTGGCTCAGGTCATGATTTCGTGGTCTGTGAGTTCGAGCCCAGCATTGGGCTCTGTGCTGACAGCTCAGAGCCTGGAGCCTGTTTCAGATTCTGTGTCTCCCTCTCTCTGACCCTCCCCTGTTCATGCTCTGTCTCTCTCTGTCTCAAAAATAAATAAACGTTAAAAAAAAATTTTTTTAAATAAAAAAAAGACTTTACAGTCCTTGATATATTGATTCAATAAACATTTTTTTAACATTTATTTTTGAGAGAGAGAGAGAGCAGGGCAGGGGCAGAGAGAGAGGGAGACACAGAATCCAAAGCAGGCTCCAGGCTCGGAGCTGTCAGCACAGAGCCCCACGCAGGGCTATAACCCACAGACCGTGAGATCATGACCTGAGCCGAAGTCGGTCGCTCAACCGACTGAGCCACCCAGGTGCCTCTATTCAATAAACATTTTTTGAGAGGCTGCCATGTGCAAGGCATTAGACAGGACCTATAGGTGAAACAGTTACTGATCTTGGGGGACTAACCTTTATTAATAAGGTATGTCAAATCTATCGTACAGAGAAAAGAGTAAAAAAGAAATAGGAAGCAAAATAAAAGGTTGGAAGGTGGCAAAGAAGTACAAGACATATGTCTGACCTGGGAAGGCTAAACATATGGACAAAGAGGATTTTAGCTGAGCTTTGAAGGAGTAGAATTGGAAAATATGGGGGAGGGAAATGAGGGAAAAAAAAGAAAATTCCAAGTGGAAGCAACAGTGAGCAAAGGCACAGAGGTATGAAACATGGCGCACAGTTGTGGACCAAATAGTTTTGTTAGGCTGAGCCATAGGACCAGTCCTCACACAGTCATTTAAAAATTGAGATATAATTCACAAACTATAAAAGTTCACCTTTTTAAAGTGGTTCTGAGTTAACTCACAAAGGTATGCAATATTGCCACTATCTAATTTCAGAATATTTTCATCACCCCCAAAAGAAACTCCATATCTGTTAGCAGTCACTGCCCATGACCCCCAGAGGTGGCTGGACCTCCCAGGAGGCTCCCAATGGAGTCACAGTTGCTTGCAGTTGGAAGCCCTTAAGTGGACAGGTTGGGGGAATGGTGGGGGCGGGGTGGATATTGGCAGGACACCTGCTGTATTCGCCTCACATGGCTTCAATCACAGACTTACATATCTCTATCCATAGCCTTGATCCCTTTATATAACCACCTCAATGTTCCATAGAAAGATCACAAATTCAAAGTGTGCCTAACTAAACTCACCTTTTCCTCAAAACCTTTTCTTCTTCCTATATATCCATTCTTAGTTCACAGTACTACCATCTATTAAGTCATCTAAGACAGAAACTTCTTGGTTAGCCTAGACTTCTTTTTCCTTGTTCTCAAACCCAATTAGCGACCAAGTCCTGTCAATTTCAGACCGTCCTATTTCTAGTGTTGTATTCTTCTTCTCCTTTTTCACTATGACTGTCTTAACTCAGGCCTCCATTAGCTTTCACCTGATTCACCAGCCATCTAAGAGATTTCTAAAACATTTCCCCCCTTGATTGAATCTTTTCTTTAGCCCACTCTCCACTCTGCCACCAGAGTAATAGTTCTAAAATGCAGAATATGATTCCTTGTGGCTAAAGTCCTTCAGGAGCTAACCAATGCCTTCATTATGCAAACATTTTAGCATGGTGCCTAATGTGTCCCTTCCTGCTTTACTCCCAATTCCTCACATACCTACCACCTCAAGCAGTGGTGAACTACTGACAGTTTCCCACTGTATTTTTGCTAATGTGATACTTGTCTCCCCCGTTTCCACCTGGAAACTTATTTCAGTTCCAGCTCCATCTATGAGGTCTTTCCTATCTGATTCAGACAGACTGGGAATCACCATGCCTTTCCTTGTGCTCCAGACGTGCTGCTTCCATAGCACCTGTGACATTTTATCACACAACTCTCTCACTAAACTGTAAGCTCCTGGGGTGCCTGGGTGGCTCAGTTGGTTAAGCATCTGACTTTTTTTTTTTTTTTAAACAATGTTTATTTATTTTTGGGACAGAGAGAGACAGGGCATGAGTGGGGAAGGGGCAGAGAGAGGGAGATACAGAATCGGAAACAGGCTCCAGGCTCTGAGCTGTCAGCACAGAGCCCGACACGGGGCTCGAACCCACGAACCGTGAGATCATGACCTGAGCTGAAGTCAGACGCTCAGCCGACTAAGCCACCCAGGTGTCCCATATCTGACTCTTGATTTCAGCTCAGGTCATGATCTCAGGGTTGTGATTTCAAGGCTAGCATCGGGCTCTGCACTGGGCTTGGAACCTGCTTGAGATTCTCTCTCTCCTTCTCCCTGTGCCCCTCCCCTGCTTGTGTGCGCTCTCTCTCTCTTTCTCTCTTTCTGTCTCTCAGCAAACAAACAAACACCTGTAAGCTGCTGAAAAGCAGGGACCACATAACTCATCCCTATCTTCTTTGCAGTATGCTTTGCCCACTCTTAGTACTCCCCTGAGATTTGGGAGTCAGTGCATAGGATGGAGAATGAAACTATGGGAAGGGATGAAATTATCCTGCAGGAAGACCAGGAGTGGAAATTACATTTATTGGGGTCCTACTATGTCGAAGGAGACAGGATCCTAAGGTTTGACTCCAGAGTTCTATGCTTTTCACCAATTATAATAGGACTGAAGAAGATCCATTCTATTTGGCAATAAGTTCATCATGTGTTGACTCTGAGGACAGAGGTGTCAGGAGAAGATTGGGGCCAAAGCCGTACTGTAATGAATTGAGGAGGTAAATGGAAGATGAGAAGACAGAGAGGACACTGATGGCTCTCAGATGTTCAGATTTCAAGGACCAAGACATTTACAAGAAAAACTGGAGAGCCTTGCCTAGTTGCCAACTTCTTGTTTTACCAACTAAGAACATTAAAATAAGGCAAGATTGCAATATCACTAATTATTAGGGAAACGCAAATCGAAATCATAATGAGATACTACGTCACACCCATCAGGATGGCTACTGTCAAAAAACAGAAAATAACAAATGTTGACAAGGATGTGGAGAAACTGGAGCCCTCAGGTGCTGTTGACGGAAATACAAAATGGTGCAGCTGCTATGGAAAACAGTATAGCAGTTTCTCAAAAAATTAAAAATAGAGTTACCATATGACCCAGCAACTCCGCTTCTGGGTATACATACAAAAGAAATGAAAGTCTTGAAGAGATATTTGTACACCCATGTTCATAGCAGCATAAGCAACCTGAATAACCAATGACAGATGAATGGAAAAGCAAAATGTGGTTATATGTAATGGAATATTATTCGATCTCGAAACAGAAGGGAAGTCTAACACGTGCTACAACATGGATGAACCTTGAGGACATCATACTAAGGGAAAGAAGCCAGTCACAAAAATATAAATACCCACTTATGTGAGGTACCTAGAGTGGTCAAATTCATAGAGACAGGAAAATAGAATAGTGGTTGCCAAGGACTGGAGGGAGGAGCGAATGGAGAATTATTATTTAACGGATTCAGAGATTCAGTTCTGCCAGATGACAAGAGTTCTGGAGATAGATAGTGGTAATGGTTGCACAACAGTGTGAATGTACTTAATGCTAAACTGCACTCTTAAAATTGGTGAGGACAGCAAATTTTATGTTATGTATATTTTGCCACAGTTAAAAACAACAACAATAACAGAGCAAAACTAACTCAGGAACTTACACCAACTGTTGCATTAATTTAGAAATATTTAGCATCAAATATGAAGGAAGAATGTAATAATAACTATTAAATACAGTTACCTTATTGACAAAACATTTTTCTTAATTTTCTCATTAAGGAGAGTCATGGACAAGTGTTAACATGGGACCGGCATTTGGGAACGAATGGTGTTCATTACATAAAAAATGGAAGCTAAAGGAAAGAGGGCAATAATTAAAGAAGGTAGGTCATTGCCTGTTGTGATTGGTTGGGCTGTGTTTTTAGGCACTATGACAAGTCAAATATTTCCTCATATGTTTTAGAAGGTACCACTCTGAATAATCATAAGGTATTTGTTTTCAGACATTCAATATTTTACTGAGAATTACTGAGAATTTAGTATGCATCCAGGTCCCTGTTTTTGTAAGGATTATGTTATCAAGCCTTCTACACATGTAAAGCATATGCTAAAGATATGTGTGTACTGTAAAATAATAGTATTATATAACTAGCTGCAGAATATAATAAAGGTGAATATGTGAAACACTGTCACACAGAGATGCGTGGAATAAGCTATTACCTAGCCACCATCCCATGTTTCCTTTATATCTTTCATCTCTAAAAACGCTGTAATAATTTTTACTGTATCCTATGCGTACAGCATGGCCTGAATGTCATGTAGTTCCTGTCTCAGCCACTAGCTTGTTTTCTCATTGGTGTTCCTTTTCTCTAATGTAAGAGTAGAGTTGAAAGAAGACCATCTTACCTCAGAGTGAAATGATGATGCACCATTCTTCTCTGGTCACTTCCTTTGCTTGCAAAATTTCCTCCCAGCCTGCTTTCCAAAGTTACAACTTTGCTTGTTCCTAATTTGTAAGACAGATTCAACCCTAGACTGTTGGAACGATTTTCTTGAAAGACTAAACAAATGTGTTATGAAAGGCAATTATTCAATCTCTTCTACTTTCTCATAGATCTGTGAATTCAAACATTAGCGTTCCCCATAATAGGCATGGGACTTCACCCAGTGAGAACCACACACACAAAAAATCAAGGTTTGGCGAGTGACAGAAGGGGATTAGTCTTACTAAAACTGTATGCTCTGTAATTTAAGCTTCTTTTAAAGGGAAAGTCAGGTATACTCTTGGCCTCGTGCCACTGGCCGCTCTCTTGAAATGCGTTTTCAAACATTAAAATTGAAGGTGGATTAGTTAATCTAATTTATTACGGTCTGAACAATGTTGTATATGTAAATCGTAGGGTTGAAAGGATTTTTTTATGACCACAGTCCATGCTGTTTTAAAATTATTAAAACACTTGAAATACTTTGCTAATGTCTTCAGATATGTAAATAAAACAATGAATTCATCCTAAATTTAAGCAAAAATGAAGATATATTAGGAACATATGTGGTTTAAGGCAGAATTTGGGTTATGGTATTGTGTTGCAACTTTCTATCATTATTATTGATAGCTATGGTGGCATTGTCCACTTGACTCTTTTGTTTAATGACTGTTGCCAGTTTCTGTATATTTGTATCATATTTACTTGCTTTCTTAACATTTTATTTTCGAATCCTGCAAAAAGAGATTTTAGAGCCTTTCTTCCTACTTTATTTGACGCCGCTGGGCCTAACCTGAATCTGAAAAACAATTTTTCTTTGTTTGTTTGTTTGTTTGTTTCTGACTTGAAAATTACTCTTGGAATTGTTGTTCTTTTGAAGGGCTTAATTAACAGCCCCAATTAATACCGCTGCCGGATTACAAAACTGAAAGAAGTGCTCTTACAATTAACTCTGATTACAGACAGTGTAGCTTCATCAGTAGAGAATTCTCACAATTTCCTATCATTAGAACATAAATAAATTGAATATAAAACCTTAGAAAATCCATAAATGACCCCAAAGCAAAAGATAACCAGTGCTTTAGTCTTTGCAAAGGTCTGACTCCGTACCGCGGAAGCAAACATTCTAATTTTTCGTTCCATCATTAAAAGCTGGGGTGGATGGATTCGGGCAGGGACATAATGTGGGCTTCTGTAGTCTCTGTGGCTATTCAAGGAACAAAGGGCAAGGTGTTTTAGCGTGAGGCTTGTGCACGGGCAAAAAGTGAGGGGAAGGGTGGGAGGCTGGGTCTAAACTTGTCTACTTCAGGGGTGCCTGGGTTTAGAGTGTATTAACTTACATTGTAGTATTTCATTTTTTTTTTTTTAGAAAAAGATTAGCATTTCCCCTTCTAATTAACAGGTATGGTATTAGACATCTGATGAAAGGAGAGAAAGCAATACAAAATGAGTACTCTGCTTAACGCTTGGAAATAAAATAATTTCAAAGGTGTCTGGGTTTACATTCAGGACAAGCTTACCTTAGCATATTAAAAACTAGATTTTATAACTACTTAAATTTTCTCCTTTGAAACTGGAAAAGCCTACGGGCTACAGCAAAAGTACACTACCTACAGTTGAGTTGGCTTTGTATGCACCGGGGGCAGGTTACTTGACCTCCTTGTGCTTTTATTTTCTTATCATTCACAACAAGGATAATAATAATGGTTTTCATCATACTCATATATAGAATTAGAGGATCTTTAAAAATATACCATTGACATACCTAACACCTTTGATCATATTTTTAACTTGCATCAAAAAATTTAGCTAGTGGGGCGCCTGGGTGGCGCAGTCGGTTAAGCGTCCGACTTCAGTCAGGTCACGATCTCGCGGTCCGTGAGTTCGAGCCCCGCGTCGGGCTCTGGGCTGATGGCTCGGAGCCTGGAGCCTGTTTCTGATTCTGTGTCTCCCTCTCTCTCTGACCCTCCCCCGTTCGTGCTCTGTCTCTCTCTGTCCCAAAAATAAATAAAAAACGTTGAAAAAAATTAAAAAAAAATTTAGTAATTTTGGATGCAAATAAGTTTGTGCACTAACAGCTTTTTGTCATTCCCATAGTAGCATTAATATTCTCGAGAAATTGGTGCCTCGTCACCTACTTAATCCTTAAACTGCAAAAAAAGAAAAAAAATTAATGGATACGCAAACATACACTATATGAACACATACTCTTCATAACAATCGGTTAATTGAAACCACAGTCAATTTGGGCGTGCAGATCAGAGCTGTCTATTCTGTGAGCAGTAAAGAGATGAACTTTTTTTTTTTGGTTTTTCATCTTTTGATTCTCTCTGCCCTCATCTCTGTGAGGAGATTAAAATTCCTTACTGGAAATTCATTTCTTTGGATCTTAAAGGCTTTTGGTTTTTAGAGCTTGCAGAGAAAAATTGATTTAAAAAAGCAGGATAAAATTAAAAAAGGAGTAAGAGGAATTTTGTTTGGGAGCAAGATGAGTGTCAGTGAAAGGAATCAGGGGTCAAGGGGAATGTTCTCCTCCCCTTCTTTGAGAGGAGAGTGAGTTGTTATTCTAAACGGCTGGGAAGGGAGAGGGCCAGAAAACCAGAGGAAAGGGGATTTTTTTTTTTCTAGCTTTTATTGCCACCTTGACTTGACCTCTGATAAGGTGAAGGGAGCTGGGAAGATTTACAGGAAATCTGGATTCCTGAGATTTCTGAGGAACAGCAAAGGTCTGACTCCGTACTGAGGAAGCAAACATTCTAATTTTTCATTCCATTATTAAAAGCTGTGGTGGGCAGATTTGGGCAGGAATATAACGTGGGCGTCTTTATAGTCGCTGTGGCTATTCAAGGAACAAAGGGCAAGGTGTTTTAGCACGAGGCTTGTGCACGGGCAAAAAGTGAGGGGAAGGGTGGGAGGTTTGGATCCAAACTTGTCTACTTCAGGAGCACGTGGGTGACTCAGTAGGTTGACATCTGACTCTTGATTTCGGCTCAGGTCATGATCCCAGAGTTGTGGGATGGAGCTCCGCATTGGGCTCCTCCGTGCTGAGTGTGGAGCCTCTTTAAGGTTCTCTCTTTGCCTCTCTCCCACACTCGTGCCTTCTCTCTCTCTAAAATAATTTTAAAAAAAATTATAAACTTGTCTACTTCATAATTTGTCTAGGATTGTCCCATTTTACCAAGTTCTTTTTTTTTTTCCACTACCATTTCCCTCAGAGCTTTCACAACATGATGATTAATGTTATCATTAATCTGATTATATGATTTTTGGTAATGTATTTCTCAGAGCATGGGATTACTGCAATGGTTCTTAGCCTGCTAGAATCATTTGGGAAGTTTTGAAGAGACCTGATGCCCAGGCCACACACCAGACTAATCATATCAAAACCTTCAGGGGGTGGCACTCAAGCATTATTTAAAAAAAAAAAAAAAAAAAAAAAGCTTTCTACATGATTTCAGTATGTAGCTCAAGTTAAAACCATTGAACCATTGGCTTAATGTATTATCTTTCCCAGGTGAAATAGCTTAAATACAGCAGCTCTCAAATATTTTGGTCTCAGGACTCCTGTGCCTTAGTAACAATTATTGAAGACCAAAAATAACTTTTGCTTGTGTGAATTATGCCTATCAATAGCTCTTGTGTTGACAATTAAAACAGGCATTTTATAAATATTTAATCATGAGTTATTTAAAAATAACGAGGGGCACCTGGGTGGCTCAGTCAGTTGAGCGTCCGACTTCGGCTCAGGTCATGATCTCACAGTTTGTGAGTTCGAGCCCCGTGTCGGGCTCTCTGCTGACATCTCAGAGCCTGCAGCCTGCTTCAGATTCTGTGTCTCCCTCTCTCTCTGCCCCTTCCCTGCTCATACTTTGTCTCTCTCTGTCTCTCAAAAAAAATGAATAAACGTTAAAAAAAATTTTTTTAAATAAAAATAAAAAAAAATAACGAAAACACTGTATGTTAAGTAACACATTTTTTATGGAAAACTGGCTGTTTTTAAAAACAAAAATAATTTTGTGAAAAAATGGACATTCTTGAATATTTAACAATTTTCTTGAATGTCTGACCTATTAGAAAATAACTGGATTTATTTATGCATTCAATCTGCTGTAATACGTTATTTTGGTTGAAGGATATGAAGAAAATTTGGTCTCATGCTGACATGTAGTCGGAAAAGAAAGAAGTATTGTAATAGCTTCTTTAGATAATTATGGATAATCTTTGTTATTCAATCAAAATATGATAGAAGGTAATGTTGTAAAAGTCAGTCACAAAGTGGAATCTAAGACCATATAAATAAACATTTTTTACTTCATTACATTAAAATCTGTTGATCTTGGGGCGCCTGGGTGGCGCAGTCGGTTAAGCGTCCGACTTCAGCCAGGTCACGATCTCGCGGTCCGTGAGTTCGAGCCCCGCGTCAGGCTCTGGGCTGATGGCTCGGAGCCTGGAGCCTGTTTCCAATTCTGTGTCTCCCTCTCTCTCTGCCCCTCCCCCGTTCATGCTCTGTCTCTCTCTGTCCAAAAAAAAAAAAAAAAAAGTTGAAAAAAAAATTAAAAAAAAAATCTGTTGATCTTGATTATCTTAGTTAAGTAAGACTGATTTAAGGTTAAAATATCCTTCTTACACATATAATATTCTGAGCACTGTGTGCTATTTCTAACATTTTTATATTTGAAATGAAGAATAAAGGTGTAAAAGCAATTCTACACTTGATCTTAGCCAAAAGGCCAAGAAGCGATGTAAAAGCAATTCTAAAATAAATAAAATCTGTTAGTCACTCTTATACTTTGAATCGATCTTCTCTCTGTGATTAGGCACTGAGCATTTGGAAAATATTGGTTCACTAAGTTATACAGATATTCCAAATGTTGAAATTTAATTATGTATTATTTAAAAATTACATTTATTAAAATAACTGACTTGGTCAGAAAAGTTGTCACATATAAGGAAACTGTCAGGCTTATGGGAACATATACAAGTTTTCCAAAATTCGAATGTTTATTTGGAAGATCTAGTTTTTTCATTGGTGATAAAAACTGCCAGTTAGTTTCCTTGAAGGCAAAAGCACACTTTATTCATTTTTTAAAAATGTTTATTTTTGAGAGAGAGAGAGAGAGAGAGAGAGAGAGGGAGGGAGCGAGAGGGGGAGGGCCAGGGAGAGAGGAGATACAGAACTGAAGCAGGCTCCAGGCTCTGAGCTGTCAGCACAGAGCCTGACACAAACCCACGAACCATGAGATCATGACCTAAGCCAAAGTTGGATGCTCAACTGACTGAGCCACCTAGGTGCCCCTATACTTTATTCATTTTTAAACAAATGTCTGCCAAATATCCAAATCTAAATAATCATAGGTTATTAGTAACTTAACATTCTACCAGAAAAAGTAGAATTTTCTGAAAAAGCAGATAGTTCACTATGCATCTCAAGCAATTGTACAAGTGCTTCTCCTTGAGACAACAATTGTCCTTCAGTATGTGGTAGGAGTACTTTATTTGCACCTCCCATTTTGTCATGTAGAACAGAAAAATATTCATACTCTGAACTTATGCTTCCAGGCAAAGTGGAGTAAAAGAGACTTGATTTATCATCCCATCTTGAAAAAAACAAAAATCAAACAATGTTGTTCCAATGTTGGGAAGCAAATATCACAGAAGAGTGATGGCAGAAGGAAAGGAAGTGAAATGAGCTGGGCGCTTTCCCCACTTTCCACCTTAAGGAGCTTCCAGGATGCAGTGTCGGTAGGAGGAATCCCAACAGAACCAAGTGGTCTCTGTGAGATGAAAGAACGGGGTTGAGAACATGGGAAAGTGGCTAGAATTTGCAGTACAGAGTGGAGGGGAGAGAGAGAGAGTACTTCAGAGATCATTTAAGGTTTCTCCATAAGTCTTCACCTGAGTACAGGACAGCAACTGTGGTGAGGAAACTACTCAAGGTGGAGGAAAGAGCTAACAAAAAGGAGCAGGCAAAATAAGCCCCAGGACACAGATGGGGTCAGGAATATTTTATGTTTCCACCAAAGTGGAAAAACCCCAACATACAAGGGGCAAAAGTAAATGCCCAGAGAGTATTGTTTCAGCTGGGGGCCAAATTATACCTGGATTATGAGCTGCTCTGCTCCAGCCTAACACAATTTAAAGGCAAGCCTCCAGAGGATCAAACTATTTCCAACTCCACTGTGTTTCATATACCAAGATTATTTAAAGGAAAACAAATATGCTCAGCACCAAAAAAGGTAAAATTCACAGCATCTGATATCTAATAAAAAATTACCAAGCATGCAAAGAAGTAGCAACACACAACCCATAATGAAGACAAAAATCAATCAATAGAAACAGACACAGAAATGACACAGATGATAAATTAGCAGATAAGGATATTAAAACCGGTTGTCTTAATATAACTATATTCTATATGTTTAAGAAGGTAGAGGAAAGGTTGAACACGTTAAGGAGAGGCATGGATGGTATAAAGAAAATCTAAATCAAACTTCCAGAGAAGGAAAACAGCAATGTCTGGGATAAAAAATAACCGGATGGAACTAATAACAGGTTAAGCACTGAAAAAAAAAAAAAAAAAAAAAGAAGTGGACTTGAAGATATAGAAATAGAAACTATATATACAAATGAACCAGACAAAAAAATTGTCAGATCACTGGTGAACTGTGGAAAACTTGAAACAATTTAATATGTGTATAATTGGAGTCCCCAATGGAGGAGGCAGATAAAAGTACTTGAAGAAACAATAGTAAACATTTTCCAAATTTGAGGAAAACTTAAAACCCACTGATCCAAGAAAGTCTGTGAACCCCAAGCATGAGAACACAAATTCCACTAAAGAATATCATAATCAAATTGCTTAAAACTTGTGATGAAGGGGAAATCTTAAGGCAGACTGATGCACATTACATACAGAAAAACAAAGATTAGGATGACGGTTTCTCATCGGAAACAAAGCAAGCAAGAAGACGTTGAAGCAATATCTTAAAAGTACTGAAAGAAAAAAAAAAGTCACCATAATATTCTACACTCAGTGAAAATGTCTTTCATTTATTTTTGGGACAGAGAGAGACAGAGCATGAACGGGGGAGGGGCAGAGAGAGAGGGAGACACAGAATCGGAAACAGGCTCCAGGCTCCAGGCTCCGAGCCATCAGCCCAGAGCCCGACGCGGGGCTCGAACTCACGGACCGCGAGATCGTGACCTGGCTGAAGTCGGACGCTTAACCGACTGCGCCACCCAGGCACCCCTGAAAATGTCTTTCAAAAATAAAGGCAAAATAAATTTTTTTTTCAGCATACAAAAATTGCCACTATAACTGCAGTACAAGAAATGTTCAAGGACATCCTTTAGGCAGAAGGGAAATGATACCAGATGGATATATGTATCTACACAGAGGAAGGAAGAGTATCAGAAATGGCAAATATGTGGGTCAATGAAAAGCACTTTTAAAAACCTCATTTTAACAATTTCTTTGAAAGATAATTGTTTAATGCAAAGATAATTGCAGTGTATCGTGAGGTTAATATTTAGAAGTAAAATATCTGACAACAAGAGCACAAAGACTAAGAAGGGAAATAGAGGTATGCTATTTTAAGATTCTCATACTGTACATTATGTGATATAATAATTCTTGATGGTAGACAGTAATACGTTAAAGATATATATTATGAATCCAAAAACAACCACTAAAAAGTTATGCTGACAAGCTAACAAAGGAGATAAATGAAATAATAAAAAATAAGTTAGTCAAGATAAACAGAAAAAGTGGTAAAAGATGAACAAAGAACAGATGGAACAAATGAAAAAATAATATAGTGGTACATTGAAATTTGACCATATCGATAATCACATTAAATATACACAATCTAAATACCCCATTTAAAAGCCAGAGATTGTCCAATTGGCTAAAAAAGGTGAGACCTCGCTTACTATATGCTGCCTACAAGAAACCCACTTTATATGTAAATAAGAGAAATAGTTTAAAAGTAAAAAGGATGGGGAAAGATATACCATGCTAACACTAATCAAAAGAAAGTTGGAGTGGCTACATTAATATTAGGAAAAAAGTAGATTTCAGAGCAAAGAATATTACCAAGTATAAAAAGGGTCATCCCATGATGATAAAGGGTTCAATTTGTCAAAAGGACACTGCAATCCTAAATATGTATGCACTCAATAAGAAAGCTTAGAAATACATGATATAAAAATTAATAGAACTAAAAGAAATAGGCAAATCAACAATTATACTCAGAGATTTAAGCTGCAGCCCCTCAGTAATCAATAGAACAAGTAGAAGAAAACCAGTTATTAATTGGAAGATTCAGAGAACATTATCAACTGCCTTATCTAGTTGATGTTTATAGAACATTCTACCCAATAACAGCAGAATACACATTCTTTTCATGTGCAGAAGGAACATTTGCCAAGACGGATCATATTCTGGGCTATAAAACAATTCTCAAAACATGTTAAGAGATTCATCCATATCAAGTCTGTTCCCTGATCATGATGGAATTAAGTTTGAAATCAATAACAAAAAGATATCGGGGAAAACCTCAAGTATTTGGAAACTAAATAACACAATTTAAATAACCAATGGGTAAAAGATGGATATTTTCATTTTCTTGATGATGGTGATTGTTTCATGGTGTAAACTTATGTTAAAACTCATCAGATTATGTACTTTAAATTTGTATAATTTAATGTATTTTAATTATATCTCAATAAAGCTGTTTAAAAAAATGACCGGTACTCAAGGGTTGAGATTTCATAATAACCACAATTTGTATGTCTTCACTGTGATATTCTTTTTATTTTTTATTTTTTTAATGTTAATTTATCTTTGAGACACTCAGGGGCGCCTGGGTGGCTCAGTCGGTTAAGCGTCCAACTTCAGCTCAGGTCACGATCTGGCGATCCGCGAGTTCGAGCCCCGCGTCGGGCTCTGGGCTGATGGCTCGGAGCCTGGAGCCTGCTTCCGATTCTGTGTCTCCCTCTCTCTCTGCCCCTCCCCCGTTCATGCTGTGTCTCTCTCTGTCTCAAAAATAAATAAAAACGTTAAAAAATAAATAAATATTTTTGAGACACTCACGCGCGCGCGCACACACACACACACACACACACACACACACACACACACAGCTTGAGTGGGGGAGGGGCAGAGAAAGGGAGACAGAATCCGAAGCAGCTCCAGCCTCTGAGCTGTCAGCACAGAGCCCACGTGGGGCTCGAACTTGTGAATTGCGAGATGATGACCTGAGCTGAAGTTGGATGCTTAACCTACTGAGCCACCCACGTGCCCCTTCATTGTGATATTCTTAAGTGAGATTGGCTCTTTTGCTTTCTTTTGTCTGTTCTTTTCCTTTTCCTTTTTTTTTTTTTTTTTTATTGTGCAGCAGTGAATAATACTTCTAAGTAAACAGTTGTTTTTAATAGTACAGTTTTGTGTCCTCTCTTGATAAATGCTAAGCTACCAGCAGTTTTGCATCATCAGTGTAGAGTTAATATAGTAAAATAGACTAATTTTGCTTTAGTATTATTACAAATATTGATTCAATCATGCAGATATTCAAAGGGTCTTGGAGAATCCCTAGGGGTCCATGAATCACATTTTGAGAACTATTTATTTTTATTTTTTAAAAATATATGTTTTTACGTTTATTTATTTGAGAGAGACAGAGACAGCACAAGCAGGGGAGGGGCAGACAGAGGAGAGAGAATCTCAAGCAGGCTCCACACTGCCAGCACAAGGCCCAATGTGGGGCTCGAACTCACAAAACGGTGAGATCATGACCTGAGCTGAAACCAAGAGTCGGACGCTTAACCGACTGAGCCACCCAGGCACCCAAGAACTATTGCTTTAACAAAACTTTGTGGTTATGGCTGCATTAGTCCAATGATGGGACTATAGCAATATGAAAATCCTACCATGGCAACTGCACAGATATGATCTTTTATAGCAGTTGGTACCTTAATATGTTCAAATCACAGTACAGAATCTAGACTATAATAAAGATGATAACCATCCCACTTGTGATTAGTACTATCACTGCGTACGCAACTGATTATTTTCCATGACGAAAAACAGGGCCTGAAATGGTTTTATTGGATATAATAGTCACAGGCTTTCTTCCATAGGAAGAGTGTGAAGAAAGGAAAGGCTGCAACAGGGAAACATATAGTAGGTACGAGAGATTTCTGACAGTTTCTAGAATGAAAGAAGGGAGAAAAGAAGAATGAGTGAAGGAAAAGCGAAGGAGTCCCTTTATATTTAGTGTCTTTATGTAAAGTCCCTTTACAGTTAGTGTCTAAGGCACAAGAAAAGATACGAATAATGAAGGTCGGGATACACAGATAGAGGCTTGCAGTTTTCTGGAGAGTTGTCAGAAAAGCCTACATGTGTAAGAAATGGTTTGCTAAAATCAGCTTCACTTATTGGTACGAGATACATCACATGGTTGCATCTGTGGTGGATACAGAGAGGCACTGCTCGGATGCCCCTTCAGGGAAGGACTCTGCTCCAGCTGTTGGAGTGCTGTTGGCAGACGGCCTCTAGCTGTCAGCTCCTTTGGCAGCAGAGAGCTGATTTCAGGAAGTCACTCCACTGAGGTGGGGGGAGAAAGCCCTAGACGTTTGGCTCACCGCTCAGACCCGGCTTTCAGCTCCAGGGCTCCCCGTGGGGTTGGCTGAGGCTGTGGAGCGGGACCCCCCTTCTCTGCTAACTTTTCCCTCGTGCCCAGTCCTATCTCTCCTTCTCCCTGCCTCAGGGGTTTGACCCAAGGGCACATCCTGAATGCTAAACTCTGTCTCAGGGTCAGCTTCCAGCAGATCCCAAACTACACCAGCATCTACTGACTAAAATATAAGCAAAATTGAAGAAAACTGGAGAACGCTTGGGGATGGAAAATCATCATAAAATTATGTGTTAACGTTTAACTCAAGGGTTCACTTGTTTTTCACTTTAAATTGCTTACGCTGAGCGTGACTTTAACACTGTTTCCTATCAGTTTGCTATGTCTACTTCCCCTTTTGTACAGGAATCGTACTGTGGAAAGATAAAAAGGTAACAGAGTAAGAAAAACAGTTAGGTGGTTTCTTCCCCGACCACTCAGGAAATCCATGATTTCAAGGCTGGCCTAAGCAGCAAGTGAGGAAACATGTTGGGAAATGCGACAGTGGTTTTGTTCTGAACATTAGACTAACAGAAAGTTTTGAAGTGGTCTGATTATTGGAAGAACTGTCCCTGAACATAATAAAGAAGGTATTTAATTTTAAGCCTAAAGATTTCAACGCTCACTTAGAAGTCTCAGACCTGAAGAGGATTAGTAATTTTAAACACAAACAGGAAAGTAGGTACCATCCTGTCTTCCCCTACAGCTCCAGATGAGGGCAGAACAGTGGATTCCCAGGCATTTTGAACTCACGAGTTTAGGAGACAGGGGGGCGCCTGAGTGGCTCAGTAGGGTAAGCGTCTGACCTGGGCTCAGGTCATGATCTCATGGTTCCTTGGCTTTGGGTTGGAGCTCCGTGTGGGGCTCTGTGCTGAGAGCTCAGAGTCTGGAGCCTGTTTCGGATTCTGTGCCTACCTCTCTCTCTGCCCCTTCCCTGCTCTCTCTCTCTCTCTCTCTCTCTCTCTAAAAAAATTAATAAACATTAAAAAAAGAAAAGAGTTTAGGAGACAGAGCAGGTGAGTCTTCTGACTGCCTCCTTTACCTTCAGACCTTTGATTTCTGGGAAATATATCTATTTCAGTGTCCTTGTCCTGATTTTTCTGGGATCTATAGGTTACCGGGAGATGACTCAGGCAGGTTACACCCTGATCCTCACTGTGGAAAAAGAGAATGGTGACATAACTGTCCTGACAACATAGACTACATACCTACAGACAAAATTGAAATATTACTTTGTTTTTCTTTTCCCTAAGATTATCTTGATAACAGTGATCTCTGATATTACAAAGTAAATACAATTATATTTAGGTATTCCTTTTGGGAGCATGCACTGGGGAAGATGACTATGTAAAGAGCCACTGTGAACATTTTCGATCTCATTTATTATGGAGATTCACTCAACCGTACTCAGTTTGTGAGTATGACGATCTGTTGCCTATAAGGCAAGGCAACTACTTGTGAGAAAAGAGAAAAGATATAATGGGCTGTTGTAAAGGAAATACTTTGAGGGTTCTATTTCAGGCTTTGTACATGGTTTGAGTCTCGGTTTTCTCATCTGTAAAGTGGGGTTAATACCTACCTCGTTGGTTATGAAGATCACATAAGGGGACATGGGAAGAGCCAGGCACCTAGGACAGTGCCTGGTACAGTAAATGTGGATTCCCTGTCCATCCCTTCCTGCAGAGCTGTGGGAAAACACTCCATAACCTCATAGGGTGTGATGAACTGTCCCTCCCCTTTCTATTCCCAGTTATGGGACTGGAGATCATAAAAACGCCTCTTCCCTGTCTCTTCCTTTCTTCCTTCCTCTCCAAGACAAGGAAGTGGCCGGCTCCCTTCCCTTGTTTCGGAAGGTTTCGCCTCCCAGGACAGCCCATCCCCCAGGTTGCTAAGGTCGGGGGTTGGGGGTGGGGGGAGGAGAGCTGCGTCTCCGGCCTGCGCGGCGCAGTGGGGAGGCGGCAGGGAGGCGATGGGGAGGCGGGCGCAGTCGACCCAAGGGTGGAGAAGGGGGACGGCGAAGGACGCGCGTTCCCGGGCTCGTGACCGCCGGTGGCCCAGGGAGCCGGCGCCTAGACAGCCTCGGAGATGGCAGGCGGCGGGGACCGGCGCGCCGTGGGCACCCTCCACCTGCTGCTGCTGGCGGCTGCCCTGCCCCTGGCTGCCCGGGGGGTCAGCCGAGGCGCCGCAGACTGGACCCAGGAGAAGGTGAGCGGCTGCCGCTGCGCGACTGCACCTGGGCGGCTCGTGCCGCGCGCGCAGGGACCGGGGACCGGGCGACCACACTTTCGCAAGGGGGATGGGGAGGCAGGCGGAGTCGCCGTCCGCGGCCCAGGCAGCCGTGCCCGCAACGGGCACCCGGAGGAATCGGAGCTCTGCGTCCTCGTCGGGGTGCCTCGCTGGCCTCGGGACTGCTTTGGAGAAGCCTCGGGAGCTGGGTGATGTCACCAGCCTCCCCTCGGCTGCGGTCTGATGCGGGTAGTGATAGGCACAGGAAGTGTGTCTAGCCGGCAGCGGCCGAGCGGGGAGGTGAGGGCGCATCGCCTCGCCGCCGCCCACTCGGGACCCGGGAGGCCAGCGGTCGCGGCGCTCGGCTGGCGCTGGGGTGCCCGGCGCGCCTGGGGGTGTGCCTACTGCTCCCCCACCGCTGCAGCCGCGGACGCCCTTGGGACGCTGGAGTTTCCGTGCAGTCTCGAGACAGACGCGTGTTACCGTTTGCTTTAGGTTTTTTAAGCGGAGCAGCTCTAACCGGAGACCCGCTTCACTTAAAAAAAAATTTTTTTTCCCCTTAAGAGAGTCAATGCAATTGTCAGAGCAATGTATCTGGTTGTAGGTGGAAATTCATATAAGGAACTTAGGAGGCACGCTTCCTCTGCGTGCAGTAAACAGGTTCAAAATTATTTCCTTTTCTTGTGTAACAGTTTTGAAATCATGAAATTGCTAGGAAATTATGCATATGTTAATGATACCGGAGTAAAATGCCCTTAAAAATACTAAGAAAAAGCAGTCCAGGGTTATAAACCTTGACCGCGTTGCTGAGCAGAACTTTTAAATGCTTACAGTATGCTTGTATTTACTGGCACGTTGGGAATACAGGGCACACTGGCGACTGCACGGGCCCTGTGTGGTCACCCGTGGACTCGCACCCCGCCGCGTGCATGTGCATATGAATAGCCTGCTTGAGTTCTCTGGGTTATGCTTACTTAGCTTCAGGGTTCAGACCCCACAATGTGCCCGGACCTACACGTGGAGACCACCAGCCACAGGGAACCTGGTGAGGATGTGGGAAGGCAAACTCAAGAATAACTGCATTATAAGAAAAAATTTCTGTGGGCGTTCAGAAGGAGTAAGGTCCCTTAAGGGACATTGAATTACACACTTAAATCCTTTCCTTCTTCACTTCATCCTGGGTACCTTCCTGATCAGAAATTGGGAAGGGGGCATTAATAACCGGAATGTGGAGCCACACCAACTGTGTTTTTCTGATACATCTGAATGGGTGAGTGAGATAGGGAGTATTTGAATGAGCTGTTCTTTAGGCATCATTTGTAGGCAGGGTGTATTTCTAGGGGGGAGAAGGTGTTGGATTCTGGACATGTTTAAAACTAACGAGACTAACTTTTGAGAAAAGTCTTTGAAAGGGTAAATCCCTTTTATGTTTATTTTAAGAAGCTTCTAAATACTGTTCTACTAGGAAACCGGATGCTTTCAAATGGTGTAAGCAAGGGCCTGGGTGGCTCAGTTAGTTAAGCGTCTGACTTCGGCTCAGGTCATGATCTCACTGCTTGTGAGTTCGAGTCCCGCGTCGGGCTCTGTGCTGACAGCTCAGAGCCTGGAGCCTGCTTTGGATTCAGTGTCTCCCTCTCTCTCTGCCCCTCCCCTGCTTGCACTCTGTCTCTCTCTCTCTCAAAAATATAAATAAACATTAAAAAAAAAAGAGTACATTCAAATTACATTCAAATGGTGTGAGCAAATGACAAGATTAACCATGACGGTTCTCAGTTTCTGGTTCCTTCCTCCCTTACTCGGTAGGCCTACATAAAGTCCTTCAGATGTCCAGTATAGCTTGTGGCCTGGGAAGTGAGTTGGTCCAAATCGAAACACATGCCTTCCTGCTATATATGGCATTTAATTATTTTAATCACTGAGGTGTGCCCTTGGTACACTGGTCTGCCAAAAGGTGAGGTACAGTAAAGAAAACATTGATTCTGAAATCTGTTTCCTTTGCTTTGAAGTAAAGGCGTGTCTCTTTCAGTGGCATCTACTACATAAAACAGTTCAACCCTACTTGGTGGTTGAGTTTGGGGGACTGTGATTGGGTTGTTTGAAACCTGCAAACATTTTCCCATAGAGGCAGTAGTATAAATGGTTAGATTCTCAGGTGGGCCCACAGGTGTATATTTAGAGGCATTGGCATCTGGGTTCCGGGACGCTCATGTATAACCATCTCACTTGAACCTCACAGTGCCCCTGGGAGGAGAGAAGTTTCATCCCCAATTTATAAGTGAGGACACTTGACTATGGCTACACCAGCGAACTGAAGAGCTTCATCTTTCCTCTTCCACTCTCTTCTCCAAGGTAGATAAGTCCTGACTGAGGGTACAGGGAACAGTGTCCAGGGAGTGAAGGAGGGTGGGGCTGGTGGGAGGGTTGGGGGGACCAGAGGGAGAGCTTATTTCTCTTTTCCTGGGTCAGAGTGGATCCTAAATGGAATTCCAGAATAGATTGTTTCTTTCTGGAACCTTCTCTCCCTATTTAGCCCCTTTCCGGATCTCCCTCATGGAGCTTAAAGGTTAATTATCTGGGGCTTGGGCCTTATTCCAAAACTACTCTGGAATCCTGTCCCATCCTAGATCCCCAATCCTATTTCTTTGCTACAGACCCCTTCCTTTGGTACAACTTTGTCAACTGACTATTAAAAGGAATCTTGTCAAATCAGTCCTCCCTTAGGTGTGGAAGATGAATGGCTGTTAGGAAAGTTGCAATTTTTTTTTTTTTTAAAGGAAGCTGTTAGTTAAAAAGTATGACTTCTGTTGAAGTCTCCCCATTATAAAGTTAACATGTGCTCATTTTAGAAAACCAGGAAAATACAGAAAAGTATACTAAAAAGAAAACTGTTGTGACCATAATCCCACATTTGGAGATGATTGCTGTTAACCGTTTTGATGTTTTGATTCCTAGTGTCTCTCTCTCTCTCTCTCTCTCTCTCTCTCTCTCTCTCTCTCATTCTCCCCTACCTCCTGTTTCTCCTTCCCTCTTTCTTTCTATAGATATATATCATATTTATATGTACACACATACACATGTATATATGTGTGTATTTTTATTTATAGAAATGGGCAACAATTATATCAATCTTGTAGGTTTTTGTGAGAATTGAGCTCCCATCTAAAGCACTTAGTACAGGGGCGCCTGGGTGGTGCAGTCGGTTAAGCGTCCGACTTCAGCCAGGTCACGATATCGCGGTCCGTGAGTTCGAGCCCCGCGTCAGGCTCTGGGCTGATGGCTCGGAGCCTGGAGCCTGTTTCCGATTCTATGTCTCCCTCTCTCTCTGCCCCTCGCCCGTTCATGCTCTGTCTCTCTCTGTCCCAAAAATAAATTTAAAACGTTGAAAAAAAAAATTAAAAAAAAAAAATAAAGCACTTAGCACAGTGCTGCCATGTGGTAAATGCTCAATAAACACTATTTATTTATTTATTTATTTATTTTTTTATTTAAAAAAAAAATTTTTTTTTTAACGTTTTATTTATTTTTGAGACAGAGAGAGACACAGCATGAACGGGGGAGGGGCAGAGAGAGAGGGAGACACAGAATGGGAAGCAGGCTCCAGGCTCTGAGCCATCAGCCCAGAGCCCGACGTGGGGCTCGAACTCACGGACCGTGAGATCGTGACCTGAGCCGAAGTCGGACGCCCAACCGACTGAGCCACCCAGGCGCCCCACTAATTATTTATTTTTAAAATAACACATGTGAATACTTATTTCTTACTAGGGATTATGCTCCATATATGGTTTCATATTTTAGTATGTCGCTTAAAAGTATGCGTGTTACCTTGAACCGATAAAACCCATTGAAAGCATCACTTGATAATTGCAAAATCATCAGCATTCCATAATTTGCCTATCCTTTTATTGTTGGACATTTAGGTTGTTTCCAAACTTTCTCCATCATAGAGTTGGGACTCCGTGTATTGGTAGAATCTTCCTTTATTATAACAAGGGTGACATAGAAAATTTCAAGTCATATTGGATGTGGAGGGGCAGAGTTTTTGAAGCAAGGCAAGACATACAGGAGGGTTGGCCTCCCCTAGGGGTTCTCCTCCATGGTCATCTCTGGCAAGCTGCTACTGCTGTCTTCAGCACTTCACACTTTTGCTTCTGGAGTCACACATATTCTGAGTGTTTAGGGTTCCCCTCTTCCATGGTTTTAAAAGCTCTTAGGCATTCTCCCATCTACCCGCCATGATTCTTTTTTTTTTTAAATTTTTTTTTTTTTCAACGTTTTTAATTTTATTTTTGGGACAGAGAGACAGAGCATGAACGGGGGAGGGGCAGAGAGAGGGAGACACAGAATCGGAAACAGGCTCCAGGCTCCGAGCCATCAGCCCAGAGCCTGACGCGGGGCTCGAACTCACGGACCGCGAGATCGTGACCTGGCTGAAGTCGGACGCTTAACCGACTGCGCCACCCAGGCGCCCCTACCCGCCATGATTCTTAGGGAAGCAACAATGGAGACTCCAAGTCAGGGGACAGGGCGGTCAGTGATAGGCTGGGTGTTGGTAGGGGAAGAAAGGCAAAATATGCCATTTTTTAGTTTCTACCACCTGATAGGTGAGTACTCTGACATCCTTACAGATAGGTAAACCTTTCCTTGTCACAGCTAGTAAGCCAGGGTCCTGGGATTTGACTCTGAATTGTTGTTTCAAAGCCTACATTGCTTTTCTTTTAGCTAGAGGGCTCATTGCATTCAAAGAACGCAGAACTTTACCTTATTCGGTTCTCAACTTCTCCACAACTGCATTTGTCATGCCAGGGGCTTCGGACACACTGGAAGGGTGTCTGTAAATGCTGGCTGGGTTGAATTTACTGGTAGACACAGGAGTTAACCTGAGTGTTGTCTGGGAGACACTCAGATGGGATGGGAACTAGAATTGAAATCACTGGGCTTCTGTAATGATCTCCCTTTAATTCAATGGCTTGGGACCTCAAATCCCCCTGCAAGCTGGGCCAGCGCTACAAATTATGTAATTAAAACCCTCTTTGGCCTAGCATCATGTGATTAGCCTAGAGGAGATGTTTCAGGATATCTGGTTCACACTTTTTTAGCTGAAAGATTCTTGTCACCCAAAGCAGACTTATTGTCCTTTCTGCCTGGCTGAAAAGACAAAGCAGGGGCTGTAATAGAGACTCATTCCTCTGAGAATGCCTATACTAAAGAAACTTGTCGATGTGCCTTTTAACTGAAATAATCCTAGACTAATTGGGGGTTTGCATTTAGCACTAGGCTCAACACTGTTTTTGCCTCATTTACTTTCCTCATGTGTAGCCCACACTTTCTGTCCAGGTTTCTCCTCTCTTTCCTTCCTCTGATCTCTGCAGAGATTTTTATGTTTATTGGGTTCTGAGAGAAAGGCTTAAGCATTTTTTGGTGCTGTTTCTCAACTATATTTCATGTAGGATATCTGCTACAGCTAGTGATGCTGGAGGGTTATTTATTTTGTTCCTGCTTTTCCTCAAATCTCTTAAGAACTCTCTAGAGTCTCCGTAAACTGCCCATTTTAACATGAGCTTGATTTCCTCCCGCTGTGGACATGCAGTGAAGGACCTTGTCCATGGTGACCAGGTAGGCTCTGGGATAGAGTAATGGACACTAAACAGAAAAGGAGTCACTGGTCAGACAGCCTTCCACACACAGCAGTTCTTGGTTATCGCAGAGACTGCCCCGGGCCAAACCAACTCTAAAGCATCACAAGCACTGACTGTTAGAAATTTAAAAAGAGCAAAGACCACAAAACTTGAATCATAGCAACTTCCTGGCCCTTTGCAGTAGGTAGCTTCTTGTTTTCCTGTTTTTATGATTGCTTGTACATTTAACTGACTTGATATGTATAATGCCCATTTTACTTTATTATTCTATAAGCATCGTCTTAGTGAAGACAGTTTGAGAGAGGTAGTTCCTCTGTCAATTCCTTATTTGATGACTTCACCCAATATTTCTCGAGTACTCAGGGCACTGTGTGGCCCTGGGAAGACTAGAAAGTAAAGATAGTTCCTGCCCTCATGGAGCTGATATCCAATATGAAATTAGATGTTAAACAAGTAAACACACAAGAAAGGGGTCTCCAAATTATAACCTGAGTTAGGTGAAGAGAGAGGGAAGAGCCTGCAAGCCAGAAATCACCGCAGAGGCAAAAGCCTCAACAGGTCAGAGTCTCACACTGCTTTGGGACCTGAATGGAGGCCAGGGTGAATGAAGCATGGTGCCCTGGGGGCGAGTGGCCCTGCCTGGGGGCGGTGAGGCAGCAGGAGAGACCAGACAGGCTCCTGTTGGCCTGGTTAAGTAGTAATTAACCATAGAAACCATCCCACTTCTTGCCTCCAGGTTCTTCTTTGCCCTTTTCACATTTCTATTGTTTTGTCTGTTAGCTTCAGCTTTCTACTTCAAAGTGCTGAGAGTTAACATAAGGACTGAGATCCTGAACGTACCAGGGAATTGAAAGGCTGAGGTGACAAATTTATGAAGTATATTTAAAAATGTATTATCAGTAAACAAAGATAAACCTTAAGATGTTTGGGCACAGCATCCACATTTGGGAGTAATTGGAGGTTCATAGATGAGGCAGGGAGGCAGAACAGAAGGGCATGGGAGGGGGAATCCATGGAACCCGGATCTTTTCATGGACTTACCTGGAGCTCTCCTATGACCTTGGGAAAATCATCTGCTCTCTAAGAAAAACTCAGTTTCCACTGACATAAATTCAGGAGGTTGGACTAAATCATCTCTAAGTGTCTTTCCAGCTCTAAATTCTATACCTCTTTCATGTATGATAGAAGGTAATAGAATGAAAAGTTATTGAATGTTTACTATGGTGGCTTATATATGTTAGCTCATGTAATTATAATTACTCTAGGAAGTAGGTGTTATTACCTCCACTTTACAGATGAGGAAATTGAGCCTTAATGAGGTTAAGTAACCCACCAGAATCACACCTCGTGAGTAGTGGGGGGCTGAGTTGAGAGGGTCTGTCTGAACCCACAGCCCATGTTCTCTGCATGATCACACTGGAGAGTAATGTTGAGACATAGCAAAGTGTAGATGAGTATAAGTAATTGGCAATCAGCATTCTTTAATTCCAGAGTTTCTCACCAGCCACTTGGAGAGGAAATACCTATGTGATTACTGGGACATATTTAACCAACACTGGTGCCGGAAAGAACTGTGAAGAAGAAAAGGCTCCTTCAGTTTCTGTTTTGCATTCCGAAGAACTGAATATCCTATATGACCTTCATCATTCCCCTTAGGGCAGAAATCAGCTGATCAATCACTCACTTACCTAGGGGAGGAGTAACACATTCCATTGCTGAGTGCCTGATAAACACGCAATGAATGGATGATTCATCATTACTAGTGTCACAAGAAAATACAGTGTGTGTAAGGTTATATCTGAAGTACAAATTTGAGGGGCACCTGTGTGCCTCAGTTGGTTGAGCGATCAACTCTTGATTTTGGCTCAGGTCATGATTCCAGGGTCGTGGGATGGAGCGCTGCATTGGGCTCTGTGCTGCCAGCACAGAGTCTGGTTGGGATTCTCCCTCTCCCTCTGCCCCTCCTCTGCTTTCACATTGAGTGTGTGTGTGTGTGTGTGTGTGTGTGCGCACCCTCTCTCTCTTTCGAAAAATATATGTATATACATTAAAAAAAGCAAATTTAATTTTTATGTTTATTTAGCTCTTTAAGGTTAATTCAGCTAATATGTAAATGTTCCTATGAATGTGAGTGTTAATAGAATTTTACAATAATTTTAAGGGAAGATAAAAAGTGTACTATTTAGCGGGTTATAGAATCATCAAACTCTGGCTGAAAGGAATTTCAATGATCATCTAGTTTAGAGCTCTACAACGAAAATATATAATGAGAAGTACATATGTAATTTTAGGTTTTCTTCTTTTTTAAGTTTATTTATTTATTTTGAGAGAATGAGAGAAGGGGGGGGGAAGGGCAGAGAGAGGGAGAGAGAGAGAATCCCAAGCAGGCTCTGCACTGTCAGCGTGGAGCCCAATGTGGGGCTCAAACCCACGAGGTGTGAGATCATGACCTGAGCTGAAACCAAGAGTTGGAGGCTTAACTGACTGAGCCACCCAGGTGCCCCCATTTTCTTTTTAAAATAAGCTGCCAAAACAGTTAGTTTAACTTTCTAGATGTAATGGGCCAATTTGAAAGTTGAGTAGTTTAACTTACTTTATGGCATAAGACCTATCTCTTTAGTTTGAGATTCAAAAGAAATAGTTTTCTATTGCAAATGTCTCAGGATAAGTCCTGACCGTGTTATGAAATGATAGCCAGTTAAATGATGTTATTTAATCCTCAGAATTATCACCAACCAGCCATTTTGAATTCATCGTCTCTTCGACAAGTTGCAGAAGGCACCAGTATTTCAGCAATGTGGCAAAATGACTTACGACCGTTGCTGATAGAGCGATACCCGGGATCCCCTGGAAGCTATGCGGCTCGCCAGGTGAGGACGCGGCACACAAACCTGGAGGTTGCTGAACACTTTGCTTGCACGTGGGAGATAATATTATGTCCCAAGTTCTGAGTTGTCTGATATTCAGATCTCTCATCTCATCATATCATCCACCAAAATAAGCAACTCAAAAAACCAAACAACTGAGAGTAAATGTCTGTTCTGAACTGAGTGATACATGTTCATCTAAATCAATTTAGGTGTGAAATCTCTGTTGGGGTACAACATGAGATAGGGTACTAAGTGTTCAGCTCTTGGTCATTTTTATAATACACCCCCAGGCACCCCAGCACGTTTTCTTGGAACCTAACCACCCAACGTCACTAGCCCTAAGCAGTCCTTAACTGACAGTTTCTGGCCAAGAGTGGGTTTTCTGTCCTATGAGGCCTTCATTCCTTTTGGAAAATTGTATTCTCCCTGGAGGGCAAGTCAAGATCAGTTATAAGCTACTTTCTCCAGTGCAGTGTTTCTCAAACTTCTGATTCTGATCCATGTTAAAAAAAAAATAGAAAAGTTAAAAAAACTTACATTTTGTGCACACAAATGTAA
This sequence comes from Neofelis nebulosa, assembly GCF_028018385.1. Taxonomy (NCBI): domain Eukaryota; kingdom Metazoa; phylum Chordata; class Mammalia; order Carnivora; family Felidae; genus Neofelis; species Neofelis nebulosa. Next base: position 30,684,345 of record NC_080790.1, read on the forward strand.
AAATAGATTTAACTGACACCAAAGTTTCATGAAAAAAACCCCGCACTCTTATTACCTGCATTACCTGTGATTTGCTCTGATATTGTTAATTCTACTTTACTAGTTTGTTCTGTATTGTTTTTTTTTAATACTGGTCATGACCCAGTAAACTGATTTCGAGATTCACTGATTTTACCACTGCAGTTTGAAAGACACTGCTATAGAGGGTAAATTATACCATAGCTGGGCTAGACCTTGTGTCTCTGCCTCCTTAGTGCCAGTCTTCCTAAGGAATCTGATATCCCACCTCTGAATGAATGTTTTTCAAAGTAGCCCCATTTCAAGGGGCAGCTCAGGAAAGAATGGGGAGAGACTGACCCCTCAAATCCTCCTCTGAGAGTACTCCATCTGCCTCACTCTCCAGGCAAAAGACCTTGGCACCCCACTTCTGTGACAGAGTGACATCTGCAAGGTCCAGCAACACAGCCGTTGGGCTCATCCCTTGTACCCAGTATATGACTCTGCCTCTGACGTCCAACCCAGATAGCCATTGTCTGCTGCCCCATTAGGCTCCTGTCTTCCAACAAAGCACCTGTTTCTCCTAAGGAATTAGATGGTGGAGACCCAAAGAGCGCCTACGTTCTTTCTAACCTTTAGGCGGGGCGAGGTATAATAATGATGATGGCTGACTTTCATGGAGCACTGTTTTTTGAAGTCAGGTACTTTATGGAGTTCTTCGCATGGACTTTTGCATTCAGTCCTCACAACCATGCTGTCGTATGGGTACTATTATTATCCTAGTGCTACAGATCAAAAGGCCTGAGGTTTAGGTATATGAGTTAACTTGTTCAAGGTTATACACATAATAGTGATGAGACCAGAATTTGGACCCAACTCAGCTTGACTTCACAATCCTATCACTGAAAAGCGGTGACTGGGGTGAACCAGTGTGTGCTCATAAACGTCTCCAGTTCTGGCTCTTCTCTTGCCTAAGTTGGAGAGTGAGATACATACCTCTCATTTCAGTGATATTCCTGGACTTCATCCCCCAAGTATTTTCTTTTTTTTCTTAAGTTTATTTTTTATTTATTTTGAGAGAGAGCAAGTACAAGCCAGGGAGGGGCAGAGAGAGAGAGAGAGAAGGAGAGAGAGAGAATCCCAAGCAGGTTCCATGCTGTCCGTGCAGAGCCTGACATGGGGCTCGATCTCACAAATCATGAGATCATAACCTGAGCTGAAATCAAGAATTGGAAGCTTAACCTACTGAGCTACCCAGGTGTCCTGAAAATCACCAGGATTGCTGTCTAAGCTGTGGAAAGAGAGGCATTTCTACTTTAGATGATGAGGTGGTGACACTTGGGTGGCTCAGTCGGTTAAGAGTCTGACTTCAGCTCAGTTTATGATCTCATAGTTTGTGGGCTCGAGCCCCGTGTTGGGCTCTGCAGAGCTGTGCTGCTTGGGATTCTCTCTCTCTCTCTCTCTCTCTCTCTCTCTCTCTTTCTCTCTCTCAAAATAAACTTAAAAAACTGAGGTAGGGGTGCCTGGGCGTCTCAGTTGGTTAAGCATCCGACTTCAGATCACGGCATGATATCCTAGCTCCTAGCCCCGATGCCCAACATTGGACTCTGTGCTGGCATGAAGAGCCTCCTTGGGATTCTCTCTCTCTTCCTCTCTGCCCCTTCTCCATTCAAGTTCTCTCTCTCAAAATAAATAAACTTAAAAAAAAAAAAAAGATGAGGTAGATGACACTTGGGTTCTGATGAGGGAATTACACACTAATGCACTCAGTTTGACCTGTCACTCAGAACTGAATCCAAACAAGAATGGTGGAAAATCTGCTTTTTTCCTGAGGCCTTTTGGAGCATTGGATTTGATGTTTTATAATTTATGGCATTTCAGGGTTGTAGCTAGAGAAGACTCTCAAATCTAAAGATACATGGACTTGGTATAAAGTTGGTTATTGAACTGACCTGTGCAGTTGACGATAAAGATGTGCATTGCAATGGATTCTTTTTCAGAGAATAATATGAGAACGATGTCTCAGAGTCTCCATTTTTACTGCCTCTCATCACGGAGCCTAAAGACGCCTATTGGATTTTTAGAAGTTTTATTTTTTTAGGAGATAATTTATTTGTAGAATAAATAATTTGAAGGCATGAAATTTTGGGTTTTTTTGGTAATTTCTATCTGAGATAGGAATAAAAAAAATAACTAAAAAATCAGGATGATGAAATCTTCGTAAGGAGGAGCAAGCCAGAAACTTTGTCTAAAAGAGGCAAGCTACAAACTGTGGGGTTAAAATCCCCTGTAGATGCACAGTACACGTGAGAAGTGGCAGCTGGCCTTCTTTAGCCCGAGGTGGGGCTGTCCCTGAGTGGAGGGCCCCGTGTGGAGAGTACTCAGCATGGAGCCTGGGAGACCAACATGTCTAAGAAGGAGGAGGTACCTGATGTCCCCCGTGTCAGGAATCAGCATCCTGAGAATGACATGTTTGTAGACTTGGGACAAACATTGTAGAATCTGCTTCCTCCAAACAAACCTGGGCTGCTAATGTTATTGTTTCTTGGAACCTGGAAATAAGAATTTAAGTGAAATTAAATTAGACCCAGGGTCATTCACTAATGTTAACCTACAATGCCTGGGGCCTTCCCTCCTGGAAGTAGAATGTCATATTTATGTCTGACTTTCTCTTCCTCTCTCACTCTCTCTCCTCGCCTCCACCTTTATCTTTGTATCCTTTTCTTTTTGGCTCTACTCAATGTCCATCTATCTCTGTGTTCATCTCTCTCTCTCTATCCATCCATCTCTTTCTCTCTGTCTTTTTCTGTCTTCCCCATCCAAAAAATAAATCTAGAATAGTCCAAAATACAATCTATATTCTGAACTGCCCTTTGCACTCCTGGCGGGCCTGGGTTCTTGCTACTTAGTTTCAGGAAGCACTCCCTACCTGGTTTCAGGGCATTCTAGTGAGCAGAGCGGTGGTTTGGGGAGCCCACTCTAGAGAATTGCAGTGGGAACTTGCAGACTAAGCTTGAAAGCCAAAGGCACAACAAGGGATATTGGTGACCTAATGAGATTATGGAGCCAATACGATTGTTTATAAAGAAATTCGTTGCTAAGATAATTAAAAAAAAATTTACACTGAGTAAAAAAAAAAGATTCCTTCAGAGAGGACTCTTTTGGGGACATTTGCTGAGGCTTTTGTGGATTTTAGTGTCAACATAAGATATCAGAAATTATGTCCACAACTTATTTAGTAGTTGAGAAATGAGTTTGTGTGTGAGACTTCAGCTGAATGAAGCTAACAGATACATATTTTTAAATCTCAGTTCATTTCTGTAAGCATACGGGCTGCTATTGATTTGGAATCGTTCATCATCTGGATGCCAGATGTTCTGGAATATACGCCTGTTTTTTGTTTTTTTTTTTAAAGATGACCCCTTTATGGAAAAATTTCTCTTCCCTAAAGTCTGGGAATAACTTATTTTCATATTCTGTGGAAAGCCGATCTTGGATGCGCAGTGATTTGTCTCTATTCAAGCTCCCCAAGCTTGATATCATATAATTTTATTGTTCTCATTGAGAATAACTTACTAGTTAGAATCAGCCCATAGTTAGCAATAGCCTACTGTGAGCAAAGCCCAGTATTAAGAATTGTGGATGAAAACAAAGTGAATGAGATATGAATGACGATTTTTTAAAATTATTTGAAAGGTTATTAACATTTCTTTTTATTATTTGGAAAGAGAACTTGTGAACTTGTAATACAAAAGGTAAGGGACTGTGTACACATGCCATTGTGGCCAAAGTCCGCGTCACTGCAGAAAGCAGGGAATGAGTATCAGGGAACCGTTTGTTTATTTGGCTTTTACAGAATTGAATGGGGAATCAGTGTCCTCGTTCTGGTTTGGTTATTTTCCTGGAAGCTTCCTGCCACAGTTTTTCCAAAGCTTTTGCCTACGTGTCTTGTCACATTAGTTATGACAGGCCATACAAGAGTTGGCTAGGCTAGAAAATCTTGTATTTCCTTGGGGGTGGGGGAAAAACAACCAAAAACCAAGCCTCGATTCTTTTCCAGTGATTATGAGTTATATGTTTGTCACCTCACGGTCCTTCCCTACTGGATATTCATGGTGCAACAAATTGCCAGTCCTGTTGATGGTTAGTTTGTCGTCTGACTTTTTTAAAAGATCCTTTAAGGCACACTTACAAAGATGTACACAATATTTCAACATAAAATAAAATAAATGAAACCTAGTTGAGAAACATGAGGTGAAGGAGAAATGAAGGCAGGAAAGGGCGAATGGAACAGTAGTGACCTCACCATAACTTGTCACACCATGAAGTCTAGACTCTGAAGGAAGACACGGCCAGTCTCAGAAGTGGTGTTTCTTTTCCATCTGCTTCCTATCAGCCACTGTGTGATTCATTAGTTCCCAGGTGATGAGGAGAGATAGGAAAACAGATTCTTCTTTATGTTTACCGTTTGTAGTGGGGTCTGAACTCGCCTTTGGTGCTGAGGAAAACTACTTGATGTGTCATTATGGTTCAGAGTTGTTTATTGATTCTTAAAGTGGGCGGGACCTCAGATATCTCCCAGAAATCCCCTTGTGGGACATTATACCATTAGAATCTTTTGTTAGCGTATATTACAATTTGAAGTATTTGCTGAACTTGGGGCACATGCTGTGCTCTTGGGACAAAAGAGTTACCATTTGCAGTTCTTGCTCTCAAAGAACTTAGGGTAGAAGTTGAGATCTGTAGGACCTCGGTGTATCTGACTTCTCAAAATGCCTTCTCAGCCTCCTAGAAGTATTGAAAGTGGACTGTAATACATACTGAACTGGTCTCTGTCTCCTGATATGTAGAAATGACCCCGATGGTATTGTTAAATACCAGCAGGGGTCGGAATAATGTATAGATTCTATTCCTATAAAAACATGTACCCCTTTGCCAAATACATGTTTGTGTGCTAGTATATGTATATATAAACATTAAGGATGGTGTGGAAAGATATACATCAGACTATTAATATCAGTTAATACCAACAGTGCGTTGGGATTGCTTGGCAGGGGTATGGTTAAGGGAGAGGGAGAGGGAGAGGGATAGCTTTTCTTTTAATCACCCTTGCTATTAACTCTATAACCACGTATTGCATTTTTAACTTGAAAGACATCACATAAATTTATATATATATATATATATATATATATATATATATATATATATATATACAGTGAACCAATGGAAACTGTCTAGATCTGAAATTTTGGTTTTTGTTTTGATCAGCACATCATGCAGAGAATTCAAAGACTTCAAGCCGACTGGGTCTTGGAAATAGACACCTTCTTGAGTCAGACACCCTATGGGTACCGATCTTTCTCAAATATCATCAGCACCCTCAATCCCACCGCTAAACGACACCTGGTCCTCGCCTGTCACTACGACTCCAAGTATTTTCCCCCTTGGGACAACAGGGTGTTTGTGGGAGCCACTGACTCAGCAGTGCCATGCGCGATGTTGTTGGAGCTTGCCCGGGCTTTAGACAAGCAACTCCTTTCCTTGAAGGTATTTGTTTCTGTCTCGAAGATTCTGGGAATAAAACGCAGAGTGAATTCTAGAATCCTTGGGGGAGTAAGAAGGCCATTTAGAAATGTAGACTTTCAGTACATTTTGTAATAATTTGTTGCAAAAAGACATGAGGTTGAATGAATATTAATTGGAAGATTACACTATTTGAAATGTCAACCATGGACGATAAACCTAGGATACATGACAGTGAATTTATTCAGTGGCACTTAATTGCTTAATTTTGCATGCACATTAAATTAAATGCAACATTTCTTTGCAAAAAATGAAGAGGGTGGATGGTTGGTACAGGCGTATGTATGAGAACTATGTTTATTTCTTCTTGTTCACGTAGCCATGAAACATCACAACCTCCTAATCTGAGAGGTGTGGCTCTTGAGTTGGGGGGATAGGGTTGATTGAAAAGTGCTTCTGAAGTAGAGAGTGGGTTTTTCAGACATATCAAGATGAAAAACTTGGAGCAGAAATGCATTATTGTTATTATCTGTGAATCTCGGCTCAATTTTATGTAGCATAGCGGAGCTTTTGTACGTTCTCAGCTCAAAATACTTCTGGGACTCTCAGATGCTATTTCAGTCTCTGTGTTCTGAGGGGTACATTGGAAAAAAGTGCTAACCTAGATGAAGACATTTTGTTCAGATATCACTCATAACCAAGTAAACACAACAAAGCGAAAACAAAAAACTTTGTTCGCAGGCAGCAAATGCATTTTTCTCCCTCAGAGTTTTATGAAGAGGCCAGCCTTTGCTACAATGGGAGTAAAGTAGTAAAAGGTTTATCTTGTAATGGAAGGAATAGAGATATTTGGTTCTGGTTTTTTTTTTTGCTGGATATGCTGAACTTGAAAGCAAGAATTGTTTGTAACCTCTCAGTATCCTTTTCACTATTTTTTTTTAGTTTGTTTGTTTTGTTTTGTTTCCTGAACCTTCTATAATGTCTTTGTCCCATCCTCTGTCCTGCTTTTAACTAGTACCCTTCCCAGCAATTGGGTGAGGGAGTTCAGAAGCTGATATAAAAGTTTAATTTTCCATGTTTACATTCTAAGGACATTAAATGAAAGGCACAGTCTGTATAGTGGGTGTGTTTTCTCTGGAGCTCATACCTGCTTATAGTGACCAGAAACAGAAAGGGCCAAATGGGTTGTTAGGTGGACATCCTCATTAAAACACACACAGACACACACACACACACAGACACACACACACACACACACACATTCTCTCTCCTTTTTTTTTTTTTTTTAAAGTTTATTCATTTTTCAGAGACAGAGCACGAGTAGGGGAGGGGCAGGGAGAGAGGGAAACACAGAATCCGAAGCAGACTCCAGGCTCTGAGCTGTCAGCACAGAGCCCGACGCGGGGCTCGAACTCACGAACCGTGAGATCATGACCTGCGCCGAAGTCGGATGCTTAACCGACCGAGCCACCCAGGCGCTCCACACATTCTCTTAATTATTCTTTCTCATAGAAGTAACAGTGATGTGGGCATTTAAAAAAAATGGATCATGTTTGATGGAAACATGAAGAGTATGAGATTCATTTTTCCAGGGGTACTTTAACTAAATTTGTATTAAGGTGTTGTTGGAAGCTCTTCAGCTGTCATGGATTGGGTACGTGGGAGTGGAATGTGACCTGGCTGAGGATGGCAGAATAGTCTGGATTATTGTCCCAACTGCGTGCACCCCTCCAGGAATAAGATTACAGTTATGCATTCCCATCTTTTCCCTTGTAACCCTGCTGTGCCTTCCCACTGTAGCAGGTGGTACGTTCTCATTCCTTGACTCCGGACTTGGTTATGTGACCTGTCCTGGCCAATGGGATGCTAGTGGATGTGCTACCAGCAGAGGCTGGGAATGAGCTTGCGCAATTGGGTTTGCTGTCTTGTGCCGTTGCCGCCACCAGAAGGGCACGCCCTGGCTGGCCTGCCAGTCCCAGGGGGAGGATATGACATGTGGAGCCCAGCCAACCTTCATGACTGCATGGTGAGGCAGAACTTCTGCAACCAGCCTAGATCAATAGTCCTCCAGCTGACCTACAGACCTGGGAGCACACATGAGTGTTGTGTTAAGCCACTTGAGTTTGGGGTGGGTTTGTACACCCTCTTATTGTGGCATTAGCTGATGCAACCTTGGATGGGGAAAGCCTGCAGATAATTCACCTGCTACGTTGACACTGGTAACTAGATTTATCACATTACCATGAAAGACTGAAAGACCCTCACAAACCAGATTTTCCTAGCTCCAAGGTTGTAGACTGAGTTACCAAAAATGGAAGACCACAAGTTATTTTCCTGCTAATCCTGAAAAGAAGCAAAAAGAGCAAAGTGCCTCACAGGACTCAGGATCACTGTCTACACGGTCTACTCCTGTCTTAACGATCAGACGCTCGGAGGACGGAAAGTGAGTCGTTGCGCTGACCTCTGAAGTCACTCAGCTGTTGAAATTTCAGGGAGGCATCTGAACCTTCAAGCCTGTAGAATGTGAAAACTGCTTTTGTTTCTGCTCCGACATGAGCAGAATGTCTGTGGTACCGGGCAGTCTTATTCTGTGCTGGTGTTTCGTTATTATGCTGTTTGATTTGGAACTACAACTTTGCAACCAGTTGGCAATATTAAAACAATTGCAATGACTAGCATACAAAGATAACTTAGTTTTCAGACGATAAAGACATTTTTTTCCATCTTAGGAAATCACCCTAAAACAATCAGGAAAATTCCATCTTTGAAGAAACTAGGGAACATGTGTTAATGGGAACCACAATATGAAGACAGAAGGTAAATGGAGAATGACATACCCAAGTAGAGAGAAGTCACAGCCTCCAGAGCGAGGAGGAAATGGAAAAGCCAGTGGTTCCTTGACAAAATCCTCGAGTGGCTCAGGGATCGGTGGAGATAGTGAGGCCGGGGGCTGGGGAGGGGAGTGTTTGTTAGTCTGCACAAGGACCAGTTGGTATATAGATTCCCACCCCATCTCTGGCAGATGGGTGACTATGCCACCAGTAGCCTTGCAGGAGAGGACAGGATAATTTTTCTGGAGACACTGAACCAGGGGGGTTCTGGATGTGGGGACACCAGATACAGAGGAGGATAGGAATGAAGTTTCCCATGGAAGTCAAGGAGATTAGGTGAAAACCTGCGCATTGAGCAGTGAGGTCCCCAGCCTTCCCCTGTTTTCAGCATGAGAAAGCCAGCACGCAGCTTATGCCCCTCAGAGAGCAAACCGGATGCTCCTTCTCTGGGGAGTGTGAACTACCTCATGAAAAAGACCCAAGATCTGGAGGTGCTCAGTGGAAAACACCCAACTGGGCACCAGATTGCCCTGCGCTGAAGCCAACCAATCTGTCTCTGACCAGTGTTTTAGTACCTTATTCTCTGATATGAATGAACACAAAGGACGGCCAGACATTTGAGGACAGTCTCCAGCATGAAAGAAAGAGTAGACCAATACAAACAATACGAAAAATGAACTCAGAGAAAATAGAGCGTAAGGAGCAGGAGGTAACTTAAAGGGACACTGTTTTAAATATCTTTAGAGAGATAAGAGAAGGTACGTCCATAAAAGATTAGGGAGATGTCAGATTCAGTTTGGTCTGATGGGAGCATGTCCCCCAGTGCTGTACTGAGGTGCAGAGACCAAATGGTTGTGTATCTTTCTTCAGCGAGGTCCGGCTGCGTGCAGGCACAGAGTAGGCAGAGAGCTGGGTTAGAGGTTATATTTTCGCCGTGTGAGTTTGGCCAAGGCAGAGAGAGGCCAGGGAGCTGAGCATGTATGCAAGGGAGTGGTTAGAATGATTGGCTGTGGAATTTAAGGTGAATATGGAGGGAAGTGAGGACTTCATGGGAGTGAAGGACTGTGAACAGGTGAAGGATTCAATAGATCAGGGATTTCAGTGGGGCTGAAGGACTGTGGGGGTTAAGGTACCAGAAGGACTAATCTGAAAAGTGTGAGCGGACAGTGAAAGGTATAAAATCGATCAGAATCTTCCTGACCCTTCTAAGTTCTGCTTGAATCCTGGCTCATAAAGTCTTCCTTGACACCCCAGGGATCTGACCTGTCTTTCTATCCAGTTCCCACAAAAGTTTTGGTCTTCCATTTGTGACCCATGGCACGTGTTGTCCATGTTGTTTTATCTTTCCTAACCCAGCTGAAGTGTAGACTCTTTCAAAAGAGAGGCTGTTATTATTATTCTTTGTGTCCCTGTTGCATTCCTAAGGTGCATCCTTGAGCCTAGATTCAATGAAAAAGTTGCAGACTCAATTAAGGTGGGCAGCAAGGACAATGTGCAGTTGTTTCGGGTTCCGTTCCCTGGGATGCACACTGACGTGGAGTTTAGCATTTAGGTCATTCCTAAGGGAGTGGCCCTGGTTTAACACCCGCAGCAGGGAGGGGAGAGAAATGGGATTAGGCAGAGGCAGAAGTCAATCCACCATGCAGGTTCAACAACAGGCTCAGCCAACCTTGGGGAGCTCTGGAGGTGGAGTGGCCCCATAGAGCCGCCAGGACCTGCTTAGATCAGTCATTGGATATAGGACACCCCTATGGCTGAGGCAATCTCTAAAAGAACTAATAGCTGAAGACCTGTGGACAGCTCTCTTGGTAGCAGGGGCAACATATCCTTCTGGAAGGGAACTGGGTGGGTGTCTCTGTGTCTGCCATGACAGTTTCATAGTTTCTAAGTTCTCTAAGGAGTAAGAAAAAAATATAAGACTTCTATTTTCAGAGGGAGTAGGAGAAAGTGAGACTTACACGGGTGAAGACCATGGGGAATGGGATGACTTTTGGAGGCAAAGTGGTACAAAATACATTTTGGCATATTCTCACCTGCTTTGGTATCTTCCTTTTCTTCATGGCATATCTGTCTTTTTTGCCCAGTTAATAAGAACGTATGCTATTTTTTAAACCCTCACAGTATTTTTGCTATCTTTTTACTATTCTTTTTACCAGAATGTTTCAGACTCCAAGCCAGATCTCTCACTCCAGCTGATTTTCTTTGATGGGGAAGAGGCTTTTCTTCATTGGTCTCCTCGAGATTCTCTGTATGGATCTCGGCACTTAGCTCCCAAGATGGCATCGACACCACACCCACCTGGAGCAAAAGACACCAACCAACTGCACGGCATGGTCAGTCCTGGGAATTTTCATGGTGCTGCAGCTGTGGGCTCTGTGTCAAAGGAAGCCAAACCTAAAGCCAATTAAAGACCTAAAAATGCCACGGCATTCTTGGAACAGAGCGTTCATTATAGAACATTCTTTGGCAGGCATTGGGCTTTTGAGGAATCCCAGAGCTACAAAGAATGATTCTGGGTTAGAAGTTACATTTGACTGAGCTTAATTAAAATGACATAAAAAATTAGATTAAGGAAACATCCCAGGTTCAGTTCGGTCCAATGGGAGCACATTCCCTGGTTCTGTATAGAGATGGTGAGAGCAAATCCCTTCTTTGAAGCTTCTCTACAAAGCCTGAGGAGGCTTGGGTCTTGGGAACTGGAGGGGGAGTGAGACATGGTATAGGGATGGGAGTGAAGGATTTCCTTGGTGGCTTCAAAGTGTTATAATGACTCCAAATGTGTAGGGGACATTGTGTTGGACGTGTCTGTTTTGGTGTAATATTGTTGCCATGGGGATGGAAACATTTGTGATGCTGCCTTAATATCCTGTTCTTATTATCAAGTAATTAGTGCAGCACACAGCCCCATTTTTATTCCATTTCTGGGCCCATACCTCATTGCTAGTCCCTCACTCCACCTTTGAATTCTCTTCCTATCCTGATTCTCTTCCCATATTTGACCTTCACTCGGTCTTATGTCCTCACTAACCCCAGTTGGGAATTTCATGCTACTCTTGAGACTTCTTGCTTCCCTGTGCTTTCATCCATCCCTGTGCTGTGAACTGAAAGTCTATGTCTAACTCCTTCCATTCATCCTTGTCCTTTGCCATATCACTGACCTTCACCCTGTGAGTCCAACTGGCCACGTTAAGTGTCCTCTGTGGCTCTAACACATCATGTTGGCATTGTCTCCATCCTGTTATCTGTTGGCACCTTATAATGGGTCAGGGGAATATGGTTGGCACCTCGTTCATTCCTTTGGACCAAGTGGCTAAAAAGCATTCAGAGGAGGAGGAGAGAGACCTGATTGATCAGTAGGAAGAAAAAAGTTATTTATTTATGAGTCCAAATCTATGAATCCGTAGTGATGGTGAAGACTATTTTCTTCCCGGTGGGCGGGGAGGGACCTCTTAGTAGCTTATCATGCTTTGTAAACATACTCTTATTTCAAACAAACCTATTTTCCCCTCCAAGAATATATTTGATCATTATCCATAAGTTAATAGATCTCATGTCTTTAGAATCATAAACTCTGCAAGTATTTATGTACTGTGGGTCAGGACCTGTGCTACATATCTACCCACATGTTGTCTCACTGATATAAATCAGGAGTTCTTAATGTGGGAAGTAGTCTTCAGGGAGTCTTCAAGCCTGCTGCTGTTTTATGGCTCAAATAAGAAACCCTGGGGCAATGATGGAGGCTTACCGTCAGGAGACACCTTTAAAGACCAGCAAGTTTGAGCTTCTGGTTTGATGGAAAAGGAAATGGAGATCCAGAGACAGAAGGTCACAGAGCTTGTAGTCAAGAAGTTTTTCCAAGATGCTGCCTTGAGGAGTAAATAGTTACTACCCAAGTGCTTTCCTATACGCAGCTGTAGCATTGCAGACTAAGGATATAAGGACTAATTCGAATGGAAGAGATGATCAGACAGGCTTGGAATCCTATTTGAAAATAAAGATAAACATTCTTTTTTAATCGGTAAAATGTTATGTAAATGTTCTCTTTCTAATGTATCTTGAGTGATATCCTTCTGGGGTTACAGACACAATCTACACTTTGCCATTTGTCTATATTGCATAAGCAAGATTTTTTAAAGTTCTTCAAAATGATTAGTTTACAATGTTATTAAGCCTTTTGTTCATTTATACAGCTCTCTAGGTTATTCTCAATTGTTGAAGTGCAGTTAGTTTTGACTGTTTTTTTTTTTTTTCTCCCATTGGTGGATCTGAAACGTGTTTTGGTGACAGTGATTAAACAATGTTATTTTCTCCCTTAGGATTTGTTGGTCTTATTGGATTTAATTGGAGCTCCCAACCCAACATTTCCCAATTTTTTCCCAAACTCTGCCAGATGGTTTGATAGACTTGAAGCAATTGGTAAGCACCACTGTCACTAAAAGTCAACTTAGTTCCTTCCTATGCACCAAACTACATTTTAAAATTCAAAAGTTATGATTTAAATATGTGATTTGAAGATGTGATGTACTTCGCTGGCTTTTTTTTCTCACTTTGATGATTATTAGTTTATTGTTCCTATTTATCTTTTTTAGTAGGCTCCTTTATTTTCCTGTATGAGACTGCATTTGGAAATGGAAACATACAGTGCTACATTTAATATTTGCACATCCCTAGCAATGGTTTGAAACTATTTTCCCAGAGTCCTGTTTGCAGCATATGGAATGCATGTCTAGGGAAAACCAGTCAGCAAAGCATGCTGGCTAATGATGAATGTTATGTCTTTATGATACCAAAAGATGTTCTTTAATTTTTCTTTCTCTTTTTTTTATCTCTGTCTTTGTCATCTTTTTATTTTTTATTTATTTATTTTTCAACGTTTTTTATTTATTTTTGGGACAGAGAGAGACAGAGCATGAACGGGGGAGGGGCAGAGAGAGAGGGAGACACAGAATCGGAAACAGGCTCCAGGCTCCGAGCCATCAGCCCAGAGCCTGACGCGGGGCTCGAACTCACGGACCGCGAGATCGTGACCTGGCTGAAGTCGGACGCTTAACCGACTGTGCCACCCAGGCGCCCCTGTCTTTGTCATCTTTTATTTCCTGCCTTATTCAGACACGATTTCCCTTTAAATCTAGAACAATCTCTATTTTCTAAGGAAGTAAGAGATCAGGATGCAAGAGAAAGCCAAGATCCTTCAAAAGTCATTTTAGAGACAGGTTAGTGTCATTTAAACGAGAGTAGACTAGTCCAGACCAGGTCAAGCCAGGCCAGGCAAAGAAACAAAATATCTATAGCTCAAGACAGAGGCATAGGGGTTGAAGAAGGAAAAGGGGAATAGCTTCTTCCCTTCATACCTCCACTATCCCTTCCTACTCCATAACACATACACACACACACACACACACACACACACCAATAAAAAAAAAAAAAGGCAATTGGCCTCAGGGAGAGA